>NC_044568.1:70598585-70898585 GCF_007565055.1 Rhinopithecus roxellana | reverse complement strand
TTTTTTTTTTTTTGAGACGGAGTCTCGCTCTGTCGCCCGGGCTGGAGTGCAGTGGCCGGATCTCAGCTCACTGCAAGCTCCGCCTCCCGGGTTTATGCCATTCTCCTGCCTCAGCCTCCCGCGTAGCTGGGACTACAGGCGACCGCCACCTCGCCCTGCTAGTGTTTTTTTTGTGTTTTTTGGTAGAGACGGGGTTTCACCGCGTTAGCCGGAATGGTCTCAATCTCCTGACTTCGTGATCCGCCCGTCTCCGCCTCCCAAAGTGCTGGGATTACAGGCTTGAGCCACCGCGCCCGGCCTTTTTTTTTTTTTTTTTTTTTTTTTTTTTTGAGATGAAGTTTCACTGTTGTTGCCCAGGCTGGAGTGCAATGGTGCAATCTCCGTCCACTGCAACCTCTGCCTCCCGGGTTCAAGCAATTCTCCTGCCTCAGCCTCCTGAGTGGCTGGGATTACAGATGCCCATGACCATGCCCAGCTAATTTTTTTTGTATTTTCAGTAGAGATGGGGCTTCACCATGTTGGCCAGGCTGGTCTCGAACTCCTGACCTCAGGTGATCCGCCCGCCTCGGCCTCCCAAAGTGCTGAGATTACAGGCATGAGCTGCCACACCCAACCGAAATTGGCATTTTTTTTTTTCCCAGCCCGAGCAACATGGTGAAATCCCAGCTCTACAGAAACTACAAAAATTAGCCGGGCATGGTGTCACACAACTGTGGCCCCAGCTACTTGGGAGGCTGAAATGGGAGGGTCACTTGAGCCCTGGGAGTCAGAGGTTACAGTGAGTCGGGATCATGCCCCTGCACTCCAGCCTGGGCAACAGAATGAGACCATGTCTCAAAAAAAAAAAAAAAAATTAAAACAAGAAGTTGGCATTTTTTATGTGTTTGCTTGTTGTATGTGGCAGTGCAGAACGCAATGATGATAATATGGCTTGCTGTCTTTTTTTATGCTCAGGGTCTAGTGGTTTTGCTCATCATTGTTTTTGCACCATCACTACAAATGTCAACATGGTAGAAAAGGCAAGCAGCATCTGGGTATCAGTATAAGACCATCTGGGGCCAGGTGCAGTGGCTCCCGCCTATAATCCCAGCACTTTGGGAGGCGGAGGCTGGTGGATCACCTGAGGTCAGGAGTTCAAGACCAGCCTGGCCAACATGGTGAAACCCTGTTTTTACTAAAAATACAAAATTAGTTGGGCATGGTGGTGTGTGCCTGTAGTCCCAGCTACTTCGGAGACTGAGGCAGGAGAATTGCTTGAACCCAGGCAGCAGAGTTTGCAGTGAGCCAAGATTGTGCCACTACATTCCAGCCTGGGCGACAGAGTGAGACTCTATCAGAAAAAAAAAAAAAAAGAAGGAGAAGAAGGAGAAGGAGAAGGAGAAAAAGAAGAAAGAAGAAAGAAGAAGAAGGAAGAAGAAAGAAAGAAGAAAAAAGAAGGAAGAAGGAGGAAGGAGGAAGGAGGAAGGAGGAAGGAGGAAGGAGGAGGAGGAGGAGGAGGAAGGAGGAGGAGGAAGGAGGAGGAGGAAGGAGGAGGAGGAAGGAGGAGGAGGAGGGAGGAGGAGGAGGAAGGAGGAGGAGGAAGGAGGAGGAGGAGGAAGGAGGAGGAGGAAGGAGGAGGAGGAAGAAGAAGGAGGAGGAAGGAGGAGGAGGAAGGAGGAGGAGGAGGAAGGAGGAGGAGGAGGAGGAGGAGGAGGAAGGAGGAGGAGGAGGAAGGAGGAGGAGGAAGGAAGGAGGAGGAGGAAGGAGGAGGAGGAGGAAGAGGAGGAGGAGGAAGGAGGAGGAGGAGGAAGGAGGGCGGAAGGAGGAGGAGGAGGAAGGAGGAGGAGGAAGGAGGAGGAGGAAGGAAGAAGGAGGAGGAGGAGGAGGAGGAAGGAGGAGGAGGAGGAAGGAGGAGGAGGAGGAAGGAGGATGAGGAGGAGGAGCGAGGAAGGAGGGGAGGAAGGAGGAGGAGAGGAAGGAGGAGGAGGAGGAAGGAGGAGGAGGAGGAAGGAGGGGAGGAGGAGGAGGGGAGGAGGAGGAGGAGGAGGAGGAGGAGGAGGAGGAAGGAGGAAGGAGGAGGAGGAAGGAGGAGGGGAGAGGAAGGGGAGGAGGAAGGAGGGAAGGAGGAGGAGGAAGGAAGGAGGAGGAGGAAGGGGAGGAAGGAGGAGGAGGAGGAAGGAGAGGAGGGAAGGAGGAGGAGGAGGAGGAGGAGGAGGAGGAGGAGGAGGAGGAGGAGAGGAAGGAGGAGGAGGAGGAGAGGAAGGAGGGGAGGAAGGAGGAGGAGGAGGAGGAGGAGGAGGAGGAGGAAGGAGGAGGAGGAGGAGGAGGAAGGAGGAGGAGGAAGGAGGAGGAGGAGGAAGGAGGAGGAGGAGGAAGGAGGAGGAGGAGGAAGAGGAGGAAGGAGGAGAGGAAGGAGGAGGAGGAAGGAGGAGGAGGAGGAAGGAGAAGGAGGAAGGAGGAGGAGGAAGGAGGAAGGAGGAAGGAGGAGGAGAAGGAGGAGGAGGAGGAAGGAGGAGGAAGAGGAGGAGGAGGAAGGAGGAGGAGAAGGAGGAGGAGGAGGAAGGAGGAGGAAGGAGGAGGAAGGAGGAGGAGGAGGAAGGAGGAGGAAGGAGGAGGAGGAAGGAGGAGGAGGAGGAAAGAGGAGGAGGAAGGAGGAGGAGGAAGGAGGAGGAGGAAGGAGGAGGAGGAGGAAGGAGGAGGAGGAAGGAGGAGGAGGAAGAAAAGAAGAAGAAGAAGGAAGAAGGAAGAAGGAAGAAAAAGAAGAAGAAGAAGAAGAAGAAAGGGGGTTGTTAAAGTATAGTCAAAAAGAAAAAGAAATTAAGAAGCCAGGCATGGTGGCTCATGCCTATAATCCCAGCACTCTGGGAGACGGAGGTGGGAGGATCACTTGAGGTCAGGAGTTTGAGACCAGCCTGGACAACATAGCAAAACCCAGTTTCTACTAAAAACACAAAAATTAGCCAGGCATGGTGGCAGGAGCCTGTAATCCCAGCTACTTGGGAGGCTGAGGCAGGAGAATCGCTTGAACCCGGGAGGCAGAGGTTGCAGTGAGCCAATTGTGCCACTACACTCAGCCTGGGCAACAGAGCGACACTCCGTCTCAAAACAAAAAGAAAAAAAAGTACTTAAGAGACGTGAAAGACTGAGAGGTACCTCCTCACACCCATTAGGATGGTGACTATAAAAAACAATTAATCAGAAAACAACAGGTGTTCAGGAGGATGCAGGAGACTGGCAACCTGGGCGCTGCTGGTGGGAACACGCAGAGGTACAGACACTGCGGGAAAGACAGTCTGGCAGTTTCTCAAAAGTTAAACACAGAATTGCCATAGGATTCAGCAACTTCACTTCTGGGTGTACACCCAAAGAATGAAAAGCAGGGACCCGTGTCCAGCACAGCACACTCATAACAGCCACAAAGTAGGCGCACCCAAGAGTCTGTCGACAGATGAACAAGTAAACAAAATGTGGCCCATCTACATTATGGAATATCATCTAGCCTTGAAAAGGAGGGGAATTCAGGCTACAACACAGAGGAATCTTGGGGATGCTATGCTCAGTGAAATAAGCCAGGCACAGCATATAATAAACACTGTACGATTCCTCTTACATGAAGTCCCTAGAGTCATCAAACTCATAGGGACAAGAAGTAGGAGGCTGGTTTCCAGGGAATGGGGGCGGGAGAGTCAGTGTTTTACAGGGACTGAGTTTCAGTCGGGAAACATGAAAACTATTCTGGAGGTGGACATGGGGGTGGCTACACAATGATGTGAATACTTAAATCGGCCACAGTGGTAATTTTTTTTTTTTTTTTTTTGAGACCAAGTTCTGCTCTTGTCGCCCAGGCTGGAGTGCAGTGGTGTGATCTTGGCTCACAGCAACCTCTGCCTCCCGGGTTCAAGCAATTCTCCTGCCTCAGCCTCCCGAGTAGCTGGGATTACAGGCATGGGCCACCATGCCGGGCTAATATTGTATTTTTAGTAGAGACGGGGTTTCTCCATGTTGGTCGGGCTGGTCTCGAACCCCCGACCTCAGATGATCTGCCCACCTTGGCCTCCCAAAGTGCTGGGATTAAAGGCGTGAAGTACCACGCCCAGCCTTTTTTTTTTTCTTTTCTTTTCTTTTTTTTTTTGAGACAGAGTCTTGCTCTGTTGCCAGGCTGGGGTGCAGAGGCACAATCTCGGCTCACAGCAACCTCCGCCTCCTGGGTTCAAGCAATTCTCCTGCCTCAGCCTCCCGAGTAGCTGGGACTACAGGTGCCCGCCATCACGATCACGCCCGGCTAATTTTTGCTTTTTTTTTTTTTTTTTTTTTTGGAGAGATGAGGTTTTACCATGATGGCCAGGATGGTCTCGATCTTCTGACCTCATGATTCACCCGCCTCGGTCTCCCAAAGTGCTGGGATTACAGGCGTGAGCCACAGCATCTGGCCGTAAATTGTATGGATTTTACACACACACACACACACACACACACACACACACACACACACACACAGCAAAGTCTGATGAGATACTACCAGAAATCTCATTGAAATTGTAACCAAAGACACATGAGCCCTCAGATCGAAATGTTCATAAAGAAAAATCACACCTAGACTTTCAACAAACTTCCCATTAACAATGAGTATCAGATGGCAATAAGATAACATTATAAAATTGCCAAGGGAGAGTACCTATCTGTGGAGAATTTCACAGGCAGCTAAAATACCACACAGGAGTGAGGGCAAAATAAAGACCCCTTTGGACGCACAAAGCGAAAAGCATCGGCCACTCACCAATGCCTACTAGAAGAACCACTCAAAGATGTGACTCTAAAGAGGCTGGGTACACAGAAATCACATGCACATCAAATATGCTGGCAAAGCACAGGGATGGCACATAGGAAACAACCATTTATGATTTTTTTTTTTTTTTTTTTTTTGAGACAGGGTCTCTCTCATTACCCAGGCTGGAATGCAGTGGTACAAACTCAGCTCACTGCCACATCTGCCTCCTGGGCTTAAGCAATCTTCCCATCTCAGCCTCCCAAGTAGCTAGGACCACAAGGCTGTGCCACCACACACACCTGGCTCATTTTTATTTTATTTGTTTGTTTGTTTATTTATTTGAGACGGACTCTCGCTGTCTCCCAGGCTGGAGTGCAGTGGCACAATCTTGGCTCACTGCAAGCTCCACCTCCTGGGCTCACACCATTCTCCTGCCTCAGACTTCCGAGTAGCTGGGACTATAGGTGCTGCCACCATGCCTGGCTAATTTTTTGTATTTTTAGTAGAGATGGGGTTTCACTGTGTTAGCCAGGATGGTCTCCATTTCCTGACCTCATGATCCGCCCTCCTTGGCCTCCCAAAGTGCTGGGATTACAGGCGTGAGAACTCATCTCTAAAATAAAAAAAAAGCGAGCTGTGGTGGCACATACCGGTGGTCCGAGCTACTCAGAAGGCTGAGGCCGGAAGACAGCTTGAGCCCAGCAGTTCAAGGCTGCAGTGAGCTGTGTCTGTGCCACTGCACTCTAGCCTGGGCAACAGAATAAGAGGCAGACTCAAAAAAAAAAAAAAAAGGGGAACCTCTTAGAGTGGTGGTGAGGTTGGAGTTTTATCTGGGAGGAGGCTGGGCGTACTGAATAACTTCACTTTTTGGAATTTTAGAGTTAAGTAATTAAGTGAAACATTAAAGGTGATCACTAAAGAAAGAGAAACACAACTTATAGCCTCTGAACCATCCGAGGTAAAAGGCACGAGAGGAGACTTTATCAGCCCAACAGAAGGCAGGAAAGGAAAAGAAAACAGCAAAGGAGAATGATAACAAAGTGAACACACACAATCCAGACACGAGAAACTACCTTCAGCGTAACTGTCACTGCAAGGCTCTGCGCACAGCCGGGCTCACTGTCCTCACTTTCGGCTCACAGTCCCTTTGGGCAGCTGGACAGCACTCGGCATGGCCAGCCACACACCTGCCTTCTCTGAATTCTTCTTCTCTCTAAATTACGTTGACTCTCTTCCTCCCAGTCCGACCTTCCCCTGGTCAACTCCTCTCTGGGCAGGTCCACCAGGGCCCTCTCCCTTCCGATCACAGCCTCTGGGTTATTTCCATGCAGATGGCCTTTGGCCCCTTGGCAACCCCACTCTGCTCCATGACTGGGACTCACCTTTGCTGAAGAAGGTGCTGACCATGAAGCTGAAGGAGATGGTAGAGATGGCAAAGCACAGCAGGAAGGCCAGCACCAGGGAGGGGTCGCTGCGGGACAGCACGGCTACATCCGGCTTCACCTGCAGGACGCAGGCAGGAGTCAGGCGGGGCAGGCCGGCGGAGGTGGACCAGGAGGACTCCTGACCATCCCTGCTCACAGGAACCTGGCTCCACCAAGAGGAGTGGGACATCCACCGCTCCTCTCCCCGATGAGGGACAGACTCTCTCTGAAGTCACTGACCACAGAGTTCTTCCCAAGAGGGCCCTCCTGGGGTATCCTGGCTCTCCCTGTCCTTGCCAGAGTCCCACCGACGCCACGCTCACCTTGACACAGAAGAGCAGGGTCATGAAGGAAGCAGCGATGAGGAGGAAGAGGAAGAACAAGAGGAACCAGGCGCTCCAGTGCAGCCAGCTGCTGAGCCCCATCATGCGCATGTACTCCTGGGGAGAGAAGCTGCCACGCTGCTGGGGGCCCGCCACTGCCCGCCAGGACGGCATGTGCCAGGCTGGACGGCAGCAGGCCTGAATCTGACTGTCCCAGCAGCCCCGCATTCGACAACGTTTAACCTCAAGTGGAAAATAAAACTGCCCTCTCCTATCTTTCCTCTTTTTTTTTTTGGAGACAGGGTCTCGCTGTGTCACCCAGGCTGGAGTGCAGTGGCACAGTCATAGATCACTGCAGCCTTGAACTCCTGGACTTGAGCGAGCCTCCCATCTCACCTTCCTGAGTAGCTGGGACTACTGATGGCTGCCACCATGCCCGGTTCCTTTTAAAAATTTGTTGGTAGAGACAGGGTCTTACTATGTCGGCCAGGCTCATCTTGCTCAAACTCCTGGGCTCAAGTGATCTGCCTGCCTCAGTCTCCCAAAGTGCTGGGATTACAGGTATGAGCCACTGCACCCGGCCAGCCTTCTATTCTGTGGAGCGATTCCACGCTCCCAGCGCATGCTCCCCAGTCTTTCTTGGTACTTGAGATTGTCCCCCGAAGCTGTGCGACGCAGCTCGGGTCCTACGTCAGGTGGCAGGGCCCAGCCCCTCTGGGGGTGGGCCGAAAGACCCTGCCAGTTCCCAACCACACCAACACCAGCCTCCTTGGCCATGAGACGTGACAGCAGATCAGACCATAGCTGTGGATACCATAGCCATTCATTCCCTTGTCCTCCCCTACTCTGAAAGGAGAGGCCCAGAACCTCTGCAGTGAAGGATGAGGCGCAGTGATGGGATAGCTCTGACCACACCTTCCTTCCTCACCTGCCCCACCAAGGAGTCAGGAGTGGTGATGAGGAAACCCAGTTCCTCCACTGACCAAAAGTGCCTGGGGAGTCCTGGGGCAGCCACACTGACCAATATGGCAGCCAGCAGCCGGGTGTGGCCATTTCAACTGAAGTTAATTAAAAATAAAGTTAAAAATTCAGCTCCTTCCCCATTTCAACTGAATTAAAAATAAAGTTAAAAATTTAGCTCCTTCCTTCCTTCCCTCCCTCCTTCTTTCTTTCATTTAATTTTTCTTTCTTTTCCTTTCTTTTCTTTTTCTTTGCTTTCTCTCTCCTTCCTTCCTTCCTTTTTTCTGTTTTCTTTCTCTCTCTCTCTCTTTCTCTCTTTCTTTCTTGGAGTCTTGCTCTGCTGCCCAGGCTGGAGTGCAGTGGCACGATCTCGGCTCACTGTAACCTCCACCTCCTGGGTTCAAGTGATTCTCATGCCTCAGCCTCCCGAGCAGCTGGGATTACAGGTGTACGCTACCATGCATGGCTAATTTTTGTATTTTTAGTAGAGACGGGGTTTCACCATGTTGTTCGTGCTGGTCTTGAACTCCTGACCTCAAGTGATCCGCCTGTCTCAACCTCCCAAAGTGCTGGGATTACAGGTGTGTGCCAATGCCAGGGTTAGCCCTTTCTTATGCATCATTTCTGACCTCCGGAACAGCCAGAAGAGGAGCACGATGGTCTCTCACATTCCCACTGCTTCGGTTCAGTTTCACGTTTTGCCCTATTTGTTTGATCTGTGTATCTGTACAAGTCTATGTGCACACAACTTTTTTCAGAATCATTTTATAGCCCACTGCTGACTCCCTCAATGCTGCACAGTTTTATTAAATTTATTTATGGCACCAGATCAACAACCAGACAGTCTCAAAACGAGCCCCTGGCCAGGTGCAACGGCTCATGCCTGTAATCCCAGCACTATGGCAGGCTGAGATGGGAGGCTGAAATGGGAGAATTTCTTGAGGCGAAGAGTTTGAGACCAGCCTTGGCAATATAGAAAGACTTTCACCTCTGCAACAAAAAAAATGAGCTGGCTGTGGTGGTGCACACCTGTAGTCCCAGCTACTTGGCGGGTGGAGGTGGGAAGATCACTTGAGCAAGGGGAGGTTGAGGCTGCAGTGAGCAGTGTTTGCACCCCTGCTCTCGAGCCTGGGTAGCAGAGCGAGACCCTGTCTCTAAGAAAAAATAATAGTAGGCCAGGCACGGTGGCTCATGTCTGTAATCCCAGCACTTTGGGAGGCCGAGGTGGGCGGATCACGAGGTCAGGAGATCGAGACCACCCTGGCTAACACGGTGAAACCCCATCTCTACTAAAAATACAAAAAATTATCTGGGCATGGTGGTGGGCGCCTGTAGTCCCAGCTACTCAGGAGGCTGAGGCAGGAGAATGGCGTGAACCCAGGAGGCAGAGCTTGCAGTGAGCCAAGATCGCGCCACTGCACTCCAGCCTGGGAGACAGAGCGAGACTCTGTCTCAAAAAAAACAAAACAAAAACAAAAAAAGAAAAAATAATACCAAAACACCAAGCCCTTGGACATGGCCTCCCCAGGACAGCGCAGTTTCTAGAGTGTTGGGAAGTCAATGCGGGCAGTCACCTTCAGCCTCCTTTCTTTCTCCTGCACGACAGCACGGGCAATGGTAAGCGCGGTGTAGGTGAAGCTGAGCAGCAGCAGCAGGGGCAGCTGGTACTGGATGGCCACGAGGAAGGGGTCTGCAATGAACGGCGGGTACGGGAACCTCTTGATGGTCACCGTCAGTCTCTGGAACAGCTGGTGTGTGGCAGCATCGGCATGGTACTGCATGATGGCCCGGTCCACAGCATGCTGCACAGCCAGGAAGCCTTCCCGGATGTACCCTGGGTACGGGAGCAGAAGATGGCCCAGCCACCTCAAGGAGCTGCTCTTGAGGGCGGAGGGCCATGTGCATGGGGTCCATGGGGGAAGGGATGCTTGGGGCAACAGAGTGACTTCGGCTTAGGACCCCCGTGGCGGCTCAGTGGTACCACGGGAGAAGGAAGGAAACGCACCACATACTGACAGCAAATGAGAAGAGTGATGTGATTGTCACTTCCACTTTGTAACTAACGCAATACACAAAAAAATCACATACATGATCACTTTTTTTTTTTTTTTCCGAGATGGAGTCTTGCTCTGTGGCCCAGGATGGAGTGCAGTGGCACGATCTTGGCTCACTACAACCTCGACCTCCCAGGTTAAAGCGATTCTCCTGCCTTAGTCTCCCAAGTAGCTGGAACTACAGGCACCCGCCACCACACTCAGCTAATTTTTTGTATTTTTATTAGAGACAGGGTTTCACCATGTTAGCTAGGATGGCTCAATCTCCTGACCTCATGAACCACCCACCTCAGCCTCCCAACGTGCTAGGATTACAGGCGTGAGCCACCACGCCTGGCCTTTTGTTTTTTTTTTGAGACAGAGTCTCGCTTTCTCACTCAGGCTGGAGTGTAGTGGCACGATCTCGGCTCACTGCAACCTCTGCCTCCTGGGTTCAAGCAATTCTTCTGCCTCAGCCTCCCAAGTAGCTGGGATTATAGGTGCATGCCACCATGCCTGGCTTTTCTTTCTTTTTTTTTTTTTTTTGTATTTTTAGTAGAGACAGGGTTTCACTATGTTGGCCAGCCAGGCTGGTCTCAAACTTCTCATCTCAGGTGATCCACCTACCTCAGCTTCCCAATGCTGGGATGACAGGTGTAAGCCACTGTGCCCAGCCGTGAGGGCTGAATTCTCATCAGGCGTATTAGTAGGTGTAAGGCATGGACACCTGGAGGCAAAACTGGGGCTACAATTGACCAGCCCCTGCGCCATGCCAGTCTCACACACGTTCTATCTCCTGGGGCTTTCCTAGGAGCTGGTTTTTCCAGCCAACTTTTCTTCCCCCTCAGGTACTCTGTCTTGCTGAGGACTGACTATTCTTAGTAACAAAACGTTTTTTTCTAACAAAAGATATTTGCTCTGTGTCATTTGCCACAAAGGTTTTCCCCAGTCTGCTATGTGCTGTTTTTTTTTTTTTTTTAATCACATTAGGCCTTTTCATGTTGGGCAAATTTTCAGTTTGTACATGCTGAAATCTGTCAGTCTTTTCCTTTGAGATTGCTTTTCTCTTGCTTCCAAGCTTAGGGAATTGTTCCCCAAAAACAGGAGGGAGCTGATGAACTCCTGCCCAGTCCCTGGTCTCAGCAGCCAGTGTCCCCCACTGCAGTCCCCTGCTGCAGGCAGCAAACATCATGTGTGACAGCCGGACATAGGACATAGCTTCTCCTGAGCCCCAGACTGGGTGACCTGTCAAAGGCCTTGCTCTGGGGCCTCGCACACCCCATACCAGGTCTTGTTCATCTTAGTTCCTTTTCTAGATGTAAAATCTTGCCCTAAAGCATTAGCCTGGTGGCAGCCCTGGCACCAGTAAGGAACATCGCTAAGCGCTGGCTGCAAGCATGCTGCCTCCTGCCTGCCTGGTGCTTGTGTCTCAGAGTCAAGCCTCATGGAGGGCCGGGACATTGCTGTGACTTCCATGGCAAACTTCCATGAGTTCTGTCTCCTGCCAGACCTGTGAAATACGGCATTCACCAGAACACCCTGGACTTCCACCCAGAACCTGTAGTGGGGTCTTGCCTGGCCTGACAGCTAAGCCTAGTCCTGCGTCCAAGTCACTTCTTGGCTGTCCCTAGTTCAGTTCCAAGACAAGACCGTGCTTCAGAGGAGGCACATATTCCAACCGCTTGCCACATCCACATGAAGACACACACTGATAGGGCATCAGAGTAACCAAGATCTGGCTTCCATGAACACCACACTGATTCCGTGAAGCCATGGATCAGGTGCACAAGGACCACGGAGCTAAAAATGCCAGTAAGGCTGCACACAGAGAAGGCCAGGAAGAAAAGGAAAATGTAAACCAAGCCCCAAGGACTCAAACTGAAGCTTTTAAAAGCTCAAATACAGCTGGGCGCAGTGGCTCACGCCTGTAATCTCAGAACTTTGGGAGGCCGAGGCGGGTGGATCATGAGATCAAGAGATCGAGACCATCCTGGTCAACATGGTGAAACCCCATCTCTACTAAAAATACAAAAATTAGCTGGGCGTGGTGGTGTGTGCCTGTAATCCCAGCTACTCGGGAGGCTGAGGCAGGAGAATTGCTTGAACCCGGGACGCAGAGGCTGCAGTGAGCCGAGGTTGCGACACTGCACTCCAGCCTAGCGACAGAGCAAGATTTTGTCTTAAAAAAAAAAAAAAAAAAAAATAGTCCAGGTGCAGTGGCTCACGCCTGTAATCCCAGCACTCTGGGAGGCCAAGGTGGGTGGATCACAAGGTCAGGAGATTGAGACCACCCTGGCTAGCACAGTGAAACCCCATCTCTACTAAAAATACAAAAAATTAGCTGGGCGTGGTGGCGTGCGCCTGTAGTTCAAGTTACTCGGGAGGCTGAGGCAGGAGAATGGCGTGAACTCAGGAGGTGGAGCTTGCAGTGAGCCGAGATTGTGCCACCGCACTCCAGCCTGGGCGACACAGAGAGACTCCATCTCAAAAAAAAAAAAAAGCCAAAATACAAATGTTTCATTCAAGAGCATGTCTTCCAAGAGCACGTCTTCCAGGATATAGGGAGAGGGCCTTTGCTATCTTCAAGGATTATTTTAGTCTTTTAGAAACCAGTTATGCTGGATGTTTTACTTTTCCTATAAACAAGAGTAAATGTTCCTGAAAATATTTCTTCAAGAAATACTTTAGAAAGGTGAGGCTGCCGCCATGTAACTGTCACTAGTCAACAGCCCAGGCTGGTAACACGAACCCGAACCGAGCTTCTCACCAGGTTCTCCGCCATCAGGGGATGTAGGTTCCCTTGGCCCTGGGTTTGGGAAAAGCGGGAAAAGGGAAGTAGTGTGCCAGCCTTCTGTCTCTTTCAGGAAAAAGGAGCCTGTTTGGGTCCACATATAATTTCTCCGTGTGTAACTGAACCGTAGGTGATATTTCACCTGTGGAAACAAAGAGAAAACCAGCTGTTCTGAGAGATCCAGACAGAGGAGCAAACAACAAGGTGGAGTGGGAGAGTGCTTGGGGGGCTGTCACCACCAAGGCTGTCACGGCCGAGAACTCACCACTCCCCCACCTCTGAGAATCTCCAGTGGGCCCCAGAATGTCACACTGAGTGGTCCCTGTCCCAGCAGGAGCAGGGAGCCACACAGGGGCCCCTTTTGGGGGGTGGTTCTTGGCCATTCCTCTCTTAATTCCAATGTGAAGTGCCACCAAGCATTCAGGATCCCTGGAGGGCCACCAACCACAATGCTAGATGGACTTGATGGCTTCCTAATTTTAATGTCATCAGGCAAGCAAAAACCTCACTTTCTTTCTTTCCTTTTTTCTGCCAGATCGTATTTAAGTCCTAAATATCTGCTACTTTCCTTATCTATCTTATCAGACTCTGTCCACAGAGGCCTGGAGACCAGTAATGTCTTTCATAAAATGAGGGAACAGTAAGGAGCTTGGGGCGGCCACAGGCAGGTGCATTTTCTAACCTGTTCTGCCCCATGGGTTAAAATGTCACCAGGGTCCCCTTGGTGGGGACTGTGATGGTGCTATCAGACCCAAAGGAGAGACTGCTATTTACTCGCAGGCAGGCAGAGGTTTAAGGGAAAGCAGTGCCTTTTACAGGTTGAACTAGTGACGTGGGAGGAAGCGGAGGCCTTGCTGATGGGCTGCAACTGCTTGGCCCGGCCACATGTCTCACCGCCAGTGGCAGGGGGTCCTTGCTGTGGTTGAAGGGGTGCTCGAAGACTACGGCGGCCAGCACGCTGGATGAGCGGTTGTCATACCTAATGTAGTCCTCAAAGTCCTTCTCAGAGGGAAAGCTGCGCACTGTGGAGAGAAAGCACAGGAGCTGCAGTTGCCCAATCTACCCTCCTCCTTGAAAAACCTGGGTGGTTCAGGTCACCGGCAGATGAAAGACGGCAAACCCTTTATAGCTTTGTAAACCCTTCCTGAGACTCAAGGTGGCTTTCATCTTTGGCAGAGGGACAGGCTGCCATCAAGGAGGGCAGAATGGCAGGGTCAGGGCCCTAGGCAGGGGGTTCTCCCGGCGCGGTTTTTCGGAGCAGAGCTGGAGGCTCCGGGCAGCGCCTGCAGCAAGGCCCAGTAGCGCAAACCCACCATTCACCCTGCACTGCGCTGTGCAGCCCAGGGTGGCTTCTCTGTCTCAAAACCAGAATGGTGTGCTTTTAGAAATGGAGTGGACACTAACTCAGTGTCTCAAAGGTTTTTCCTATCATCTGGATACTCTTTTACAATTCAGAAAGGGTTTTACTATCGTCATTTTATGAGGGACCAAGGCACTTCCTCTGAGTGTTTGCTACGTGGAATTCAAGCCTGGGAGGTAAATGCCCAAATGAGGAGGGGGAAATGGACAACACCTTCCATCCCCATAGCAAGGGGTTAGGAACGGTGAGCAGCATACGCAGCGGGAGTTCCCTTCTCAGGCTTTCTCAGCACTGTTTTCAGAGCTGCCCACCCGAAACCACGTCCCTGAAACCACGTCCTAGAAAAGATTCTTGGTGCCACACGCTCAAACCGTGCCCTGCCCTTGTCACAAAAGGGCTTTCCTTGGCTCAAGTCCACCCAGGCATCCCTGTAAAGTCCTGTCCACCCTGCTGACTGTCAGATGCAGTTCCAGGGCCTGGTACTGCTAAGGCTGCTGTACCTGCTGCTCCCCGGGGTCCTCACAGCTCTGGACAGGTGGGCGACCAGCCCTGGTCCCATTGTACAATGAGGCATGGCCACAGAGAAGGTGGGGGATTCCCTGGGTGGCTCAGCCACCGAGAGGAGACTTGATGCTAGACGGGCTTGATGGCTTCCTAGTCCTAATGCCATCAGGCAAGCAAAAACCTCACTTTCTTTTTTCACTTTTTCTGCCAGGTTGTATTTAAGTCCCAATATCTGCTACTTTTCTTGTCTATCTTATTGGACTCCGTTCAGAGAGTCCTGGAGACTAATAATGTCTTTTGTAAAATGAGGGAACAGAAAGGAGCCTGAGGCAAACGCAGGCAGGTGCATTTTCTTACCTGTTCTGCTCCACGGGTTAAAATGTCACCAGAGTCCCTTTGGTGGGGATTGAGACAGTGCTATCGGACCCAAAGTGCTATTTACTCGCAGGCAGGTAGAGGTTTAAGGGAAAGCAGGGTCCTTTACAGGTTGAAGTAGTGATGTGGGAGGAAACAGAGGCCAAGTCTGGACAGGGTTAGCTCCTCACCCAGCTGCTTCGCAGATCCTGGGCTTGACCCCTGCCTGCCCAGCCCCGCGGAGACACCACCAGGTCCAGCACCGAGAGCCTTGGCATGTCTCACCTCGCATGTTGATCACAAGTGCCCTGCGCACTGTCTCGGTGACGGTCTTGGCAGCATCACTGTGAGAAGGGATGTAGGCGAGCTCCCAGGTGTCTCCCGGTGGAGGGAAGGTGAAGAACAGAGGCAGTTCCTGGATGGACTGGCCTGGGTAGATGGTGGCATTGGGCACATTTTCCGACTGAATCTTCAAGCGAAGCCAGATCAGGATTCCAGAAAACAGCAATGGCAGGAAGAGTTCCAGGACCGTCACCAGGACTTTCCGCTTCTGGAAGAGATATTACAGGGCACACTGATGGGCTGCAAGGCAGAATCAGGGGCATGCAAACAACCCCTCCCTCAAGGGCGTCCCCAGAAGCCTCTGGGCTGGGCACGCAGCTGACCTCCCTCCAGGGTCTGGACGCACCTGCAGGGTGTAGTTCTTCCAGAGGAGGAGCGCCAGCTGCCTGAGCACAGCCATCGTCTTGCTGGAAAGGACGCCCAGTGCTAGTTACAGACCAAAGACAGAGAGCATGGGTGTGCAATGAGAGTGGGGATGTGGGGGAAAAGCCACGGACCCTTTTTCCTCCACGTCTCTCACCTTCTTTTGTGCCACTTTAACTCCAAACACCCCTGAAGGGAAGGGTACAAGGCCTGTGGCATGCCCACCCTCAATGCTCTACCCTGCATATCCAAAGATCAGTGTCTTTCTGGCTGGGCACAGTGGCTCACGCCTGTAATCCCAACACTTTGGGAGGCCGAGGCAGGTGGATCACTTGAAATCAGGAGTTCGAGACCAGCCCGGCCAACATGGTGAAACCTCCTCTACTGAAAATACAAAAATTACCTGGGTGTGGTGGCAGGCACCTGTAATCCCAGCTACTTGGGAGGCTGAGGCAGGAGAATTGCTTGAACTTGGGAGGTGGAGGTTGCAGTGAGCCAAGGTCGTACCACTCACTCCATCCTGGGGGCAAAGAGTAAGACTCTGTCACAAACAAACAGACACCAAAAAAGCAAACAGCATAGTCTTTTTGGAGCCTGACGTGTTCCTTGCTGAATGGAAGATCAATGACATGCTTTTTATGTGCATTGTGACTTCTGTAGTGGTTTTTAAAATTGTTTTGTTTTTTTTGAGACAGGGTCCTACTTTGTTGCCCAGGTTGGAGTGCTGTGGTATGATCACAGCTCACTGCAGCCTCAAACTCCCGGGCTTATGATCCTCCCACCTCAGCCTCCGGAGTAGCTGGAACTACAGGTGCATGCCACCACACCTGGCTAACGTTTTTAATTTTTAGTAGAGACCAGGTCTTGCTCTATTTCCCAGGCTGGTCTCGAACTCCTGGCCTCAAGCAATCCTCCAGCTTCATCCTTGTAGTGCTATTTATCATTTGATAAATGCTACTGGGGTGTTCTCGGTGGTTAATATGGATTTGCTATTTATTAGCAAAATATTCAGGCTTTTAGAATTCCACGCCCTTTATTCTTAACCGACACTGAACTCATAAAAGAAAACTCAGCCGGGCGCGGTGGCTCACGCCTGTAATCCCAGCACTTTGGGAGGCCGAGGCGGGCGGATCACGAAGTCAGGAGATCAAGTTCATTCTGGCTAACATGGTGAAACCCCGTCTCTACTAAAAATACAAAAAATTAGCCAGGTGTGGTGGCGGGCGCCTGTAGTCCCAACTACTAAGGAGGCTGAGGCAAGAGAATGGCATGAACCTGGCAGGCGGAGCTTGCAGTGAGCCGAGATCGCGCCACTGCACTCCAATCTGGGCGACAGAGCAAGACTTCGTCTCAAAAAAAAAAAAAAAAAAAACTCAACATAGTCTCCTGGGTCATTTCTAAGGCTTCAAGAGAGCTGTGGAGGGAAGCCGAAAAGAGGGGCTTGGAATTGGGGCCGCCACTGGCCTTGCTGCCCTGGAGCAGGCCTGGGTAGACAGACATGCTGGTGGGGCCATCAGTCACACCCTCTCCTTGGCCCTAAAGACTGTTTTTTCCTGTTGTTATTACAGGTACTGGCATCAGAGCCTCGCAGCAAAAGACTAGCCATTTTCTTTTTCTTTTTTTTCTTTTTTTTTCTGAGACAGAGTCTTGCTCTGTCACCCAGGCTGGAGTGCAGAGGCGTGATCTTGGCTCACTGGAACCTCTGCCTCCTGAATTCAAGCGATTCTCCTGCCTCAGCCTCCTGAGTAATTGGGATTGCAGGTGTCTGCCACCATGCCTGACTCATTTATATATTTTTGGTAGAGATTCGGTTTCACCATGTTGGTCAGGCTGATTTTGAACTCCTGACCTCAAAAGATCTGCCCATCTCAGCCTCCCAAAGTGCTGGGATTGTAGGCGTGAGCCACTGTGCCCAGCTGCCATTTTCATCTTTACCACTTATCCAACGAAAATTCATCCAAAAAAAATCTATCCTATATTATATAGGAACATGATATTTAAGTCTGGTACATATAATGGGGAAAAAATCTGCCAAAAGATGATGAAATTCAAGTGATAGCAGAAACGAGAGCTTAGATCTGTAAAGGTATTCCCTCAATTTAAGTAAACTCTGTCTTACTAAATTTCAAATATCAGAAACAGAAGCTAGATGTAGTGGCTCATGCTTGTAATCCCAGAACTTTGAGAGGCCGAGGCAGGAGGATCCCTTAAGCCCAGGAGTTCGAGACCAGCCTGGGCAACATAGCAAGACCCTATCTCTACACAAATAAAATAAAATAAAATAAAGGAACAGAGACACTGGACCCAGAGTTGAGTTCATGAGATGCTAACCTGCTAGAGAAGTAGGTGGTGTGAATAAGTTCAGGTAGGCGTTGCAACACCCAGGAAATAAGAGAAACGTGCTCTGGAAGCTGAGCGCACAGAGGGTGAGGTGTGCAGACGTGGCTGCTCTGTCCTGGAGAGGCAGGGAAGGCGATGGAGGAGAAGTGGTCTAGAGAGCCCCTGGTGCTGGTCCACACGCTACAACTGCAGGCAGAGAGGAGTCCTTCCTGCTCAGCGTCCTTCATGTGCGGAAAAGCCTCCTTGACTCACAGTGGAGGAGTTTCAAGTTCAGTTGCTCAGCTCCACGCTCATGGCTGATCCAAACCCAACATCATCCATCAGCCAGGTTAAGATGGCACGGGATAGAAAGGCAAACAATTAGTCAGTCGTTCCTACATCACCATGAGCTAGCGCTCCCCGACATTGACTCGGGAAACTCCAGCGCGTGGGGAAGGGGGTTGTTTGGTTTTTGTAAATGACCCATTTTACTTTTGGTTTGGTTTCAGTCCATTGAAAATCATTTCTATTAAGGCTCTTTTTAAATTAAAACTCTTGCTTTTTTTTTTTTTTTTTAAGGATGTGGCTGTTGATATCTAATCATATTCAAAATTTATGCTTTAAAGGGCAGTCAATAAATATTTACATGAAACACAACTGCAAACAGTTAAGAATTAATTTAAAATATGACTTTTAATGAATCGTATTGTTAAAAAGTGAAGAAATTAAAGCTAAAATAGTATGAAGTGCTAATAAGTGGCAATTTAATAAATGATCCCAATTTTTTGAAAATTAATAAGGTAGAAGACCCATCTCAAAGACCCATTCATCATTATCAGTTGCTGATGATGAATAAAACAGCAGTGACTTAAAGATACACATTAAGTCCCGTGGTTTATAAAAGGTTTCTAGAAGTAGTTTAGGCAAAAAGAGGAGGCCAGTGCCTCCATTTGGGGCTGTCATCCCAGGGAAGTACATTCCAGATGGGAATGGGCTTGGCTGAGATGAACGTTCTGCCTCTACCAAGAGAGGAATATAAAACAGTCACGGTTCAAAGAAGTCTTCTGGTTAGAGGAAAAACTTCCCTTACTGGAAGTCTGGTCAAGAAAGGAAAGATCCCTATGCTTAATCTTGTCCTTTCCAGTCCCAGAGCTGGGAGAGAAGGTCAGACAGACAGACCACCCACCTTCCCACACAGGCTGCAGGGCAGTACAGGGGAACTGACCTGGGTCCCAGGAGAGGCTCCGCATAGCAGGTCTCCCTTCAGCACTACAGGGGAACTGGCCAGGAGGCGGCGGCTCCACACAGAGGGCTCCGGGGTGGGGCCTGAGAGCCTCTGGAGTGGGGCAGGGCAGCCCTGAGGTTTGGGAACACCGCGGCCTCGCAGGACATCAGGAGGGGCCCAGGGCTCACGGGCATGACTCTCCGGCACCTTTGGACAGACAGAGGGTATTTTGAGTGTAACTTGGAAAATAATTATAAAACACCTCTTACCAAAGTAGAAAATAGAAGAGCAAAATAGATTTTGAGTATGTTACTTAAAACTGAGCAGATACGATAACAAAAAATTTTGGATTTAGAAAATAAACGCCTGGCCGGGCACAGTGGCTCACGCCTGAACAATTCCAGCACTTTGGGAGACTGAGATGGATGGACCACCTGAGGTCAGGAGTTTGAGACCAGCCTAGCCAACATGGCAAAACCCCATCTCTACTAAAAATACAAAAATTAGCCAGACGTGGTGATGGGCACCTGTCCCAGCTACTCAGGAGGCTGAGGTGGGAGGATCGTTTGAACCCGGGAGGCAGAGGTTGCAGTGAGCCATGAACCGAGATGGTGCTCACTCAGAGTCATCAACTCCGAGATGACTCTGTCTCAAAAAAAATTTTTTTTTTTTTTTTTTTTTTTTTTTTTTTTTTTTTTTTTTTTTTTTTTTTTTTTAGCGAAGAATATGTAATTTTTTTTTTTTTTTTTTTTTTTTTTTTTTTTTTTTTTTTTTTTTTTTTTTTTTATTATACTTTAAGTTCTAGGGTACATGTGCATAACGTGCAGGTTTGTTACATATGTATACTTATGCCATGTTGGTGTGCTGCACCCATCAACTCGTCAGCACCCATCAATTCATCATTTATATCATGTATAACTCCCCAATGCAATCCCTCCCTCCTCCCCCCTCCCCCCTCCCCATGATAGACCCCAGTGTGTGATGTTCCCCTTCCCGAGTCCAAGTGATCTCATTGTTCAGTTCCCACCTATGAGTGAGAACATGCGGTGTTTGGTTTTCTCTTCTTGTGATAGTTTGCTAAGAATGATGGTTTCCAGCTGCATCCATGTCCCTACAAAGGACGCAAACTCATCCTTTTTTATGGCTGCATAGTATTCCATGGTGTATATGTGCCACATTTTCTTAATCCAGTCTGTCACAGATGGACATTTGGGTTGATTCCAAGTCTTTGCTATTGTGAATAGTGCCGCAATAAACATACGTGTACATGTGTCTTTGTAGTAGACTAATTTATAATCCTTTGGGTATATACCCAGTAGTGGGATGGCTGGGTCATATGGTACATCTAGTTCTAGATCCTTGAGGAATTGCCATACTGTTTTCCATAATGGTTGAACTAGTTTACAATCCCACCAACAGTGTAAAAGTGTTCCTATTTCTCCACATCCTCTCCAACACCTGTTGTTTCCTGACTTCTTAATGATTGCCATTCTAACTGGTGTGAGATGGTATCTCATTGTGGTTTTGATTTGCATTTCTCTGATGGCCAGTGATGATGAGCATTTTTTCATGTGTCTGTTGGCTGTATGAATATCTTCTTTTGAGAAATGTCTGTTCATATCCTTTCCCCACTTTTTGATGGGGTTGTTTGTTTTTTTCTCGTATATTTGTTTGAGTTCTTTGTATATTCTGGATATTAGCCCTTTGTCAGATGAGTAGGTTGCAAAAATTTTCTCCCATTCTGTAGGTTGCCTGTTCACTCTGATGGTAGTTTCTTTTGCTGTGCAAAAGCTCTTTAGTTTAATTAGATCCCATTTGTCAATTATGGCTTTTGCTGCCGTTGCTTTTGGTGTTTTAGACATGAAGTCCTTGCCAATGCCTATGTCCTGAATGGTACTACCTAGATTTTCTTCTAGGGTTTTTATGGTATTAGGTCTAACATTTAAGTCTCTAATCCATCTTGAATTAATCTTCGTATAAGGGGTAAGGAAAGGATCCAGTTTCAGCTTTCTACTTATGGCTAGCCAATTTTCCCAGCACCATTTATTAAATAGGGAATCCTTTCCCCATTTCTTGTTTCTCTCAGGTTTGTCAAAGATCAGATGGCTGTAGATGTGCGGTATTATTTCTGAGGACTCTGTTCTGTTCCATTGGTCTATATCTCTGTTTTGGTACCAGTACCATGCTGTTTTGGTTACTGTAGCCTTGTAGTATAGTTTGAAGTCAGGTAGCGTGACGCCTCCAGCTTTGTCCTTTTGACTTAGGATTGTCTTGGCAATGCGGGCTCTTTTTTGGTTCCATATGAACTTTAAAGCAGTTTTTTCCAATTCTGTGAAGAAAGTCATTGGTAGCTTGATGGGGATGGCATTGAATCTATAAATAACCTTGGGGAGTATGGCCATTTTCACGATATTGATTCTTCCTATCCATGAGCATGGTATGTTCTTCCATTTGTTTGTGTCCTCTTTGATTTCACTGAGCAGTGGTTTGTAGTTCTCCTTGAAGAGGTCCTTTACATCCCTTGTAAGCTGGATTCCTAGGTATTTTATTCTCTTTGAAGCAATTGTGAATGGAAGTTCATTCCTGATTTGGCTCTCTGCTTGTCTGTTGCTGGTGTATAAGAATGCTTGTGATTTTTGCACATTAATTTTGTATCCTGAGACTTTGCTGAAGTTGCTTATCAGCTTAAGGAGATTTTGGGCTGAGACGATGGGGTTTTCTAAATATACAATCATGTCATCTGCAAACAGGGACAATTTGACTTCTTCTTTTCCTAACTGGATACCCTTGATTTCTTTCTCTTGCCTGATTGCCCTAGCCAGAACTTCCAACACTATGTTGAATAGGAGTGGTGAGAGAGGGCATCCCTGTCTTGTTCCAGTTTTCAAAGGGAATTTTTCCAGTTTTTGCCCATTCAGTATGATATTAGCTGTGGGTTTGTCATAAATAGCTCTTATTATTTTGAGGTACGTTCCATCAATACCGAATTTATTGAGCGTTTTTAGCATGAAGGGCTGTTGAATTTTGTCAAAAGCCTTTTCTGCATCTATTGAGACAATCATGTGGTTCTTGTCTTTGGTTCTGTTTATATGCTGGATTACGTTTATTGATTTGCGAATGTTGAACCAGCCTTGCATCCCAGGGATGAAGCCCACTTGATCATGGTGGATAAGCTTTTTGATGTGCTGCTGAATCCGGTTTGCCAGTATTTTATTGAGGATTTTTGCATCAATGTTCATCAGGGATATTGGTCTAAAATTCTCTTTTTTTGTTGTGTCTCTGCCAGGCTTTGGTATCAGGATGATGTTGGCCTCATAAAATGAGTTAGGGAGGATTCCCTCTTTTTCTATTGATTGGAATAGTTTCAGAAGGAATGGTACCAGCTCCTCCTTGTACCTCTGGTAGAATTCAGCTGTGAATCCATCTGGTCCTGGACTTTTTTTGGTGGGTAGGCTATTAATTGTTGCCTCAATTTCAGAGCCTGCTATTGGTCTATTCAGGGATTCAACTTCTTCCTGGTTTAGCCTTGGGAGAGTGTAAGTGTCCAGGAAATTATCCATTTCTTCTAGATTTTCTAGTTGATTTGCGTAGAGGCATTTATAGTATTCTCTGATGGTAGTTTGTATTTCTGTGGGGTCAGTGGTGATATCCCCTTTATCATTTTTTATTGCATCTATTTGATTCCTCTCTCTTTTTTTCTTTATTAGCCTTGCTAGCGGTCTGTCAATTTTGTTGATCTTTTCAAAAAACCAACTCCTGGATTCATTGATTTTTTGGAGGGTTTTTTGTGTCTCTATCTCCTTCAGTTCTGCTCTGATCTTAGTTATTTCTTGCCTTCTGCTAGCTTTTGAATGTGATTGCTCTTGCCTCTCTAGTTCTTTTAATTGTGATGTTAGAGTGTCAATTTTAGATCTTTCCTGCTTTCTCTTGTGGGCATTTAGTGCTATAAATTTCCCTCTACACACTGCTTTAAATGTGTCCCAGAGATTCTGGTATGTTGTATCTTTGTTCTCATTGGTTTCAAAGAACATCTTTATTTCCGCTTTCATTTCGTTATGTACCCAGTAGTCATTCAGGAGCAGGTTGTTCAGTTTCCATGTAGTTGAGCGGTTTTGATTGAGTTTCTTAGTCCTGAGTTCTAGTTTGATTGCACTGTGGTCTGAGAGACAGTTTGTTATAATTTCTGTTCTTTTACATTTGCTGAGGAGTGCTTTACTTCCAATTATGTGGTCAATTTTGGAATAAGTGTGATGTGGTGCTGAGAAGAATGTATATTCTGTTGATTTGGGGTGGAGAGTTCTATAGATGTCTATTAGGTCCGCTTGGTGCAGAGATGAGTTCAATTCCTGGATATCCTTGTTAACTTTCTGTCTCGTTGATCTGTCTAATGTTGACAGCGGAGTGTTGAAGTCCCCCATTATTATTGTATGGGAGTCTAAGTCTCTTTGTAAGTCTCTAAGGACTTGCTTTATGAATCTGGGTGCTCCTGTATTGGGTGCATATATATTTAGGAGAGTTAGCTCTTCCTGTTGAATTGATCCCTTTACCATTATGTAATGGCCTTCTTTGTCTCTTTTGATCTTTGATGGTTTAAAGTCTGTTTTATCAGAGACTAGGATTGCAACCCCTGCTTTTTTTTGTTCTCCATTTGCTTGGTAGATCTTCCTCCATCCCTTTATTTTGAGCCTATGTATGTCTCTGCATGTGAGATGGGTCTCCTGAATACAGCAGACTGATGGGTCTTGACTCTTTATCCAGTTTGCCAGTCTGTGTCTTTTAATTGGCGCATTTAGTCCATTAACATTTAAGGTTAATATTGTTATGTGTGAACTTGATCCTGCCATTATGATATTATCTGGTTATTTTGCTCGTTAGTTGATGCAGTTTCTTCCTAGCCTCGATGGTCTTTACATTTTGCCAAGTTTTTGCGATGGCTGGTACCGGTTGTTCCTTTCCATGTTTAGGGCTTCCTTCAGGGTCTCTTGTAAGGCAGGCCTGGTGGTGACAAAATCTCTAAGCATTTGCTTATCTGTAAAGGATTTTATTTCTCCTTCACTGATGAAACTTAGTTTGGCTGGATATGAAATTCTGGGTTGAAAATTCTTTTCTTTAAGAACGTTGAATATTGGCCCCCACTCTCTTCTGGCTTGTAGAGTTTCTGCCGAGAGATCTGCTGTTAGTCTGATGGGCTTCCCTTTGTGGGTGACCCGACCTTTCTCTCTGGCTGCCCTTAAGATTTTTTCCTTCATTTCAACTTTGGTGAATCTGGCAATTATGTGTCTTGGAGTTGCTCTTCTGGAGGAGTATCTTTGTGGCGTTCTCTGTATTTCCTGAATTTGAATGTTGGCCTGCCCTACTAGGTTGGGGAAGTTCTCCTGGATGATATCCTGAAGAGTGTTTTCCAACTTGGTTCCATTTTCCCCCTCACTTTCAGGCACCCCAATCAGACGTAGATTTGGTCTTTTTACGTAATCCCATACTTCTTGCAGGCTTTGCTCATTTCTTTTTCTTCTTTTTTCTTTTGGTTTCTCTTCTCGCTTCATTTCATTCATTTGATCTTCAATCGCTGATACTCTTTCTTCCAGTTGATCGAGTCGGTTACTGAAGCTTGTGCATTTGTCACGTATTTCTCGTGTCATGGTTTTCATCTCTGTCATTTCGTTTATGATCTTCTCTGCATTAATGAGTCTAGCTGTCAATTCTTCCACTCTTTTTTCAAGATTTTTAGTTTCTTTGCGCTGGGTACGTAATTCCTCCTTTAGCTCTGATAAGTTTGATGGACTGAAGCCTTCTTCTCTCCTCTCGTCCAAGTCATTCTCTGACCAGCTTTGATCCGTTGCTGGTGATGGGCTGCGCTCCTTTGCAGGGGGAGATGCGCTCTTATTTTTTGAATTTCCAGCTTTTCTGCCCTGCTTCTTCCCCATCTTTGTGGTTTTATCTGTCTCTGGTCTTTGATGGTGGTGACGAACTGATGGGGTTTTGGTATAGGTGTCCTTCCTGTTTGATAGTTTTCCTTCTGACAGTCAGAAGGACTCTCTGTTGGTCTGTTGGAGATTGCTTGAGGTCCACTCCAGACCCTGTTTGCCTGGGTATCAGCAGCAGAGGTTGCCGAAGATAGAATATTGCTGAACAGCAAGTGTACCTGTCTGATTCTTCCTTTGGAAGTGTCCTCTCAGGGGTGTACTCCACCCTGTGAGGTGTGGGGTGTCAGACTGCCCCTAGTGGGGGATTTCTCCCAGCTAGGCTACTCAGGGTCAGGGACACACCTGAGCAGGCAGTCTGTCCGTTCTCAGATCTCAACCTCCGCGTTGGGAGATCCACGGCTCTCCCCAAAGCTGTCAGACAGAGTCGTTCGCGTCTGCACCGGCTCCCGCTACTTCCCCTGTTGGTCTTCAGCTGTGCGCTGTCCCCAGAGGTGGAGACTACAGAGACAGGCAGGCTTCCTTGAGCTGCTGTGAGCTCCACCCAGTTCGAGCTTCCCAGCGGCTTTGTTTACCTACTTAAGACTCAGCAATGGCGGGCGCCCCTCCCCCAGCCTCGCTGCTGCCTTGCGGATAGATCGCGGCAGACTGCTGTGTTAGCAGTGAGGGAGGCTTCGTGGGCGTGGGACCCTCCCGGCCAGGTGTGGGATATATTCTCCTGGAATGCCTGTATGCTTACAGCGCAGTATTGGGGTGGGAGTTACCCGATTTTCCAGGTGTTGTGTGTCTCAGTTCCCCTGGCTAGGAAAACGGATCCCCTTCCCCCTTGCGCTTCCAGGTGAGGCGATGCCTCGCCCTGCTTCAGCTCTCGCTGGTCAGGCTGCAGCAGCTGACCAGCACCGATTGTCCGGCACTCCCTAGTGAGATGACCCCAGTACCTCAGTTGAAAATGCAGAAATCACCGGTCTTCTGTGTCGCTCGCGCTGGGAGTTGGAGACTGGAGTTGTTCCTATTCGGCCATCTTGCTCCGCCCCAGAATATCCAAAAAAAATTTTTTTAAAAAGAATATAAACTATGGCCGGGCGCGGTGGCTCAAGCCTGTTAATCCCAGCACTTTGGGAGGCCGAGACGGGCGGATCACGAGGTCAGGAGATCGAGACCATCCTGGCTAACACGGTGAAACCCCGTCTCTACTAAAAATACAAAAACTAGCCGGGCGAGATGGCAGGCGCCTGTAGTCCCAGCTACTCGGGAGGCTGAGGCAGGAGAATGGCGTAAACCCGGGAGGCGGAGCTTGCAGTGAGCTGAGATCTGGCCACTGCACTCCAGTCCGGGCGACAGAGTGAGACTCCGCCTCAAAAAAAAAAAAAAAAAAAAAAAAAAGAATATAAGCTCTACTTTTTTTTTTTTTTTGAGACGGAGTTTCACTCTTGTTGCCCAGGCTGGAGTGCAGTGGTGCCATCTCAACTCACTACAACCTCCACCTCCCAGGTTCAAGCGATTCTCCTACCTCAGCCTCCCAAGTAGCTGGGATTACAAGCACCTGCCACCACATCCAGCTAACTTTAGTAGAGATGGGCCTTCACCATGTTAGCTAGGCTAGTCTCAAACTCCTGACCTCAAGTGATCCGCCGACCTTGGCCTCCCACAGTGTTGGGATGACAGGCGTGAGCCACCATGCCTGGCCAGAAGCTCTGCTTTTCTACTTGTAAGCACTCTGCTTCTACAGCCTCCTCATCCTCTCCTGGCTTCTGGCAGCATCACCCTTTTGCAGACGAAGAAACAAGGAGGAAATGCCTGGCCCAAAATCACACAACAAGAAGCTGCAAAATCAGGATCTGAACGTTCGCTAGTTTTAACTTCCAAGTCTGTCTTCTAACTACTACACTACCACATCCTGTGGGTCCTAAAAACACAGAACAACTTCCAACTTCATACAAGTTTTGCATATCAATCCTAGAACATCAGAAATTGAAAGGTAAAAAAGACCCCTAAGCCCCACCACCTCAATAAAAGTTTTCTTTTCTTTTCGTTTCTTTTTTCTGAGACAGAGTCTCGCTCTGTCGCCCAGGCTGGGCATGATCTCAGCTCACTAAAACCTCCACCTCCCAGGTTCAAGTGATCCTCCCGTCTCAGCCTTCCAAACAGCTACAGGCACACGCCACCACGCCTGGTTAATTTTTTGTATTTTTAAAAGAGACGAGGTTTCGCCATGTTGGCTAAGCTGGTTCTCAAACTCCTGACCTCAAGTGATCCGCCTGCCTCGGTCTCCCAAAGTGTGGGGATTAAAGGCGTGAGCCATCATGCCTGGCCGAGGTTTTATCTCTGTGCCCCCATAGCACCCAGCTTGTTGCTTGGTATGTGCAAGGCTTTACCTAAAGTCTCACTGAACACTATGCTTGCATCTGTTCTGTTTGAGCTAAAGGAATTTAAAGGAAGAGATCCTAGAATTACAAAATCTGGAAAGTTTTTTTGTTACAAAAGCAAATGTACACAAAAGAAGGAAGTTAATATTCCTTCTGCACTTGACCCCGAGGCGGCAGAGTCCGCAGAAGTGCTGATGACTGAGGCCCAGGACCAGCCCCGGCTGGGCCCCAATCAGCTACTCTAACTTAAAAACTCAGGACTCCAGCCACTCCTACAGCTGCCACCTCCGCCCAGCAAGGGCACAAGAGCAGAGTTTCAAGAACTTCCCTTTGAAGAGGCTCTCTTCACTACTCCTGGGGACACAGCCGGGAAGGGGAAGGCAAACCGTTTCCTCCCTCTATAAAAGGTTTGCTTACTGTTAAAATATTAAATATCACACACGTCACTGAGTATCTCAATGTTTGTCTTTTAGGTAAGCAACTGACTTGGTGCAGAGTGAGCGCATACTGCAGGCTGCTCATTTCTGAGAACTCTCTTGATGGCACAAATTCTTCTACAAATGGTCTTTCCAGTAACTGTCGTCAGCTCAAGAGCCACGGGCTGTGCCAGTTAACGAGCACTGTGGCTCTTCAGGCGGCCACTACTCAGCAGCAAACTGGAGAAATCCCAAACTCCTCCATTTCTTTATTTGTGATTTGTAGGTATTTTTGTGTGCACCATGGGCTTGAATTTGCCACCTAATTCCTATGTGCCCTTTTTTTTTGAGACATGGTCTTGCTTTGTCACCCAGGTTGGAGTGCCATGGCGCGACCAGGGGTCATTGCAGCCTGGTGATCCTGGGCGCAAGTGATCGTATTGCCTCAGCCCCCTGAGCAGCTGGGACCACAGGCACCTGCCACCACAACTGGCTACTTATTATATTTTTTGCAGAGATGGAGTCTTGCTATGTTGCCCAGGCTGGTCTGGAACTCCTGGCCTGAAGCAATCTTCCCGTCTTGGCCTCCCAAAGTTCTGGGACTATACATATGAGCCATGGTGCCTGGCCCTTATGTGCCCTTTCAAAAGTTTTTATATCTGCATATATGGAGCAAAGGTCACTGGGGATGACAGGTCTTGAGACCCGTGAACAGAAGGGACAGGCCCACGTGAGGGGCACAAGACCCATTACGCCACGTGTTCCTGTTGTGTTCTGAGCTTGGGTACACCTCCTTCCATGGAAGCCTGTCCACAAAGGCACAGAGAAATCCACTCATGGGAAGAAGGGGGTCTTGATAAAGCCACAGATGGACCACCCCAAGATGTACAAAGAGAGCCGCCAACCAAGGCTCTGCTCACTTTGCCACAGGTGTGCAGCACAGCGACACCCTTGTGGGTGGTGCTGGTCACATCTGGTGCTTTTCCTTCAGAGGGAGGACCCAACAACCCCATATTGCCACCAGGAGTCTGCCACAGCCAGCCAGCATCAAAGGTCTGCGTGTATGGCACTGAGGCACGGAGGACAGTCAGTTAATGTAGGCCGGTAGAATCCCTGTTCTTTTAGGGTATACAAGACAAAAAAGCATTTGTTCATTCAACAATTGCCACGTTTTTGCTGTCTGATGTGCACTTGTACAAGGTACTAAGGATTTGGAAGTGAAAATAACATTCTTTTTTTCGTGAAACAGAGTCTCGCTCTATTGCCCAGGCTGGAGTGAAGTGGTGCAATCTTGGCTCACTGCAATCCCCACCTCCTGGGTTCAAGCGATTCTCCTGCCTCAGCCTCCCGAGTAGCTGGGATTACATGCGTGTGCCACCATGACGGGTCAATTTTTTGTATTTTTAGTAGAGACGGGGTTTCACCATGCTGGTCAGGCTGGTCTCGAACTCTTGACCTTGTGATCCACCCGCCTCGGCCTCCCAAAGTGCGTGCTGGGATTACAGGCATGAGCCACCACGCCTGGCCGATGATAACATTCTTAATGCAAGGAGTTTGCAGTCCCCGAACACTTGCATGCACTGTAATTGCTGTGACTGATGCTAAATAAAGTATGGCAAGATTCAGAAGAAGATAAGAGTTAATCACGTGTGAGACAGCGAGCAAGCAAGACAGGGAGATGGCCCGGGAGGGTGACGGGGGGAGGTGACCTGGGAGGCCAGTCTCGAATGACTCATTAGTTAGGACAGGAAGGACATTAAGGATCCTGGAGACAGACTGGGTATGGGGAGCAGCAAGTCATTCCAAGTGGCAGTGCAGAGAATGAGCCAGGAAAGGCAGCAGACCCTGGGCCCACGTCATCAAGGCGCCAGACAATGCACCAAGAAGGGAGCTCGGGGTGTGTCCCAACGGGCAGTGACGCTGGGTGAGGGTGACTGGTTTTGTTTAATCCTTTATCCAGGACATGATCTTTTTTGAGGGAGGGGTGCACAGTAAGTATTTGAAAATGTCTAATTCAATGGATCCTGTGGATGAAATCCCTAAACACCAGTAATTTTTTTTTTTTTTTTGAGACGGAGTCTCACTCTATCACTCAGGCTAGAGTGCGGCCTGATCTTGGCTCACTGTAACCTCCAGGCCCCAGGTTCAAGTGATTCTCCTGCCTCAGCCTCCCAAGTAGCTGAAGAGTACAGGCACCCGCCACCACACCCAGCTAATTTTTTGTAGTTTTAGTAGAGATGGGAGTTTTGCCATGTTGGCCTGGCTGGTCTTGAACTCCTGACCTCAAATGATCCACCTGCCTCAGCCTCCCAAAGTGCTAGGATCACAAGTGTGAACCACCACCGTGCCCGACTTAAATATTATTTTCTGGTTTTTTTTTTTTTTTTTTGAGACAGAGTTTCACTCTTGTTGCCCAGGCTGGAGTGCAACCTCTGTCTCCTGAGTTCAAGAGATTCTCCTTCCTCAGCCTTCTGAGTAGCTGGGATTACAGGCACCCGCCACCACGCCCAGCTAATTTTTGTATTTTTAGTAGAGATGGGGTTTCACCATGTTGGACAGGCTGGTCTCGAACTCCTGACCTCAAGTGATCTGCCCGCCTCTGCCTCCCAAAGCGCTGGAATTACAGGTGTAAGCCACTGTGCCCGGTCCTATATATATATATGCAGGCACATTTATAGGGTATGGTCCTCGCCCCTTCCCAGTGGTCTCCAAGTGGGGTGGGCTAGACAACCTGCAGCAGTGAAAAAGTGATGAGAAAATCTACTTGTAAGTATTTTTCTTTAAAAATGCGAAAAAAATGGCTTCACTGATATTTCTGTCTGTTTGTTTCCTGTAGGGACAGGGTCTCAGTCACACACTGTTATCCAGGCTGGAATGCAGTGGTGTGATCCTCCTGCCTCAGCCTCCTAAGTAGCTGGGACTACAGGTATGCACCACCACACCTGGCTTTTTTTTTTTTTTTTTTTTTGTAGAGACGGGTCTCACTATGTTGCCCAGGCTGGTCTCAAACTCCTGAGCTCAAATGATCCTCCTGCCTCAGCCTCCCAAAGTGCTGGGACTACAGGTATACACCACCACACCTGGCCTTTTTTTTTTTTTTTTTGTAGAGACTGGTCTCACTATGTTGCCCAGGCTGGTCTCAAACTCCTGAGCTCAAATGATCGATCCTCCTGCCTCAGCCTCCCAAAGTGCTGGGACTACTGGCATGAGCTACCATACCCTGCCAGCTTTACTGATACTTAGTACTTGGACAGACCCTGGTGTTCATGCTGGCTTGTATGTCAGCAGCCGTGGCATCCTGACTGAGGAGGAGGCGCCCTGTGATGTGGGGGGTGATGGTGGGCCCTCACCACAAGTCTACTTTAAGCATCTTAGGCATGTTGGAGTTTGCAAGTTTCAGGGTATTCCAGTTGTGGTCAATTAAAACAAACAAACAAACAAACAAAACAAAAAAACTCAAGATCCTTAAAATAATGAAAGCTTTACAATATTTCGCAGTGATGTGGAAAATGACCATGAATATCTTTTGTGTGACTTGGAGGTTTACTGAGGTTTACTGGTCATTTCATGACTTAGTACTTCAAAGAGTCAGAGAATTTAAGGAGAAGGTACAGATTTTCTTTTGTGAAAAGTTCCAAATCTGGAGATATTTTTTCGTTTTTAATGACAAATGACTGCAGCACCGTGTCATCTACCTTTTTTCTTTTAAATAGACACAACGCAATCTGTTCCTTCAAAGAAAAGGTGACAATATATGAGTTACAGCTTTTCAAAAAGAATCCGTACCAAGAATAGAGCATTTGTGAAAACAGACATTTGAAGAGGTTTCCACAATGACGTGACTGCGTTCCCAATGATGCTACAAGCGTACTGTCTACATGAACATTTACACCCGCACATCAAAACATCAACACCAGAATTTCCACCTACCCTGACAGCCACTGAACATACCCCAGCCCAAATTCATCAAGGGCCCTCAGATGATGGGTAAATGAAATTGAAAAGTACCCTGCCTGGTAAACACAGGGTTTGTGCCTTTCTCTGTATTGTGTTTATATGCAAATGCTGTTAATAACTAGGGCCTGAAATACATATGTGTATATATATATATACATTTTTTTTTTTTTGAGACAGAGTTTCACTCTTGTTGTCTAGACTGGAATACAATGGTGCAATCTCGGCTCACCGCAACCTCCACCTCCCAGGTTCAAGTGATTCTCCTGCCTCAGCCTCCTGAGTAGCTGGAATTACAGGTGTCCACCACCATGCCCAGCTAATTTTTTTTTTCTTTGTAGAGATGGGGTTTCACCATGTTGACCAGGCTGGTCTCGAACTCCTGACCTCAAGCAATCTGCCCACCTCGGCCTCCCAAAATGCTAGGATTACAGGTGTGAGCCACCTCAACTGGCCAATAAACAGAACTTACAATTGATCTTAAATGCTGGGACTTAGGATTCAATAAGAGTTGATAAATGGGATGTGGACACATGGTTTTCATCTTTAAAAAGCATGTTTATACAATAGTTTTTGTAGCATTCATATGTTGGATAAATTTAACCATGTTTATTTCACCTTTTTTTTTTTCTCTTTTAGAGACAGGGTCTTGCTCTGTTTCTCAGGCTGGAGTGCAATGGCATAATTATAGCTCACTGCATTCTTGAATTCCCAGGCTCAAGCAACCCTCCCTCCTCAGCCTCCAGAGTAGCTGGGACTTCAGGTGCATGCCATCATACCTGGCTATTTTTTTTTCTCTTTCAGTAGAGACAGGGTCTCACTATGTTGCCCAGACTGGTCTCAAACTCTTGGCCTTAAGGGATCCTCCCATCTCAGCCTCACAAAGTGCTGAGTTTACAGGTGTGAGCCACCATGCCTGGCCTTTATTCCTTTAAAAGATCTATATTTGTATATATTTCTATGTCCATAATACATCAGGACAGTAATTGTAATTTATAATACATAATATATATCGGGCTGCATGTTTACATTCACTCACTCATAATGGTACACATGAAAAAAAAGTCTGAGGCCCTTTTTTTTTTTTTTTTTTGAGACGGAGTCTCGCTCTGTTGCCCAGGCTGGAGTGCAGTGGCCGGATCTCAGCTCACTGCAAACTCTGCCTCCGGGGTTCATGCCATTCTCCTGCCTCAGCCTCCTGAGTAGCTGGGACTACAGGCGCCCGCTACCACAGCCAGCTAATTTATTGTATTTTTAGGAGAGAGGGGGTTTCACCGTGTTAGCCAGGATGGTCTCCATCTCCTGACCTTGTGATCCACCTGCCTCAGCCTCCCAAAATGCTGGGATTACAGGCATGAGCCACCACAGCCGGCCTTTTTTTTTTTTTAATGCAGGGTCTCACTCTTTTGCCTACTCTGGAGTACAGTGGTGTGATCATGGCTCACTGTAGCCTTGACCTCCTGGCTCAAGTGATCCTCCCACCTCAGTCTCCCAAATAGCTGGGACCATGGGTGTGCACCACCATGCCCAGCTAATTAATTTTTTTTTAGAGATGGGGTCTTGCCATGTTGCCCAGGCTGGTCTTCAACTTGTGACCTCAAGTGATCCTCCTGCTTTGGCCTCCCAAAGTGCCAAGATTACAGACATGAATCACTTGCACTGGCCAAGGCCAATTTGTATACTCAGTGGCCCTTGTGGGGACGAGGTAGGAACAAATGCACAAGCCACAGCTATCAGCTGAGAGCTGGGGAGGCTGGTTTGAGGCTGTGGCACTGGCATCGCAGGCCCTGGCAGAGCCCTAGCTTGCTGGCGCTCATACTCAGCACCACAGGCGCTGCCCGGAGTTGGAGGCGGCTGCCTCCCTAGGATCACAGGCTCTGCGTTTACACTGAAGTTCTGGCAGGGGTTCATAGGGTGTATTTTTAAGCCAGAGATGTGGTTCCAAAGGGAGCTATCAGGAGAGACCTCCACAAAATCTCTGCTGCTGCCTGCTTCCCTCACCCTTGCTGTGGCCTCAGTCCTGTTCTCCGTCCAGCTAGCTGTTCTGCCTCCCTAGCTGCAGGAAACGAGGTAACGAGGCAATGGAAAGTCCCCAGAGAGAGGTAACCATGGATGTTCTGCAACAAGCAAGGTAGCAAGGACCTCGTTACATGGCTCCCTCAAAGGCACCGGTCTGCCTGTTGGCTCCAAACCTCTCCAACACCACAAACACTCTGAGCCACACTCAGGAGAATGGGGTCTGCAAAACTCTTCTGGGACAGGGTCTGACATGCCTCACTCTTCCCCACAAGATGTGGGCCTTCAGTGTTTTCTCTGCCTAGAATATCACCCAGCATAGCTTTCTCTACTTGTCGACACCTACCCATCACTTCCCAGCCCACTTCTAATGCCATGGCCTCTGTGAAGCTTGTTTCAGGGGCTCTTTATCTTGGCTGCCTGAACAGTGGAATTTCCCAGGGCACTTTAAGGCAGAAACTGACATCTGACGCCCACCCCTGGAGATGCTGGGCTGTTCTGGGCCCAGGCTCGCTTCCCAGGTGATTGTAACAGGAAGCCTGGGTGGAGACCTTCTGCTCTTGTTGGAGCCACCCCTCCTCCACCTCTGGTCACCTGTTGCACCTTTTCTGGATGTGTCATGTGGTACTCATCATCTTCTTCTGTCTTCCATCACAGTTACTTGTGAATAAAGCATCTTTTTAGCTCTATCCTAACACCCCCCAAGAGCAGGGACTGTGTACAATTCTTTTTTTTTTTTTTTTTTTTGAGACAGAGTCTCGCTCTGTCGCCCAGGTCGGAGGGCAGTGGTGCCATCTCAGCTCACTGTAACCTCTCCTTCCCAGGTTCAAGCGATTCTTCTGCCTCAGCCTCCTGAGTAGCTGGGATTACAGGCACGTGCTACCACGCCCGGCTAATTTTTTATATTTTTGGTAAAGACGGAGTTTCGCCACACTGGCCAGGCTAGTCTCGAACTCCTGACCTCAAGTGATCCGCCCACCTCTGCCTCCCAAAGTGCTGGGATTACAGGTGTGAGCCACTGAGCCCGGCGTCCAATTCATCTTTCAACTGTGCACAGGGCCTTCCCCGTCAGGGCCGTTCCCAGAGTTCCAGAATGCTTCCCTTCAATAGACTCCACAGTCTCCGGAAGCAGGGCTGGGGAAGAAATGGCAAACCAGGGATCTTACCTGGGCCTTCCCAGTTGAGACTAAGTCAAAATGGGTTCCCGTGAGACTGCCTGGCTCATGCAGATGGAAGGCTAACCTCTTTTTAGAAACAACTCGCGCTACTCTCTCCTGTTTCAAAAGAGCTGTCTGGTCAGAATGGTGGTACGTCACCTTAGGAAGGGAGAGGCGTGCAGAGTTAGCAAAGGTTCAATTTAAAAGAAAAATTCTCTAAGAAGTTAAAAATAAAAGTGTAGGGAGATTCCCATGACATCCATTTTTATCTATTTTTCCCTTTCTCTTACATTTCCCAAGAGGCAAACTTTCTAAAACAGTCTTAGTCTTTTCAAGTTTACAAAAGGCAGCACCCAGACTATCTGAATAATATGATAGGGTGCCCGGGAGAAGAGTGCACCTCTCCCACGTGCACCCTGCCTGGCTCCATGCTGTCGCGGGGTCTAGCTACTCACTCAGCAGGCATTTCGGGAGTTCCAGGAACACAAACCCCAACAAGATCCAATCCATGCCTTCCCGGAGTGCACAGTCCAGGATGTAACCCGGCGAACAAGCGGCAATTACCCCCTGAGGACATGGCTTCATCCGTGCAACAGACACCAAGCGCCTTCCCCACGCCCTTGACCATAAGGCCGTCCCGGCCCTCCTGAAGCGTGGAGCCGGCTTCGAACAGAGACAAGACACACGGACGCGATGCACACAGGCGTCCTGACGGAGGGCACCGAGAACTCGGCCTCGGCGACTGCCACAGGCCCCTCCGCCTGGACTAGCGGCTCCCCTTCCCCGCCCCTACACAGCGGTGGGCGCAGCAAACGCCCAACGCGGACTGTGGGCCTTGGATTCGGATTCGGAGGCGCCTTGGATTCGGATTCGGATTCGGAAGCTCCTCGGAACGAGGGGGTGGGAGCAGGCGGAATCCAACCGGGGCGGCTTTGCCACCGCCTGCCCGGCCTCCCCGCGGCAGGGAAGCGGCGCCATCTCCGCAGGTGCGCGGTGGACGCCTGCATCCCTCGGGCCCGGGGCTGTCGGGCGCTACACATCCACCTCCTGGGCGCACACAGAGGGCCTGGGCCGTGCCAAGTCTCGGCAGGGTTGAGCTTCCTCGCGCGGCGCGGGCTCGGCACTGCCCGCAGTGCGGGACACGCCCAAGGCTCGGATGGGAGCCGACGCTGAGGGAGCGGCACCTGCAGGGAGCGCCGGGAGCCGAGGCCGCGGCGGGAGGGGCGGGCGCGGCCAGCGGGGATGTGGAGTCGCGAGAGGGGCCCGCAGCCCAGGCCAGAGCTGGGGGCGGCCCGAGGCCCAAGCTGGCCAGCGAGGGTGGGAAGGGCGGACCCGGGTGGGGACCGCAAGCCCCGAGAACAAGCACGCGAGCGGCGGGTCCCGGCGGCACTCACCGAGCCTGGGCGCCGGGGCGGCGGCGGCCGGCGCGCGGCCCTCTCGCGGCGTTCCCTCCCTCGGCCACCCGGGCTCCGCTCCAGCCTCGCAGTGGCGGAAGCACTGACAGCTGCGTGGCCGCCCTGCAGGGGAGGGGACGCCTGCGACCCGCGACTGGCGGACGCACCGGCCGTTCCGGCTCCAGCAGGGGGCGCGGCGGCTCGCGCGTGCGCAGTCGGCCGCCCCTGCAGGTGCCCGGTCCACCCCCGGCGGTCTCGTCCGCTCCGGCCAGCCCAACCCCGCGCCTGCGCAGTGCCCCGTGCATCCCGCCCTTGCCCGGCAGAGGGCGCGCTGGCTTGCGCGTGCGCAGTCGGCCACCCTGCGAGGACGCGGTTCGCACCCGGCCGCGCGGCAGCCGGTGCCTGCGCACTGCCCTGTGCCCGCGCCTATGTCCAGCAGGGGGCGCGCAGCGGCGGTAGCTGAGCGAGGGTGCGGCGGCTCTGACAGGAATGGCTGTGCGCACATGCGGTTCACAGCGGTGGAAGTCTTCACACCTGGAAACTGGCCCTTTCTCCACTTCTCCTTATGCACTGTCTTTCCTTGGGCCCTCGTCACTCCTGGCACCGAGGGAAGCGCTTCCCCGCCTCTGGCCGGGCGCTGAGGCGCGACCGAAAGCGAGGCGGCGGCGAGGAACCTTCTGGAATTCGGCCATCGGGGCAGGCGTCGAGTTTACAGGAAAAGGCTCGGTGTCCCGGGATGAGCGGAGTCGCCCTCAGTTGAGGAGCGAGGGAGGCTTCGGGGGTCGCCAGCCGGGTAGGAGTCACCTCAGGCAGGAGGGACCGGGCCTTGTCGGGGTCACCTGGCGGGAGGGTCCAGGGGTGGGGCGGGGCCGCCTGTGAGGTGGGTCGGGGGACGGTCGGGGTTACCTGAGGGGAGAGTGGGGGGGGGGGTCGGGGCCACCTGAGGGGAGGGTCGGGGGAGGGTCGGGGTCACCTGAGGGGAGAGTGGGGGGGTCGGGGTCACCTGAGGGAAGGGGGGGGTCGGGGGAGGGTCGGGGTCACCTGAGGGGAGAGTGGGGGGGGTCGGGGCCACCTGAGGGGGGGTCGGGGGAGGGTTGGAGTCACCTGAGGGCAGAGTCGGGAGGGGTCGGGGTTACCTGAGGGGAGGGTCCGGGGAGGGTCGTGGTCACCTGAGGGGATGGTCCGGGGAGGGTCGGGGTCACCTGAGGGGAGGGTCTGAGGAGGGTCGTGATCACCTGGGGGAGGGTCCGGGGAGAGTCGGGGTCACCTCACGGGAGCCGGCGGAACGGGGTCACCTGCAGGGGGGGTGCAGGGCGGGGGCGAGTCCCCTGTAGGGAGGCTCACCTTAGGCCGTCCCAGGGACGGGTCGCGGTCTAACGCAGATCGGGTTGTGGGACTGGGTCGCCCCAGGCAGAGGAGCCTGGGAGGGGCGGGCCCCTTGGCGTGGCAGGGAGAGGTGGGGTGAGGGACTCCCGGGCTCGAGCGTGAGGGCGGGCGCCGCGCGGGGCCCACAGTTGCCGCGGGCCAGGGGCAATGGGTCTCTGAGCGCTGCCAGTGGCCGGACCACAGTGAGCTGAGTCCGTGGTCCCGGCGCCCCAGGTGAGGGAGGATTGGTGCCCGTCCTGCCGCTGGGAGCAGCCTGCGACCCGCACCGCCAGCCCCGCGCCCAGCCAGCAGCTGGCACCACAACCCGACGGCTGGGGACCTAATGTAACGCAAGGGGCCGGGGGCGGAAATCTCCCACCCCTGAGAATTCTAATGGAGTAGGGTTTGAGCGGCTCCTTCCCCATTTTACTGTGTACATAGCACCTTTTACTCTAATGATGTTCTGGGTAGCCCATTACACGAGCAAAGGGACATCGTCAGGTTCATGGCTAGATCCAGGGTCCTAGAGTGCCTGGGGTGGAGGAGGCTCGTGCTAAATAATTTGTTGAATGGAATCACAGGCCTGGTTTCCGATCTTGGCCCACCAATTAATGTAGACATGTCATTTTATCTTTCTGAATCTCAATCTCCTATCCCTAAAATTGAAATTATATTAATAGTACTTAATAATAATAGCAAACTCAAAGGTTTTTTGTTGATGTATTCTTTTCTGTTTTGGGTCAAATGAGGAAATGCAAGTTTAAGTGCTTACTACAATACCTGACACATAAATGCCAAATAAATGGTAGTATAATGTGAGTATGGCTAGGGATTTACATAGCCTAGTCTCCATAATGAGCATACAGGAAAAAAAGAAAACCCCCAAACAATTGAATGCAGTTACAGGATGGGTGGGGGAGTAGATTACTAATGTGCTGCAGACATTCTAAAACCCCCCTTTCCCCATCAGTCTTCACAGACTGCAACACCCCAACCAAAATGTCTTCCCCATTCTCTACTTCCTCCCAGAAAGTGATGTGAACTTGGCTGCTTGGCCCTCCCTTCACCCGGCCATATCCTCAATCATTTTTCTTTCCAAATCCAATCCTTGCCATTTCCATATTGAATTTGTCAGACCTTGAACGTTTTTCCGGCCTTTTCAAAACCTGATCCCAATTCTCGGTAACCAAATCCAGCACCAGAACTGGCTGACTCAGAATTTACCTTAGATGGAAGATAGGGTAGGAATATTGGAAGAAAGATGACCTCACAGTGGATCAAGACAGACAATTGCAGGGTACTAATTTTATATCTTTTTTCTTAACCCTGTCAGGTTGTTAATTATTATAATCACAATCATGAGGTGGGAGGATGTGAAGGATACTGGGGAAAGTGTCTTATACACAAAATTTTCAGGGTCTGGACTATTTAAAAACAGTTGCTCATAGTGAGCTGGACCCTTTTGATGCCCTTCAACAATCACTGGATAATTCATCACCTTGTGCTCAAGGCCCACTACTGAAAAAATAAAACAAATCTAGATGCTCTATCTAGTCATTTCTCTCCAGATGGAGGCCCAGATAAGGTCATAATTTCTTCAAAGTTACCCAGTAGAGCTGAGATGACAACCTCCGTGTTCAGGCTCCTGGACTCTACCCCTCTCTTGTATGGAAACACATCCCTATACCATGAATACATGCTGAGAAATTGAAGGATACACTCCTTGAAGTTACCATGGTTCAAACATTTCTTTCTTTTCTCTCAAGATTGATGGTAAACATTATAGTGGATGGTGACACTCATAAACAAATCTTACAGCTTCACAAAAAGCAGTAAACCTAGCCATTACACTAGTTGGCTAAATATAGTTAACCCAATAAGCTCCGAATTCTTTGAAGGGGTACAAATACTATATCCTATCCTATCCTATCTATCTATCTATCTATCTATCTATCTATCATACAATAGTACCCAAATTGCTGATATTCAATGCAGTGTCTTAGAATAGGGCTTCTTTGATTGTTTCCCTGGGAATGATATAATTCAGAGATGCATTGTAGACTAAGGGCTGTACACATATTCCTTCATTCAGTGATTGGGAAGCATTATATTGTAATGGTTAAAACCAGACTCTGGCCACGCTGCCTCAGATTAAATTCCAGCTCTTAATGTCTTTAGGCAAATTACTGAAGCTTTCTGTGCCTTGGTTTCCTAGTGTAAAATGAGGATCATAACAATTCCTCATAGAATTGTTGTGAGAATTAGATGCATTCAAACATGTAGAGTACGGGACTTAGAAAAGTCCTTGGCATTCAGCAAGGGCTCAATAAGTGATCTAAGCATTACACTGTATGCTTTGGAAACAAACGAATGAAATTTTTTTTTTTTTTTGAGATGGAGTTTCACTCTTGTTGCCCAGGTTAGAGTGCAATGACGTGATCTCGGTTCACTGCAGCCTCCGCCTCCCGAGGTTGAGCAATTCTGCCTCAACCTCCAGAGTAGCTGAGATTACAGGCATGCATCACCATGCCCAGCTAATTTTGTATTTTTGGTAGAGACAGGGTTTCTCCATGTTGATCAGGCTGGTCTCAAACTCCTGACCTCAGGTGATCCACCCCCCTCGGTCTCCCAAAGTGCTGGGATTACAGGCATGGGCTACCACGCCCGTCCAAACGAATGAAATTTATGTCTTTTGCAGGATCTCACAAAACAGAGTTGCTTAATTCGATTTAGTTTTGACTGTGTGCTTACTATATGCCAGATGAAACTTGAAATAAACATGTGAATAAGCCACCATCTATACTTTAATAGAATTACATTTTACTGTTTCTTGTGGTTTTTCAGTTCTATTGGGTTTTCTATGTATACAACTTAATAACATGCAAACAATCATCATCTACTTCCCTCTTTGCCTATATTTATGCCTCTTGATTCATCTTTTTTTTTGAGACGGAGTCTCACTCTGTCTCCCAGGCTGGACTGCAGTGGCCGAATCTCAGCTCACTGCAAGCTCCGCCTCCCGGGTTCACGCCATTCTCCTACCTCAGCCTCCCGAGTAGCTGGGACTACAGGCGCCCGCCACCTCGCCCGGCTAGTTTTTTGTATTTTTTAGTAGAGACGGGGGTTTCACCGTGTTAGCCAGGATGGCCTCGATCTCCTGACCTCGTGATCCGCCCGTCTCGACCTCCCAAAGTGCTGGGATTACAGGCTTGAGCCACCGTGCCCGGCCTTGATTCATCTTATCATCTAACTATAGTAGTATAGGGCCAACAGGAGCTTATATAGGGTACCATGCCTGGTGAGGAATTGCCAAGAGGTGATCCCTGCCTCCCCACCTATTAGATAAAGGCAGCTCTTTTGAATGAACCAATTAGTTAAAGGCACCCAACTGCATAAACCAATTAGATAAAGGTAGCCCTGAGTGGACCTTTCAGCCAGCAGATTCAGCCTTAGGCCAGGGCGAGTGGAGCATAGAGTGGATCTCAGCCCTGCTTCTCATGCTCTTAGCCAAGTGCCCTGGTGTAGGGAACAGCCCTCATAACTGGACACAATGGCTCTGGGTTACCGTTTCCAGAATAATGCTAGAAAATAATGTTGCCACTGGCATTCTAATCTTGGTTTTGTCTTAATTGTGAATGCTTCTGTGGTCATCAGAAAATATCTTTGCTTTTGATTTGAGAAATGTGTTTTTAGCACATTATAGATGGTTTTGTTTCTAAAGACATTTTTAAAAAGTATCTAAGAATAGATGGAAAATTTTATCAAATGCTTTGGGAATTTATTGACATTATGTTTTTATTCCTTTGACCAATTGATATAATGAATTAAACTAATAGAAATCATAATGGTGAAAATAGTGAATCATTCCTATATTTCTGGAGGAAATTTTCCATTTGTTCATGGTATATTCTTTTAATGCACTTCTAGATTCTATATGCTAGCAAGGATTTTTACATCTTCTCTTTACTAAGAATGGGCCTTAGTTTTTTTTAAATGGTATCATTGTCAGTTTTTGATATCGTCATTAGCTAACCTGATTTTTTTTCAGTGGAAGTTTACCCTCTCTCTGCTTATGGATTAATTTAAATAGCATTAGAATGACCTATTGCTTGTAGTTAAAAATAACTTACCCATTTGAGTTTTTGCACTTACACTGCTTGGAGGACTCTGACAAATTTCTCAATTTCTTGAACAGTTTATGTGAAGAAATATTTATGTTTTTAAAAAGTCTCTTACTGGATTATGGTAGTAACTTCTGTTTTCCTGATCAACCCATCCCAGACAGATTGACAAATTTATTAGCATAGTGTTACAAAAAACATTTAATTTTCTGTGCAACATTGGGTATTTTTTCCTTTTCATTCTTTGTTAATATGTCTGACAGTGTGTTTGTTCCTTTTTTTGTATTGACTGGATGTGTTAGTGGATTATTTATTTTAGGGGTTTAATTTCCCTGTCAATCCTTCTTTTTTTCTTTCTTTTGTTATTGTTATTATTATTTTTTTTTTAGACAGGTTTTCTCTCTGTCATCCAGGCTAGAGTGCAGTGGTGCAATCATTGCTCACTGCAGCCTTGAAGTCCTGGGCTCAAGCAGTCCTCCTGCCTCAGCCTCCTATAGTAGGCCTGTCTAATTTTGGTTTGCGGTTTTGGGTTTTTATTTTTTTTGGTAGAGATGGGAGTCTTGCTATGTTCCCCAGGCTGGTCTTAAACTCGCAAGCTCAAGATATCCTCCTGGCTTGGCCTCCTAAAGTGCTGGGATTACAGGCTTGAGCCACCCTGCCCAGCAACCACTGATTTTTTTTTTTTTTTTTTTTCTGAGACAGAGTCCCACTGTATTGCCCAGGCTAGAGTGCTGTGGCATAATCTCAGCTCACTTCAACCTCTGCCTCCCAGGCTCAAGTGGTTCTTGTGCCTCAGCCTCCTGAGTAGCTGGGATTACAGGTGTGTACCACCATGCACAGCTAATTTTTGTATTTTATTTATTTATTTGAAACAGAGTCTCACTCTCGTTACACAGGCTAGAATGCAATGGTACAATCTCAGCACACTGCAACCTCTGCCTCCCAGGTTCAAGCTATTCTCCCACTTCAGCCTCCAAAGTAGCTGGGTTTACAGGTGCCTGCCATCACACCCGGCTAATTTATATATATATGTATTTTTTTTTTTTTTTTTTTTTTTTGAGACGGAGTCTCGCTCTGTCGCCCAGGCTGGAGTGCAGTGGCTGGATGTCAGTTCACTGCAAGCTCCGCCTCCCGGGTTCACGCCATTCTCCTGCCTCAGCCTCCCGAGTAGCTGGGACTATAGGTGCCCGCCACCACGCCCAGCGAGTTTTTTGTATTTTTTTTTTTTTTATAGAGACGGGGTTTCACTGTGTTAGCCAGGATGGTCTTGATCTCCTGACCTCGTGATCCGCCCATCTCGGCCTCCCAAAGTGCTGGGATTACAGGCTTGAGCCACTGTGCCCAGCAATTTTTATATTTTTAATAGAGATGGGGTTTCAACATGTTGGCCAGGCTGGTCTCAAACCCCTGATCTCAGGTGATCTGCCCTCCTTGGACTCCCAAAGTGCTGGGATTACAGGTGTGAGCCACCGTGGCTGGCCTAATTTTTGTATTTTTAGTAGAGATGGTGTTTTGCCATGTTGGCCAGGCTGGTCTTGAACACCTGGCCTCAAGTGATCCACCCACCTTGGCCTCCCAAAGTGCTGGGATTACAGGCGTGAACCACTGCCCCTGGTCCTGATATATATATATATATATATATATAATTTTATATATATAATTATATATATTATATATATTAGATCAGTTTTGGCTTCATGATTTAATAGCTCATTTCTTTTTGTTTGTTTTTATTTTTTTTGAGGTGGAGTTTCACTCTTAATGCCCAGGCATTGCGTACAATGGCGCGATCTCGGGTCACTGCAACCTCTACCTCCTGGGTTTAAGTGGTTCTCCTGCCTCAGCCTCCTGAGTAGCTGGGATTACAGGTGCCCACCACCACACCTGGCTGATTTTTTGTATTTTTAGTAGAGATGGGGTTTTGCCATATTGGCCAGGCTGGTCTCGAACTCCTGACCTCAGGTGATCCTCCCACCTTGGCCTACCAGAGTGCTGGGATTACAGGCGTGAGCCACCGCCCCCCGCCCAGCTTATTTCTTTTTAATGTTGAATAATATTTCATTGTCTGGATATACCACAATTTATTTATCCATCCGCTTATAGAAGGACATTTGGTTGCTTGCAAGTTTTGGCAATTATGAATAAAGCACTATAGACATCCACATGCCGGTTTTTGTGTGAACATAAGTTTTCAACTTGTTTGATAAATACCAAGGAGCATAATTGCAGGATCATGTGGTAAGGGGTTATTTACTCTTGTGAGAAACCTCTTGTCTTTCTAAGTGACTGTATCATTTTGCATTTCCACCATCTATGAACAAAAGTTCCTGTTGCTCCATACCCTTGGTATATCCATCAATTTGGACGTTTTAATAGGTGCGTATTAGTCTGTTTCTGCTGCTGTAAAGGAATACCTGAGACTCTGTAATTTATAAGAAAGGTTTAATTGGTTTATGGTTCTGCAGGCTATACAGGAAGCATGTTGCCATCAGCTTCTGGGGAGGCCTCAGAAAACTTACAATCATGGCCTAAGACAAAGGGGGTGCCACCACTTCCCATGGCTAGAGCAGGAGTAAGAGAGTGGGGAAAATGCTACACACTTCTACCACGAGAACAGCACTAAGGCGATGGCACTATACCATTCATGAGAGACCATCCCCGTGATCCAATCACCTCCCACCAGGTGCCACCACCAACATTGGGGATTACAATGTAACATGAGATTTGGGCAGGGACACAAATTCAAACCATATCAAGGTGTGTAGTGGTATCTTATTGTTTTAATTTGGAGTTCCCCAATGATGTATAAAGTTGAGTATCTTTTCATATGCTTATTTTCCATGTGTATATTTCTTTAGTGAAGTAACTGTTGAGGTTTTTTGCCCATTTTTAAATCAGGTTGTTTGTTTTCTTATTGTTAAGAGTTCTTTGTATATTTCAGATAATAGTACTTTATCAGATATGTCTTACAAATATTTTCTTCCAGTCTGTGGCTTGTCTTCTCATTTTCTTGATTGATAGAATATTTTGCAGTTTAGGAGAGAGTTTTTCATTTACAAAAATTTGCTGTTTTTGCTTTTGGTGTTTTTATTTTATTGATAATACTTTTAGTGTAGTGTGATCTAGAAATGTGGTCAGTATCATTCAGCCTCTTAGAATTTGAAATTTTCTTTATGGCCTATACATACTCTGTTTTCATGAATAGTGCATGGTGTGCATAAGCTTCTTTTTAAAAAAAAGTTTTAGAAACAAGGTCTTGCTGTGTCACCCAGAGTGGAGTACAGTGGCATGATCATAGCTCACTGCAGCCTTGAACTCCTGGGCTTAAGTGGTCCTTCTGCCTCAGCCTCTCGAGTAGTTGGGACTGCAGGTGTGTGCCTCCATGCTTGGCTAATTAAAAAAAATTTTTTTTAGTGATGAATGTCTTACTATGTTGCCCAGGCAGGTCTTCAACTCCTGGCCTCATATGATCCTCTTGTCTTAACCTCTGAGTCATTGGGATTATAGGCATGAGCCAGTGTACCTGGCTTTATTTTTTAAATCATATGGGAAACAGAGGTGTTACATACCAAAAGTACAATAATACTCATTTTTTGTTTGTTTGTTTTTGAGATGGAGTTTCGCTCTTGGTTGCCCAGGTTGGAGTGCAGTGGCGCAATCTCGGCTTACTACAACCTCCGCCTCCTGGGTTCAGGCGATTCTCCAGCCTCAGCCTCCCAAGTAACTAGGATTACAGGCATGTGCCACCATGCCTGGCTAAATTTTGTGTTTTTAGTAAAGATGGGGTTTCACCATGTTGGCCAGGTTGGTCTCGAACTCCTGACTTCAAGTGATCCGCCTGCCTCGGCCTCCCAAAGTGCTGGGATTACAGGCGTGAGTCACCGCACCTGGCCAATACTAGTTTTTGTAGTTATCTAAAAAGTTACCTATACTGATAATTATTTATTCATATGGCTTCAAGTTACATCTAGCATTCTTTTGTTTCAGCCTGAGGGACTTCCTTTGGCATGCTTTTTTGGGCAGGTCTACTAGTGACAAATTTCTTTAGCTCTTATTTACCTAAAAGATGTCTTAATTTCTCCTTCATTTTTGAAAAATAGTTTCGCTGGGTGTAAATTCTTGACAGTTGTTTTTGTTTGTTTGTTTTTTAAGCATTTTATATATATCATTCCACTGCTTTTTTGCCTCCCTGGTTTCTGATAAGAAATTAGTTGTTAATCTTATTGAAGATTCCTTGTACAAGTTTATTCTGTCTTACTGCTTTCAAAATTCTCTCTTTGGGCTGGGAATGGTGGCTCACACCTGTAATCCCAGCACTTTGGGCGACTGAAGTGAGAGGATCACTTGAGGCCAGGAGTTAAAGACCAGCCTGGGCAACAAAGCAGGCCCTGTCTCTACAAAAAATAAAAAAGTTAGCTGGGCGTAGTGGCATATACCTGTAATCCCAGCTACTTGGGAGGATGAGCCTGGCTGGTCAAGGCTGCAGTGAACTATGATCATGCCACAGAGCCAGACCCTGTCGCAAAAAAAAAAAAAAAAAAAAAAAAAAAATTCTGTCCTTATCTTTAGCATTCAACAGTTTCATTATAATAACTCTCTTTGTGGGTCTTTTTAAGTTTCTCGTACTTGGAGTTTGTTGAGCTTCTTGGATCTGTAGATTCATGTATTTATCAAATTTGAGAAGTTATTATTTCATTATTTCTTCAAACATGTTTTTATCTCTTTCTTCTCCTGGAACTTCCACAATGTGTATTTGATACACTTGATAGTGTCCCATAGGTCCCTTAGGCTCTGTTAATTTTTCTTCATTTTTTTTCCTGCTCCTTAGACTTGGTAATTTTAACTGCCCTGTCTTCAGGTTTGTGGATTTTTTCTTCTGCTTGCTCATATCTTCTTTGAATCCTTCTAGTGAATTATTTTGTTTCAGCTATTATGCTTTTCAGCTCCAGCATTTCTATTTGGTTTCTTTAAAATTGTTCTGTTTATTGACATTTTCTGCTTGTACACACTTCATTCTTCTGATTTTCTTTAGTTCTTTGTCCATGATCTTTAGCTCTTTGTCCATGATCTTTAGCTCTGAGAATATTTAAGACAGTCCATTTAAAAGATTTGCCTAGGCCGGGCGCGGTGGCTCAAGCCTGTAATCCCAGCACTTTGGGAGGCCGAGACGGGCAGATCACGAGGTCAGGAGATCGAGACCATCCGGGCTGACACGGTGAAACCCCGTCTCTACTAAAAAATACAAAAAAATTAGCCAGGCGAGGTGGTGGGCGCCTGTAGTCCCAGCTACTCAGGAGGCTGAGGCAGGAGAATGGCGTGAACCTGGAAGGCGGAGCTTGCAGTGAGCTGAGATCCGGCCACAGCACTCCAGCCTGGGCGGCAGGGTGAGACTCTGTCTCAAAAAAAAAAAAAAAATAAAAAATAAATAAATAAATAAATAAATAAATAAAAGTTTTGCCTAGTAAGTCCTATGTCTGGGCTTTCTCAGGGATAGTTTGAGTGGCTTCCTTTTTTCCTGTGAATAGGTCATACTTTCCTATGTCTTTGGTTTGTAATTTTTTTTACTGAGAGCTATATATTTTGAATACTGTAGTTGGTAGCTCTGGAAATCAGATTCTCATCTCTCCCCAGAAATTCCTATTGATACTTGATGAAAGCTGGAGTTGTCCATTTGTTTAGTGACTTTGCTAAAAAGACTATATTTCTTGTTGTGTGCGAATACTGAAGTCTCTGTTTCATTATCTCTGCGTTCAGTGAGTGACTTGACAGAATTTTTTTTTTTTTTTTTGAGACGGAGTTTCACCCTTATTGCCCAGGCTGGAGTGTAATAGCATGATCTTGGCTCACCACAACCTCCGCCTCCTGGGTTCAAGTGATTCTCCTGCCTCAGCCTCCTGAGTAGCTGAGATTACAGGCATGAGCCACCATGCCCAGCTAATTTTTGTATTTTTAGTAGAGATGGGTTTTCTCCAGGTTGATCAGGCTGGTCTCAAACTCCCGACCTCAGGTAATCCACCCGCCTCGGCCTCCCAAAGTGCTGGGATTACAGGTGTGAGCCACCGTACCCAGTCGACAGATTTTTTTTTTTTTTTTAATACCTGGATTCGGTAAGAAAAGAACAATAAAGGGTTTTCTGTTTCTTTCAATTCCGAGGATTAGTGTCACCTGAGAAGCCACTGTAGCCCTTGGGTGTTGAAACAATGGCCACTGTCTGCACTGGCCCCTCAGTGATCAAAAGCAACAATCAAAACACACTACTCCAATTTATGAAAGACAGAATCTCTGTTAGACTAGACTCCAGACTTCCAAACTAGTTGAGACAGTTCAGGCCAGCTCAATAGGTGTTTCAGTTGAGGGATCAATTCCTGGAAGTTCCTATTCCACTGTCTCCTGTGATTCACTCTGCATTCACTCTTTTTTTCTTTTTCTTTCTTTGTTTTTTTTTTTTTTTTTTTTTTGAGACAGAGTCTCGCTCTCGCTCTGTCACCCAGGCTGGAGTGCAGTGGCACGATCTCAGTTCACTGCAAGCTCCGCCTCCCGGGTTCACGCCGTTCTCCTGCCTCAGCCTCCCGAGTAGCTGGGACTACAGGCACCTGCCACCACACCTGGCTAATTGTTTTTGTATTTTTAGTAGAGATGGGGTTTCACCGTGATAGCCCGGATGGTCTCGATCTCCTGACCTCGTGATCTGCCTGCCTTGGTCTCCCAAAGTGCTGGGATTACAGGTGTAAGCCACCACGCTTTTTAGATGAAGTTTCGCTCTTGTTGCTGAGGTTGGAGTGCAATGGCGCAATCTTGGCTCACTACATCCTTCCACTCCCAGGTTCAAGTGATTCTCCTGCCTCAGCATCCCGAGTAGCTGGGATTACAGGCATGTGCCACCATGCCCAGCTAATTTTTTATTTTTTATTTTTTTTAGTAGAGATGGGGTTTTGCCATGTTGACCAGGCTGGTCTTGAATTCCTGACCCCAGGTGATTCGCCCTCTTCGGAGTCCCAAAGTGCTGGGATTATAGGTGTGAGCCACTGTGCCTGGCCTGCATTCACTGGTGAAGATGCTGTTTCTAAAAATCTTGTGTTCAGGAGAAGGAAACACTGTCTCTGTATTTAGGAAGTAGCATTACATAAGAGGCAAGAGACACAACACATTCCAGAATGAAGACTTTCCAGGAACAATAGTCATATTTTCTCCATATTTATATGAGTCTTGTTTGTTTAATTTCTTTTTTTTTTTTTTGAGACGGAGTCTGGCTCTGTCGCCCAGGCTGGAGTGCAGTGGCGCGATCTCAGCTCACTGTAAGCTCCGCCTCCCGGGTTTACGCCATTCTCCTGCCTCAGCCTCCCGAGTAACTGGGACTACAGGCTCCCGCCACCTCGCCCGGCTGGTTTTTTGTATTTTTTAGTAGAGACGGGGTTTCACCGTGTTAGGCAGGATGGTCTCGATCTCCTGACCTCGTGATCCGCCCGTCTCGGCCTCCCAAAGTGCTGGGATTACAGGCTTGAGCCACCGCACCCGGCCTGTTTAATTTCTTTTGTGCAAAGTTAGAGATGCTTTCACCTGAGAAAAAATATATTCCCCTTTCTGTCCCCGGTGGAAAAATGTTTTCTGTAAATGAAAATCTCATTTTTGTTATAATAATAGTATGTAAAAATTAAAGCATATATTACATTTGGGAAACAAAAAGATTGAGAAGAGAAGAAACTTCCTGCTATCCGAGGTTTTTTTCTTTCTCGCAGTCATTTTTGCTTCAATCACATCCCCACAAAGAGTGCATAACCTTTAATTCATTCTTTCATTAAATATTTACTGAGTTCCTACCATGTACCACCTCTGTTCTTGTGTCTGGGGATTCAGTGTTGGGAAAAAAAAAAAAAAAAAAACAGAGCAAAAGATTCCTGCTTTCACAGAACATAAATTTGAGTACGGATGTCAGATTAAAGAAGCAAATAAATAGCATGTAAATCATTTAAAAGTGCTAAGAAGAAAAATAAACATGGAAAGTTGATATGACATCTATAGGGATGTTGAAATTTTATATAGAATGATCAAAAAGGCCTCACTGAGAAAGTCATATTTGAGGAAAGATCTGAAAGAAATAGGGGAGCTAGCAGTGTTGATACACAAGGGAAGTGTGTACTTGACAGATATGAATTTTGAGGCAAAAGTGTGTTTGGTGTGTTTTAGGAATAGCAGCTATGCCTGTGACACAGGAGCAGGGAGAAGGAGAGAAGTAAAGTAGGAGACAGAATGAGATAAGAAAGTGAACAGGCAGTATATCATGTAGAACTGTGTAGTTCATTGTAAGACAAGGCCTTTGCTTAGAGTGAGATAAGAGCCAGTAGAGAGTTTTGAGCAGAGAAGGAAGCATGACCTGACTGAAACGGGGTCACTCTTATTGCTGCATGGACAATGGATTGCAAGGTGGCAAGGGCAGATGTACTGGTACCACCAAAGAAGGTATTGCAGAAATCCCAGCAAGGGACGATAAAAATAGGGGCGGTGAAAGGGATTGAATTCTAGGTCTGTTTCAGAGGTAGAGGCAACAGGATTTGCTGACTAACTAGATTTGGAATGTGAGAGAGAGAGAAGTCAACAATAATCCTGTACAGAATTAAATACTGGGCCGAGCACGGTGGCTCACACCTGTAATCCCAGCACTTTGGGAGGCCGAGGTGGGCGGATTACGAGGTCAGTAGATCAAGACCATCCTGACTAACACAGTGAAACCCTGTCTCTACTAAAAATACAAAAAATTAGCTAGGTGTGGTGGCAGGCGCCTGTAGTCCCAGTTACTTGGGAGGCTGAGGCAGGAGAATGGTGTGAACCTGGGAGGCGGAGCTTGCAGTGAGCCCAGATCGCGCCACTGCACTCCAGCCCGGGCAACAGAGCGAGACTCCATCTCAAAAAAAAAAAAAAAAAAAAAGAATTAAATAATGTTGATATTTCGGTATTTAACCTTCCAGTTTTTTTATATACATGTTCATAATTTTACATATTTTTAATTAAAATTGAAGTCATCCTCTACCTACTACTTGTAACCAGTTCATTTTGTAACATGTTGCTTTCCTGTATTATTAAAAAAGAATAAGGCCAGGCCAGATGGCTCACACCTGTAATCCCAGCACTTTGGGAGGCTAAAGTGGGCAGATCACCTGAGGCCAGGAGTTTGAGACCAGCCTGGCCAATATGGTGAAATCCCATCTCTACCAAAAAATACAAAAATTAGCCAGGCGTGGTGGTGGGTGCCTGTAATCCCAGCTACTCGGAGGCTGAGGCAGGAGAATCGCCTGGATCTGGGAAACGGAGGTTGCAGTGAGCCAAGATCACACCACTGCACTCCAGCCTGGGTGACAGAGCAAGACTCCGTCTCAAAAAAAAAAGGGTAATAATCCTATAACTCAAAGAATGCAACTGGCATTAACAGTGAAGAAGACTGTAAGACAATCTGTTTTAACAGGAATGAGAAAGCTCAGTTTGGGCATGTCAACTTTGAGATGAAACACATGGAAATACTGAGCCAGCAGTTGGGTATCTGGATCTAGAGTCAGAGGCAAGGTCTCGGCTGGAGATACAAATTTAGATGTCATCAGCATATAGATGGATTCAAATCTAACAGCTGAATGAGATCACCTAAGGAGAGCACAGACTGAGCGCTGGAGTGCATTTAGAGATGGGAAAGAGGAGGAAGTATCAGCAAAAAAGACTTAGAAGGAATTGCTAGAATGATAGGAGGAAAAGTCCATCACAATGATCTAGAAGCCCCAAAGAAGAAAGTTTTCAAGGATGAAAAAGTAACGCAACACTTTTGTACTATGCATAACATTTCTCCTCATTTGTTTGCTGACTAGTGGTGACCCCTCCTCTTCAGCTAGGAAAATGGCAGTGTTCAGAAAGTTAAAATAACTTCTTTGGAAGCATTTCATCTTAAAGATGGGTATGGTTATCTGTGGGAAGATATAAGTCCTTGGGAGGGATTGAATGTTTCAGTTACATTGGTTCATAATAACGGGTTAAAGAACAATTAAGAACTTTACATGGACAGGGGCCCTTTTCTGCAAATGAGTCATGTCGTTATTAAAGATGACATCATTGTTACTGATTTCCGGCCATTGGTGTTACAGAAAGGTTAAAAGGAGATGTTTCAAGCTAATTCTTATTATGTGTTTTTCTTTTTCATGTGTGGGGCAGGGAGACTGGAAGAAATTAAAGTGTTCTAAATGGAAGAGCATTCACCACATGTGTTCTGTTTGGGGTTAACATTTAGCTTTTGTTTTTATTTTAGAAACAGAAGACTCTGGTAGCAATCCTTGAAATCTTGATGCCATTGCCATTTTCTGCAATTGTATTGTATCTTCGTTGTAATAGTGCTCCAATAAAAAGACCTGCCACTAGCTACCATGCAATTGATACCAGTTCATTGCCAGACTGCTTCTACAATTTTCCTTGGAAAAATAGATTTCAGCTAGTTTATATCCCTTCTAAAAGTGACATTTTGAAGGCTGTCACCGAAATGGTGGAACAGACCTTTGATGTTGAGTTTGAAGGTTAGACATAAAGATGGGTAAGGATTGGGAGGACATTTTTATAAAGTGTAGTTTGAAGTTTTCCCCTGAGAGTTCTTACCATAGTGATTCGAAATCTAGTGTCTCCAAATTCTAAAGAGCCTATGAGGTGGTAGTTGGGGGGAAGCTGTCCATAAGATATTTTTATTATTTCAAACAATATATGGAGTTGTGTCTATATATGTCAGAAGGCTTCAAGGCCAATTAAAATGTTAAATGTTAAGTATTTGTTTTTAACTCACTATCATGACACCTGTTATCTCATATTAATCCAAAGGTCTGATTGGCAATTATGTGTCTCTTATAAAAAATGGAAGGCATTCAGAGGGTCAGAGGGTCTGAAATCGCTTCTAACTTTTTTTTTTTTTTTTTTTTTTTTTTTGAGACAGAGTCTGGCTCTGTCGCCCAGGCTGGAGTGTGATGGCCAGATCTCAGCTCACTGCAAGCTCCGCCTCCCAGGTTTACGCTATTCTCCTGCCTCTGCCTCCCAAGTAGCTGGGACTACAGGCGCCCGCCACCTTGCCCGGCTAGTTTTTTTTGTATTTTTAGTAGAGACGTGGTTTCACCGTGTTAGCCAGGATGGTCTCGATCTCCTGACCTCATGATCCGCCCGTCTCGGCCTCCCAAAGTGCTATGATTACAGGCTTGAGCCACCGCGCCCAGCCCGCTTCTAACTTTTTAACTGGTCCCTGCTTCTCCTCTTGTCCCATTCTACTCCAGTCTCCATGTGGAGGCACAAAGATCTTCAAAAGCTCAATAGGATCTGGCTAGTCTCCAGCTTAAACCCCTTCAGTGGCTTCCCATTGCCCTGAGAGAAAACCAACTCTTCTCCAGGTTCTGACCCTGCTTTTTTCCCAGTCTTAATCCAGTTTGGTTCTTTACTGTACTCCCACAGGCTGGTCATGTTGGTCTTTTACTTCCTAGAAAGCAGCTACATGAGGTTCTCTCCCAACAGGGTCTTTGCACCAGCTGTTCCTTCTGACAGTGCCTTGCCCCCAGTCCTCCCTGTGCATTGCTCCTTCTTAGTCTTCAGGTTTCAGCTAAACTGACACCTAGGAAGTCAGCTAAATCGGTTTTAGGTTTCTCACCTCTGCATTGAACCCTGTTTTATACTTTCTATCAAAAAGGGAATTGTTTTTTTGTTTTTTTTTTGAGATGGAGTCTCGCTCTGTCGCCCAGGCTGGAGTGCAGTGGCGCGATCTCCGCTCACTGCAAGCTCCGCCTCCGGGTTCCCGCCATTCTCCTGCCTCAGCCTCCCGAGTAGCTGGGACTGCAGGCGCCCTCCACCTCGCCCGGCTAATTTTTTGTATTTTTAGTAGAGACGTGGTTTCACCGTGTTAGCCATGATGGTCTCGATCTCCGGACCTCTTGATCCACCCGCCTCGGCCTTCCAAAGTGCTGGGATTACAGGCGTGAGCCACTGCGCCCGGCCCAAAAAGGGAATTTTAATAAATGTTTACATACATATTCACCTTCTTACTTTCTGTGTATAGTCTGCCTTTCTCCACTGGACTCCACCTCCATGAGGGCATAGGACCATGTCTGTTTCATTCATCACTGTGCCTGTTGTAGTACCTAGCCCATAGTAGGCGCTCAATAAATATTTATTGAATAAATTAATGCAATTAGGTAGATAAAATTCTTCAAAATATGCAGTTTATAGGAGAAATTTTTCAAAATTACTGTAATTTCTCTACATGCTATTGTAAAAGTATTATATAGGACATAAAGTAATAGAGATTTTTCTCTTCAAACTTTAGTGCCTTTAGTGGCATTCAGTGGGGATAGGTCTTTTTTTTTTTTTTTTTTTTTTTTTTTTTGAGATGGAGTTTTGCTCTTGTTGCCCAGGCTGGAGTGCAATGGTAAGATCTCGGTTCACTGCAACCTCCATCTCCCGGGTTCAAGCAATTCTCCTGCCTCAGCCTCCTGAATAGCTGGGATTATAGGCACCCGCCGCCATGCCTGGGTAATTTTTTTTTTTTTTTTTTTTTTTTGAGTCTTACTCTGTCGCCCAGGCTGAAGTGCAGTGGTGCGATCTCAGCTCACCGCAAGCTCCGCCTCCCAGGTTCATGCCATTCTCTTGCCTCAGCCTCCCGAGTAGGTGGGACTACAGGCGCCCGCCACAACACTCAGCTAAATTTTTTGTATTTTTAGTAGAGACAGGGTTTCACCGTCTTAGCCAGGGTGGTCTCGATCTCCTGAGCTTGTGATCTGCCCGCCTCAGCCTCCCAAAGTGCTTGGATTACAGGCGTGAGCCACCGCCCCCACGCCACGCCCGGCTAATTTTTGTATTTTTGGTAGAGATGGGGTTTCACCATATTGGCCAGGCTGGTCTCAAACTCCTGACTTCAGGTCATCTGCCCACCTTGGCCTCCCACAGTTCTGGGATTACAGGCATGAGCCACCATGCCCAGCTTCAGAGGGGATAATTCTTTTAAAGGCTTTCAGTTCCAGGAGTTTGAGACCAGCCTAGGCAACATAGTGAAACCCTGTCTCTACAAAAAATGAAAAATTAACCAGGTGTGGTAGTCGATGCCTGTAGTCCCAGCTACTTGGGATCCTGAGGTGGGAGGATCTCTTGAACCTTCATACAAGTTAGAGGTTACAGTGAGGTATGATGGTAGCACTGTACTCCAGCTTGGGCAGCAGAATGAGACCCTGTCTCTAAAAAAATAAAAAATAAAAATAAAGTCCCTCAATGGTAAAATGTGGGGAATCACTGTTTTGAAAGTTGTTCTTCAGCCGAGAGCAGTAGCTCATGTATGTAATCCCAGCACTTTGGGAGGCCGAGGTGGGTGGATCACTTGAGATCAAGAGTTTGTGACCAGCCTGGCCAGCATGGTGAAATCCCATCTCTACTAAAAATACAAAAAAATTAGCCGGATGTGGTGGCACATGCCTGTAGTCCCAGCTACCTGGGAGGCTGAAACAGGAGAGTGGCTTGAACCTAGGACACGGAGGTTGCAGTGAGCTGAGATTGTGCCATTGCACTTCAGCCTGGGCGATAGGGCAAGACTCTATCTCAAAAAAAAAAGAAAGTTGTGCTTCATGCTTGTCTTCTATCCTAGTTATTGCTGTCATTATTGATAATCTTATGGACTTCAGATATTGTATGAGTGTGAGTTTCTATGTATTCTATGCATTCTAATTCAGTTACCTTATACATATGAGATTATGAAATTTCTTTCTTTCTTTCCTTCTCTTCTCTTCTCTTCTCTTCTCTTCTCTTCTCTTCTCTTCTCTTCTCTTCTCTTCTCTTCTCTTCTCTTCTCTTCTCTTCTCTTCTCTTCTCTTCTCTTCTCTTCCCTTCTCTTCTCTTCTTTCTGAGAGAGAATCTTGCTCTGTTGCCCAGGCTGGAGTGCAGTGGCACCCGTAACCTAGCACTTTCGAAAGCTGGGGCAGGCGGATTGCCTGAGCTCAGGAGCTCAAGACCAGCCTGGGCAACATGGCAAAACCCTGTCTGTACTAAAAATACAAAAAATTAGCCGGGCGTGGTGGTGCCCACTTGTAATCCCAGCTACTTGAGAGGCTGAGGCATGAGAATCGCTTTAACTCCGGAAGCGGAGGTTACAGTGAGCCGAGATCAGACAGAACAAGACTCCATTTCAAAAAAAAAAAAAGAGGCCGGGCGCGGTGGCTCAAGCCTGTTATCCCAGCACTTTGGGAGACCGAGACGGGCGGATCATGAGGTCAGGAGATCAAGACCATCCTGGCTAACCCGGTGAAACCCCGTCTCTACTAAAAAATACAAAAAACTAGCCGGGCGAGGTGGCGGGCGCCTGTAGTCCCAGCTACTCAGGAGGCTGAGGCAGGAGAATGGCGTGAGCCCGGGAGGCGAGCTTGCAGTGAGCTGAGATCCGGCCACTGCACTCCAGCCTGGGCCACAGAGGGAGACTCAGTCTCAAAGAAAAAAAAAAAAGAAAAGGAAAAAATGTCTAGATGAAGGAAAGAACCCAAAGAGATCCTAAACTGCTTTTGATCAAACATTCATCATACTAGGGAAAATTCACTGCTTGTTTTCATAGACTTGTAAGGCACAGAGGGAAAGAAGAAAAAGTTAAGGCCCATTCAAGGTGGGGTGTATATCTGGAGACTATCTCACCTGAAATCTGGGAACCCAAATGCCTACATCGTTCTGGTGGTACTTAATGTAAGGTTGTGCTGGATGTAAACATGCCCCCGAGTGCCTGAATGTTGCCTTGGAACTAAGCACAGCAGGGAGGGTCCTAGCCCTGAGATTTGTAGCTCAAATTCACATCACTTGGTTGCCAAAAAAAAGAAAGGTAGCAAGGAAGGAAGGAAGGAAGGAAGGAAGGAAGGAAGGAAGGAAGGAGAGAGGAGGGAGGAGGGAGGGTGAGGGAGGGAGGGAGGGAGGGAGGGAGGAAGTAATAAAAAGGGAAGGCAAGGAAGAATCGAAGTGCTTTTTTTGTAGTAGGATAAGTCCTCCTCCTGTCCTTTTCCCTTCTTTTTCCTTTTTTTTTCCTTTTTTTCCTGCCGCTCCCTCTCCCCTATCGTTCCCTTCCTTCCTTCCTTTCAAGCCTTCCTTCCGTGTCCTCTTCGCTTACACGCCCGTCCTGAAGGAAGGCAATCAAAGAAGAAAAGAGAAATCCCTCAAACTGTGAAGTGGGACAGTGGGACTCACATTGACAGATGCAAATACATTTTTTTCCCTGGAGGAATGTACCTTCATTCTGTATCTCAAGACTCACCACAAGACTATCAAGGTCAGTGAACAAACGTACTAGGAAACAGGACACCGAGAATGATTATCAGTATAAAAACAGACAGCAAAAACAGACCTGGAAAGATTCCAGATAATGGAATTATTAGTCTCATGTTATAAAATCACTATGTTTAGCTGGTTTGAAGAAATAAAAGACAATGTAAAAGGATTTATAGGTAGCATGTCATTATAAAGAGTCACCTAGCAGATTTGGGGGGAAAAAGGAACTAGAACTTCTAGAAATGAAAAATAAAGTCATCAACATGTAAAACGCAGGCTAGAAACAAGCCTTGAAAGGATGAAACTGAACTTAAACTTCCTACAAGAACAAAACTCATTCTTTAATGAAAAACCACAAGGCTTGATCCAGGTCTCAAATCATGTGATCAGCACTTACATTCTCTCTTCCTTCTTAGCATTACTTTCTTGATGCCCCAAGATAGTTGCCAGCAGTTCTTGGGACTATAGACCTCCCAGTTAAAGTTATGACTTGAAATAACGAGAGTCATTTCCCTTAACTTATCTCCCTTATTTTCTGTTTTGTGTATTTGCAGAACGAATGCTTGAGTGAATGCAGCAGTCAGCTGTCAATCTTAAGTCTCCTTAGGTAGAGAACGGGCAACTGGGCAGCCTTTGACTTCACACCAGCCATTCACTGATGGGATTTTTCTCTCTGTAGTTTTAGGCTATTCTTCAGTGCCTTTGTTTGAACATTATATAATTGATGATCCCAAAGCTTTCTATATATTGGAATTGTTTTTGACCATAGCATCAATAACAGCAATGGATCTTTGCCACTTGCAGTAAGAGCATTCTTTCTCTAACAATTGTACTGTGCTACTAAGACTTGAGCATGTGTTCCTTCTGTAGTGTTGTTGGCTGACCTGCCCCCTGCTTTCCTCTGTGGCAGCTTTGTCATCTTATTTCCAGAGGAGATAAGTAAGGGCTCCTGTGTTTCATGTCTTACAACCTAGACTTTGAGGTCCCTTCCAGTTTTCAAATTCTTTAGAAGACTTGTTCTGAGCAACTCTTTATCCTTAGGGTACAAGATGGCATATATTAAACTGCCTGATGACAGATGCAGACTACAACACCAAGCTCCACAGACTTGAGTCCCAGCCCTGCAACTCACTTGGGAAAACGTTTCTGGGCCTCAGTGTCCTTATTGTTGTGAGGGCTAAAAGAGTTTTATGCCTATAAAGTGCTTAGAACAAAGCCTGGAACAAAATAACTTTCCAGAAGAATTAGTTATTGTCATTACTAATAATCTTATGGACTTCAGATGTGGTATGAGTGTGAGTTTGTTTTTTTTTTTTTTGTTTTTTTTTTTTTTTGAGACGGAGTCTTGCTCTGCCGCCCAGGCTGGAGTGCAGTGGCCGGATCTCAGCTCACTGCAAGCTCCGCCTCCCGGGTTTACGCCATTCTCCTGTCTCAGCCTCCCGAGTAGCTGGGACTACAAGCGCCCGCCTCGTCGCCCGGCTAGTTTTTTGTATTTTTTAGTAGAGACGGGGTTTCACTGTATTAGCCAGGATGGTCTCGATCTCCTGACCTCATGATCCGCCCGTCTCGGCCTCCCAAAGTGCTGGGATTACAGGCTTGAGCCACCGCGCCCGGCCGAGTGTGAGTTTGTTTAAGGAAAAGTTCGTGTTGTAAACATGGGAATGTTTGATTTATGTTCTGGGATGGGAGAACCACTCATGTATAGCTTTTGTGTTGTGCAGTGTATATGATGATTAATTGTTGGAAGTTGCATGGGCTATTGGTAGATGGAAAGAGACAAGTTAATAAAGTAACCAACAATGTTTTTCAAGCATTTATCAATGCTAGGCAACACAGATACCATCTGGCTCAATCCTACTGTAGCCTATGAGGTAGATGTTGTTAATATCATCCCCATTTTACTCATGAGGAAACTGAGGAATGAAGTTTACATAACTTGTCCAAGGTGATGAAGTTATTCAATAGGAGATTTGGGGTTAGAATCTGGGTGGTCTGGCTCCAGAGCTCTTGCTCTGAACTGTTCTGCAGCACACCATTCCTGAAGGGGGCTCAGTAGCAGCTTTGTGTTTCCCAGGCTTGCAGCAGGGAGAGTTTCTAGAGTCCACAGGGAAGACCACTGTTGCAGCATGCTCCCCCAGGGGACATCTGCCAGTGTGGGCGCCCTTCATCCTGTTACAGCTGACATCAAGCACAGATTTGCTGCCCTGTGCCTTTGCTGAGTTTCAGGATTTCATAACCAAATTTGTTTTCTCTTTGTTCTTCACAGGTTAATTATAAATTGTGCTTCAGTTACTTTCAGAAGAATTTTATACTGGGGAAGAATATATTTTTTCAAGATGACAAAGAAGGCTGGTGCACATCCTTTCTTTACTCTCCCAATCCATGACAAGAACCCTGGGAATTTCCATTTGCTGATGGGGGAAGTCCTGGTGAGAAAGCCCCGAAGCCTGTTCGTGTTAAGAGCATGGCCGCAGCTGGACGCGGTGGCTCACACCTGTAATCCCAGCACTTTAGGAGGCTGAGGCGGGTGGATTACCTGAGGCTAGGAGTTCGAGACCAGCCTTACAACATGGAGAAAGTCCGTCTCTACTAAAAATACAAAATTAGCTGGGCATCGTGGCTCATGCCTGTAATCCCAGCTACTCAGGAGACTGAGGCAGGAGAATTGCATGAACCTGGGAGGCGGAGGTTGCGGTGCGCTGAGTGAGACTGGGCCATTGCACTCCAGCCTGGACAACAAGAGCGAAACTCTGTCTCAAAAAAAAAAAAAAAAAAAAAAAAAGCATGGCCACTTTTGTTGTTTTGCTTGTTTTGCTGCCAGCACATAAACTAACATTTCAGAAGAGGGTGAAGGAGTTACATTTAGAAATGTGGCGTTCAGTAAAATGCTTACATTCTAGAGTAAGTAAAACCGGTAGTTATGAATTTGATTGTAACAATATTGAATTGTTTGAAGGAAGGATGGAAACATTTTACTGGAACAAGGAGTACAGGCACCAGTGGGTGGCCAATTTAGCAGCTACATTTGTCATCATGGAAGAAACATGATCTGTGCTTTATGCATGTTAAGATTTTCTTGGCCTCCCTTTTCCACCTGCAAGTACGACTGCTATTCTGCCTTTATTTTATTTTATTTTATTTTATTTTATTTTATTTTATTTTAAGACGGAGTTTCATTCTCATTGTCCAGGCTGGAGTGCGATGGCACGATCTTGGCTTACTGCAACCTGCATCTCCCAGGTTCAAGCAATTATCCTGCCTCAGCCTCCTGAGTAGCTGGGATTACAGGTGCCCACCACCACACCTGGCTAATTTTTTGTGTTTTTAGTAGAGATGTTGGCCAGACTGGTCTCAAACTCCTGACCTCAGATGATCCACCCACCTTGGCCTCCCAAAATGCTGGGATTACAGGCATGAGCCACCACTCCTGGCCCTATTGTAGCTTTTTAAACACATGTCCTGTTCAACACACATGCCACATTGTGTGATCTACATCTAACATGCCTCCATTGTGATCTCCACTGACCGTGTCCTTTGCATTTCATCCATCTCATTTAATTTAATGAATAGGAAACAGAAGATAATCATCCACACTCTAGCGACTCCCTGCGTGCCTGTGCAGCTCCTAAGAGTGGTGGTGCATGCGTGTAATCCCAGCTACTGAGGTGGCTGAGGCAGGAGAATCGCTTGAAACCAGGAGACGGAGGTTGCAGTGAGCTGAGATTGTGCCACTGCACTCCAGCCTGGGCTACAAAAGCGAGACTCCATCTCAAAAAAAAAAAAAACAAAAAACAAAAAACTCGTATCAAGTACAAGAAATAAGCAGAAGACTAGAAATAAAAGACAAATACCAATGAGGTCAGAAGCACAATAAATCAGGACCAGAGGGGAAACAAATAGAAAGGAAAAGTGCCAAGTCTTGGGGTGTATATACCATACAACCCAACATTTATAATTAGTTGATTTTCAATAGAGGGGCCAAGACAATTCAATGAGGAATGAATAGTCTTTTCAACAACTGGTGCTAGAATAACTGGATATTCACATTCAAAAGAATGAACATGACCAGGTGCAGTGACTCACACCTGTGATCCCAACACTATGTTAGGCCGAGGCAGGAGGATTACTTGAGCCCAGGAATTTGAGACCAGCCTAGCCAATATGGTGAAACCCCCATCTCTACTAAAAATAAAAATGTAGCTGGGCATGGTGGCGAGTACCTGTAATCCCAGCTACTCAGGAGGCTGAGGCAGGAAAATCGCTTGAACCCAGAAGCAGAGGTTGCAGTGAGCTGAGATTGCCTCCCATTGCACTCTAGCCTGGGCAACAAGAGTGAAATTCTGTCTCAAAAAAAAAATACCCAGGCATGGTGGCCTAAGCCTGTCATCCCAGCAACTCTGGAGGTTGAGGTGGGAAAATCAGTTGAAGCCAGGAGGTCGAGGCTACAGTGAGCCATGATCTGCGCTCCAGCCTGGGCAACAGAATGAGACCCTGTCTCAAAAAAAAAAAAAAAAAGAACATGGAGACCAATATCACATCATACACAAAAATTAACTCGTGATAAAAACAAACCAGGATATAAAGGAACTTTGTCAACCTGATGAAGGGGCATTTATGAAAACCCCACAGTTAGCATTATATTCAGTGCTGAAATACTGAAAGTCTTACCCCTATGATCAGTTACTAGGATGCCTATTTTCACCACTTCAACAGTGTACTGGAAGTTCTAGCCAGAGAAATTAGGAAATAAAAAATGCATCCAATGGGAGAGGAAGAATTAAAACTGTCTCTATTCAAAGATGATATGATCTTATATAGAGAAATCCTGAAGAATCTACTACTAGAGTAATAAATGAATTCAGCCAATTTTCAAAAATCAGTTGTGTCTCTATAGACTAGCAATGAACATTCTGAACAGGAAATTAAGAAAACAATTCCATTTAGAATAGCATCCAAAATAAGATACCTAGGAATAAATTTAACCAAAGAAGTAGAAGACTTTTACACTGAAAACTATGAAATAATGCTGAAAGATAAAAAAAACTTATCAAAAACCATCCCATTCTCATGGAGTGGAAGGCTTAATATTGTTAAGATGGCAATATGCCCCAAATTGATACAGATTCCATGCAATCTCTAATAAAATTCGAGGCCAGGTGTGGTGGTTGACACCTGTAATCCCAGCACTTTGGGAGGCCGAAGCGGGCGGATCACGAGGTCAACAGATCAAGACCATCCTGGCCAACAAGGTGAAACCCTGTCTACTGAAAATACAAAAATTAGCTGGGCATGGTGGTGCATGCCGGTCGTCCCAGCTACTTGGGAGGCTGAGGCAGAAGAATCACTTGAACCTGGCAGGCGGAGGTTGCAGTGAGCCGTGATCACTGTGCTCCAGCCTGGTGACAGAGCAAGACTCCATCTCAAAAAAAAAAAAAAAAAAAAAATTCCTGAGGCCCTTTATTTTTTCCGGCAATACACAAGTCAGTCCTAAAATTCTTATGGAATTGCGAGGGTCCTCAAAAACCAAAACAATATTTTAAAAGAAGAACAAAATTGGAAGACTCACATTTTCTGATTTTAAACTTACTACAAAGCTACAGGGATCAAAACATAATTTTTTTTTTTCCTTTTGAGATGGAGTCTCGTCACCCAGGCTAGAGTGCACTGGCATGATCTCTGCTCACTGCAACCTCTGCCTCCTGGGTTCAAGCGATTCTTGTGCCTCAGCTTCCCGAGTTGCTGGGATTGTAAGTGTGTGCCACCATGCCTGGCTAATTTTTGTTTTTTTTTTTTTTTTTTTGAGACGGAGTCTTGCTCTGTCGCCCGAGCTGGAGTGCAGTGACCGGATCTCAGCTCACTACAAGCTCCGCCTCCCGGGTTTATGCCATTCTCCTGCCTCAGCGTCCGGAGTAGCTGGGACTACAGGCACCTGCCACCTCGCCCGGCTAGTGTTTTGTATTTTTTAGTAGAGACGGGGTTTCACAGTGTTAACCCGGGATGGTCTCGATCTCCTGATCTCGTGATCCGCCCGTCTCGGCCTCCCAAAGTGCTGAGATTACAGGCTTGAGCCACCGCGCCCAGCCTAATTTTTGTATTTTTAATAGAGACAGGGTTTCACCATGTTAGCCAGGCTAGTCTTGAACCACTGCCTCGGCCTCCCAAAGTGCTAGGATTACAGGCATGAGCCACCGCGCCTGTCCAAAACAGAATGATTTTGACATAAGGACAGACATGTGGACCAATGGAATAGAATTAAGAGTCCAGAAGTAAACCTATACATCTATGGCCAATTGATTTTTGGTTTTCTTTTCTTCTCTTCACTCAGGCTAAAGTGTAGTGGCACGGTAACAGCTCACTGCAGCCTCTACTTCCTAGGCTCAAGCAATCCTCCCAACTTAGCTTCCTCAGTAGCTAGGACCATAAGCACATGCCACCATGCCTGACTGATTTTTTATTTTTTATCTTTTTCTTTTTTCTATTTATTTATTTAGAGACGGAGTTTTCCTTTCTTGCCCAGGCTGGAGTGAAGTGGCTCGATCTTTGCTCACTGCAACCTCCGCCCCCCTGGTTCAGGCAATTCTCCTGCCTCAGTCTCCTTAGTAGCAGGGATTACAGGCCTCTGCCACCACACCTGGCCAATTTTTGTATTTTTAGTAGAGATGGGGTTTCACCGTGTTGGCCAGGCTGGTCCCAAACTCTTGACCTCAGGTGATCCACCCACCTCAACTTCCCAAAGTGTTAGGATTACAGGCGTGAGCCACTGCGCCCTGCCTTTTTTATCTTTTTCTAGAGATAGGGTCTCTCTATGTTACCCAGGCTGGTCTCAAACTCCTCAGCTCAAGCACCCCTCCCACCTTGAGCTCCCAAAGTGCTAGGATTACAATTATGAGTCAGAATACAGGCATGTGCCACACCTGGCACAACTGACTTTTGACAAGGGTGCCATGACCATTCTATGAGGCTAAGAATAGTCTCTTCAAAGGCCGGGCGCGGTGGCACAAGCCTGTAATCCCAGCACTTTGGGAGGCCGAGACGGGTGGATCACGAGGTCAGGAGATCGAGACCATCCTGGCTAACACGGTGAAACCCCGTCTCTAGTAAAAAATACAAAAAAAACTAGCTGGAGAGGTGGCGGGCACCTGTAGTCCCAGCTACACGAGAGGCTGAGGCAGGAGAATGACGTAAACCCGGGAGGCGGAGCTTGCCAGGAGGTGAGATCCGGCCACTGCACTCAAGCCTGGATGACAGAGCGAGACCTCGTCTCAAAAAAAAAAAAAAAAAAGAGTAGTCTTTTCAACAACTGGTGCTGGGAAACTTGGATAACCATTCATTAAAAAATGAAGTTGGGCTGGGCGCGATGGCTCACGCCTATAATCCCAGCACTTTGGGAGGTTGAGGCAGGTGGATCACCTGAGGTCAGGAGTTCGAGACCAGCCTGGCCAACATGGAGAAACCCCGTCTCTACTAAAAATACAAAAAATTTAGCCAAGCATGGTGGCGGGCACCTGTAATCCCAGCTACTTGGGAAGCTGAGGCACGATAATCGCTTGAACCCAGGAGGCGGGGGTTGCAGTGAGCTGAGATCGTGCCACTGCACTCCAGCCTGGGCAACAGTGTGAGATTCCGTCTCTAAAGAGAAACAAAGAATGAAGTTGAACTTTTACTTCACTCCGTGTAGCTCAAGGTAAAGAAACGGGTAAACTTCATGACCTTATATTTGGCCATAAATTCTTAGATTTAACATTGAAAACAGGAGCAATAAAAGAAAAAAAAATACATAAATTGGACTTCATCAAAATTTAAAACTTTTGTGCATCAAAGGACATCATTAAGAAAGTGAAAAGATGGCCGGGCACAGTGGCTCACGCCTGTAATCCCAGCACTTTGGGAGGCTGAGGCGGGCGGATCATGAGGTCAGGAGATCGAGACCATCCTGGCTAACATGGTGAAACCCCGTCTCTACTAAAAATACAAAAAAAAATTAGCTGAGCATGGTGGCGGGTGCCTGTAGTCCCAGCTACTAGGGAGGCTGAGGCAGGAGAATGACATGAACCCGGGAGGCAGAGCTTGCAGTGAACCGAAATTGCTGAGGTGGGAGGATCACTCGAGCCCGGGATGTGGAGGCTGCAGTGAGTTGTGATTGCACCACTGTACCCCAGCCTGGGTAACACAGACCCTGTCTCACATACATACATACATACGTACATGCATGCATACATACATACAAAAATAAAAATGGACAAATTAGCCAGGCACAGTGGTGCACACCTTATAGTTCTAGCTACTTGAGAGGGTGAGGCAGGAGGATTGCTTGAGCCCAGGAATTTGAATCCAGCTTGGGCAACATAGTGAGACCCCCATCTCTAAAAAAAAAAAATAGGCCGGGCGCGGTGGCTCAAGCCTGTAATCGCAGCACTTTGGGAGGCCGAGACGGGCGGATCACGAGGTCAGGAGATTGAGACCATCCTGGCTAACACGGTGAAACCCCGTCTCTACTAAAAAATACAAAAAACTAGCCGGGCGAGGTGGCGGGCGCCTGTAGTCCCAGCTACTCGGGAGGCTGAGGCAGGAGAATGGCGTGAACCCGGGAGGCGGAGCTTGCAGTGAGCTGAGATCTGGCCACTGCACTCCAGCCTGGGCGACAGAGTGAGACTCCGTCTCAAAAAAAATAAATAAAATAAAAACAAAAAAATTTTTTAAAAGGGCAGATGACTTGAATAGACATTTCGCCAAAGATTTAAAAATGCCCCCCACTCCAAGAAAAGAAAGAAGAAAGGTATTCACCACCATTAGTCATGAAAGAAATGCAAAACAAGGTCGGGTGCAGTGGCTCACGCCTGTAATCCCAGCACTTTGGGAGGCTGAGATGGGCAGATAACCTGAGGTCAGGAGTTCGAGACCAGCCTGTCTAACATGGTGAAACCTCATCTCTACTAAAAATACAAAAATTAGCCAGGTGTGGTAGTGGGCACCTGTAATCCCAGCTACTCAGGAGGCTGAGGCAGGAGAATCACTTGAACCTCGGAAGCAGAGGTTTTAGTGAGCCGAGATTGCACCACTGCACTCCAGCCTGGGCGACAGAGCAAGTCTCTGTCTCAAAAAAAAAGCAAAGGTTGTTAAATGGGATTAAAAAGGAAAACCCAAGCCATACCATGGAGGAAACCTATCATAATACATATATCTGACAAAGTCCTGGTTGCCAGAATATAGAAAAAAACTCCTAAAATTAAATAACAAAAAGCCAAACAAATCAATAAAAACTGGGATAAAGACTTGAATCAACCCTTTAATTTATTTATTTATTTTGAGACCGAGTTTTGCTCTTCTTGCCCAAGCTGGAGTGCAATGGCACGATCTTGGCTCAGTGCAACCTGCACCTCCTGGGTTCAAGGGATTCTGCTGCCTTAGCCTCCCAAGTAGCTGGGATTACAGGTGTGCACCACCATGCCCAACCTATTTTTTGTATTTTTAGTAGAAATGGGGTTTCACCATGTTAGCCAGGCTGGTCTCAAACTCCTGACCTCAGGTGATCCACCCACCTTGGCTTCCCAAAGTGCTGAGATTACAGGTGTGAACCATCGCTCCCGGCCGAATCAACCCTTTTAAAAAGAAGATACACAAATAAATGATTAGGCAGAAAAAGGTGTTTAACATTATTAGTCATCATAGAAATGCAAACTAAAACCAGAATAAGATACCACTTGAAGCCGGGCGTGGTGGCTCACGCCTGTAATCCTAACACTTTGGGAGGCCAACATGGGTGGATTATGAGGTCAGGAGTTCAAGACCAACCTGGCCAAAATGGTGAAACCCTGTCTCTACTAAAAATACAAAAATTAGCCAGACATGGTGGCAAGCGCCTGTAATCCCAGCTACTCACGAGGCTGAGGCAGAGAATTGCTTGAACTCGGGAGGTGGAGGTTGCAGTGAGCCGAGATCACGCCACTGCACTCCAGCCTGGGTGACAAAGCGTAACTCCGTCTAAAAAAAAAAAGGACTCACTGTCCTTTTCTCCATTGAATAGTCTTGACTCTTCCAGGAAATCAATTGATTATACATGTAAGGGTTTATTTCTGGGCTGTATGTTATATTCCATTGATTTTTAAATCTAGAGTTTGAAAGATTGGTGTTAATTTGTCTTTTTTTTTTTTTTTTTTTTTTTTTTGAGACTGAATCTTGCTCTGTCACCCAGGCTGGAGTGCAGTGGTGTGATCTTAGCTCACTGCAACCTCTGCCTCCCAGGCTTACGTCATTCTCCTGCCTCAGCCTCCCGAGTAGCTGGGACTACAGGCGCCTGCCACCATGCCCGACTAATTTTTTGTATATTTAGTGGAGACGGGATTTTACCGTGTAAGACAGGATGGTCTTCATCTCCTGACCTCGTGATCTGCCCACCTCGGCCTCCCAAAGTGCTGGGATTACAGGTATGAGCCACCGCACCTGGCCAAGTCTGAGTCTTGCTCTTGTTGCCCAGGCTGGAGTGCAATGGTGCAATCTCAGTTCACTACAACCTCTGCCTCCTGGGTTCAAGCAATTATCCTGCCTCAGCCTCCCTAGTAGCTGGGATTACAGACATGTACCACCATGCCCGGCTAATTTTTCTATTTTTAGTAGAGGTGGGGTTTCATCATGTTGGCCAGGCTGGCCTTGAACTCCTGACCTCATGATCCACCCACCTCGGCCTTCCAAAGTGGTTAATTTGTCTTTAAATGTTTGGTGGAATTCACCAGTGATGCCTTCTGGTCCTGGGCTTTCTTTGTTGGAAAAGAGCATGAGGGACCTGTGGGACACTATTAGGCATACCAAACAACATGTCATGGGAGTCCCAAAGGAGAAGAGAAAGAGAAAAGAGGCAGGAACAAAAAATTGGAAGAAATAATGGCTGAAAACTCTGCAAATTTGATCAAAGATATGAATTTACAAACCCCCAACGCTCAAGGAACTCTTGGCAAGATAACTCAGAAATCTACAACAAGAAATATTATAGTTAAATTGTCAAAATCCAAAGACAAAGAGAGTTTTGAAAGCAGCAGGAGGCCAGGTGCAGTGGCTCACGGCTGTAATCCCAGCATTTTGGGAGGCCGAGGTGGGCAGATCACCAGGTCAAGAGATCGAGACCATCCTGGCCAACGTGGTGAAACTCCATCTCTAATAAAAATATAAAAATTAGCTGGGTGTTTACATGCCTGTAATTCCAGCTACTTGGGAGGCTGAAGCAGGAGAATCACGTGAACCCAGGAGGCAGAGGTTGCAGTGAGCCGAGATCGTGCCACCGCACTCCAGCCTGGCAACAGAGTGAGACTCTGTCTCAAAAATTAAAAAAAAAAAGAAACTTTTCACATACAAGAGATCCTCAGTAAAATTAACAGCTGATTTCCCTACAGAAACCATGGGGTTCAGAAGACAGTGGTATGACATATTTTAAACTTTTAAAGGAAAAAAATCCTGCAATCAAGAACTCTGTATCTGGCAAAACTATCTAGAAATTAAGATATTTCTAGATAAAAGCTGAGAGAGTTCATTACCGGTAGTCCTGCCCTACAATAAATGCTAAAGGGAGTCCTTCAGGCTGAAATGAAAAGACACTAGATGTAACTCTAAGCCATTAGAAGAAATAAAGGCCACTGTTAAAGGTAACTAAAGCCAGTATTATTGTACTTTTCGTCCATAACATTTCCTTTTTTTTTCTATATGATTTAAAAGGCAAGTGCATATGTGTTAATGTGGATGTGTATGTTAATGGACACACAATGTATAAAGACACAATCTGTCACAATAACAATATAAAGGGAGGGGGCAGAGATGTATATGAGCAGAGTGTTTGTGTTGAAACTAAGTTGGTATTATTCAAATTTAGTTGTTACAAGTTTAAGATGTTAATTACTATACAGTTGCCTTTTAAACTTTGTATGTCAGTTTCCTATTGCTGCTGTAACAATCGGTTACATACTTAGTGGCTTAAAACAACATACATCTACTGTCTTATAGCCAAGATCTGAAATGCATTTTGCTGGGCTAAAATCAAGGTGTCTTCACCTTGCTGGGCTGTGTTCTTTCTGGAGACAGTAGGGGAGAATGAATTCTTTCCCTTTTTCAGCTTTTAGAAGACACCTGCATTCCTTGGCTCGTGACCCCTTCCTCCATCTTCAAGGCCAGCAGCAGATCACTTTCGAATCTCTCTCTCTCTCTCTCTCACATGTGCTTCTATCATATCTCCATTTCTCACTCCTGCCTTCTTCTTCTAAGGACTCTTGTGACTACATTGAGCCCATCCAGATAATCTGGACTAATCTCCCCCTTAATCACATCTGCAGAGCCCATTTTCTTTTTCTTTTTTTTTTTTTTTTTTGAGACGAAGTCTCACTCTGTCACCCAGGCTGCAACGCAATGGTGCAATCTCAGCTAACTGCCTCCTCTGCCTCCCAGTCTCGAGCGATTCTCCTATCTCAGCCTCCTCGGTAGCTGGGATTACAGATGTGCACCACCACGCCTGGCTAATTTTTTTTTTTTTTTTTTTTTTTTTTTTTAGTAGAAACAGGGTTTCACCGTGTTGGCCAGGCTGGTCTCAAACTCCTGATCTCAGGCGATCCACCTGCCTCAGCCTCCCAAAGTGCTGGGATTACAGATGTGAGCCACTGTGCCTGGCTTTTTTTTTTTTTTTTTTTTTTTTTTTTTTTTTTTTTTTTGAGACAGCCTCTCACCTCTCTGTTGCCCAGGCCAGAGTGCAGTGACAGGATCTCAGCTCATTGCAATCTCTGCCTCCCAGGCTCAAGTGATCATCCTGCCTCAGCCTCCCAAGTAGCTGGGATTACAGGCATGCGCCACCATGCCTGGCTTATTTTGTAATTTTAGTAGAGACAGGGTTTCTTCCTGTGGGTCAGGCTGGTCTCAAACTCCTGACCTCAGGTGGTCCGCCTGCCTTAGCCTCCCCAAGTGCTGAGACTACAGGCGTGAGCCACCGCGCCCGGCCAAGAAATCTTAATATAGAACCATGTAGCTAAGCCACTCTCGAATTCCTGACCCCCAGAAACTGTGTGAGATAATAAATGTTTACTGTTGTTTTAAGCTACTAGCTTTTGGGATAATCTGTGTCACAGTATTAGATAACAAATACACCATCTTTTACAGAGTCATACTGAAGGAAAAAAGTCAATTTCCTGGGTTATTTTGCTGTGACAAATTCTTAGTAGAATGACGGCCCAAAGCCTCTGACTAGAAATAGTTTCCTGGCACACTGACACTTTGCTGCCAACAAAACACATCTTTTTGCCTAGAGCAGGGTTCAGCAGACTTTTTCTTTTTTTTTTTTTTTTTTTTTTTTGAGACGGAGTTTCCCTCTGTCGCCCAGGCTGGAGTGCAGTGGCCGGATCTCAGCTCACTGCAAGCTCCGCCTCCCGGGTTCACGCCATTCTCCTGCCTCAGCCTCCCGAGTAGCTGGGACTACAGGCGCCTGCCACCTCGCCCGGCTAGTTTTTTGTATTTGTTAGTAGAGACGGGGTTTCACCATGTTAGCCAGGATGGTCTCGATCTCCTGACCTCGTGATCCGCCCGTCTCGGCCTCCCAAAGTGCTGGGATTACAGGCTTGAGCCACCGCGCCCGGCCAGACTTTTTCTTAAAGGGCTACACAGCTGGGCACGGTGGCTCACGCCTGTAATCCCAGCACTTTGGGAGACTGAGGCAGATGGATCACGAGGTCAAGAGATCGAGACCATCCTGGCCAACATGGTGAAACCCTGTCTCTACTAAAAATACAAAAATTAGCTGGGTGTGGCGGCCCGTGCCTGTAATCCTAGCTATTTGGGAGGCTGAGGTGGGAGAATTGCTTGAACCTGGAAGGTGAAAGTTGCAGTGAGCCAAGATCGCGCCACTGCATTCCAACTTGGCAACAGAGCGAGACTACATCTAAAAAAGGATCACATTGTAAGTATTTTATGCTATGTAGGCTTAGCAGCATAATCAAGGTTATTATGTGAGTAATTATATAACTAGTTCCAGGCCAGATACAGTGGCCCATGCCTGTAGTGCCACCTACTTGGGAGACTGAGGCAAGAGGGTCCCTTGAGCCCATGAATTCGAGGTGGCCATGAGCCATGATCACCACTGAAATCCAGCCTGGGCAAGAAAGTGAGACCCAGGCTCTTTTTAAGTGTGTGTGTGTGTAAAATTAGCCAGGCATGGTGGCGGGCGCCTGTAGTCCCAGCTACTCGGGAGGCTGAGGCAGGAGAATGGCGTGAACCCGGGAGGCGGAGCTTACAGTGAGCCGAGATCACGCCACTGCACTCCAGCCTGGGCGATGAGCAAGACTCCGTCTCAAAAAAGAAAAAAAAATGTGTGCGTGTGCATACACATATATACTATGTACTATTTATACATATATATGATTATATATACTTACATATACACTATAAATGTATATATACAAGCTATATATATGTGTATATATACATATGTAGTATGTGTATATTTAGTATGTGTATGTATATATGCACATATTAATAAATATATTTTACATACACATTACATTTTATTATATAGTACATATATACACATATATAGTATATATATATACACATATTAGTATATATATACTTTACATACACCTATTTGTGTGTGTGTGTATATATATACACTTTAAATATATTTGTGTATGTACATACCTATACACACATATTGGTTAGTTAACTCAGTACTTGGGACTTATTTAAGACTCTGCAGCCAGGCGCGGTGGCTCACACCTGTAATCCCAGCACTTTGGGATGCCGAGGCCGGTGAATCCCGAGGTCAGGAGATCGAGACCATCCTGGCTAACATTGTGAAGCCCCGTTTCTAATAAAAAAATAGGAAAAAAAATTAGCCGGGCGTGATGGCTGGTGCCTGTACTCCCAGCTACTCAGGAGGCTGAGGCAGGAGAATGGTGTGAACCTGGGAGGCGAAGCTTGCAGTGAGCCGAGATCGTGACACTGCACTCCAGCCTGGACGACAGAGCGAGACTCCGTCCCAAAAAAAAAGAAAAAAAAAGACTTTACTAGCCAGTTTATAGCCAGTATATACTATATACTGTATACATACTATATATAGTATATACTGGCTATATATATACATACACGCACACACACATACACACTTATTTATTTGTATATGTGAGTTTCAATGTTTAGGGTTATGTTAGATGGTTGTATAATTACAACCATTCCTCTGACCAGGAAGAAGATAGAATAAAAGTACTAAATCTGCTAGCCAAAAAGTGTGTATCTTTCACTAGAAAACAGATCATGTATTGTATCACTTAGAATTTAAAATTTGTTTAAATATATCCTTATGAAATATATGGACAACCTGTAATGTTCTTTTAATGTTGAAAAAAGGATATTGGGCTGGGCATGGTGGCTTACACCTGTAATCCCAGCACTTTGGGAAGCTGAGGTGAGTGGATAACCTGAGGTCAGGAACTCGAGACCAGCCTGGCCAACGTGGTGATACCCTGTCTCTACTAAAAAAAATAGATAGATAGATAGATAGATAGATAGATAGATAGATAGATCTCAAAATTAGCTGGGCATGGTGGTGGGTGCATGTAATCCTAGCTATACTTGGGAGGCTGAGGCAGGAGAATTGCTTGAACCCTGGAGGTGGAGGTTGCAGTGACAGTGAGCCAAGGCTCCAGCCTGGGCAACAAGAACGAGACTCCATCTCAAAAAAAAAAAAAAAAAAAGATATTGGTGTGTGGTTGGGCACAGTGGCTCATGCCTGTAATCCCAGCACTTTGGGAGGCTGAGGCGGGTGGATAACCTGAGGTCGGGAGTTCGAGACCAGCCTGACCAACATGGAGAAACCCTGTCTCTACTAAAAATACAAAATTAGTTGGGCGTGGTGGCGCATGCCTGTAATCCCAGCTACTTGGGAGGCTGAGGCAGGGGAATTGCTTGAATCCAGGAGGCAGAGGTTGCGGTGAGCCAAGATCATGCCATTGCACTCCAGTCTGGGCAATGAGAGCAAAACTCTGTCTCAAAAAAAAAAAAAAAGAATATTGAGGTGCATTTTATGAAGTGTTCTTGATTTAGCTATCCACAAGTATTAAGGTAAAATAAGACTGACTTTTGTGGGTTAGTCAAGAGATTAACTTTATTGTTTCATAACCTTGAATCACACAATTACTGGGAAGCTGTCATCCGCTGAGCCTCCAAGTTGGGAAAGGTCTTGGGGTCAACTAAGTCAGCCACCTATCTCATACAGGAGGCAGAACAAGACCCCATCTCGTCAAAAAATAAAAAATTAGCCAAGCGCGATGGTACACGCCTGTAGTCCCAGCTACCAGGGAGGCTGAGGTAGAAGGATCGCTTGAGCCCAGGAGGTCAAGGCTGCAGCAAGCCAAGATCACACCACTGCCCTCCAGCTTGGTTGACAGAGTGAGACCCTGTCTCAGAAACAAACAAAAAAAGTCATAAGTTCAAAGAGTTCTGGCCAGGCGCGGTGGCTCGCACCTGTAATCCCAGCACTATGGGAGGCCAGATGGGTGGATCATGAGGCCAGGAGATCGAGACCATCCTGGCTAACACGGTGAAACCCCATCTCTACTAAAAATACAAAAAAAAAAAAAAAAAAAAAAAAAATTAGCTGGGTGTGGTGGCGGGCACCTGAAGTCCCAGCTACTCGAGAGGCTGAGGCAGGAGAATGGTGTGAATCTGGGAGGGGGAGGTTGCAGTGAGCCAAGATTGCGCCATTGCACTCCAGCCTGGGCAACAGAGCGAGACTCTGTCTTAAAAAAAAAAGAAGACTTCTAACTTGAAGCAAATTTTGAACATAATTGAAAAGTTAAGGCCGGGCACAGTGGCTCACACCTGTAATCCCAGCACTTTGGGAGGCCAAGGCGGGCGTATCACAAGATCAAGAGATCAAGACGATCCTGGCCAATATAGTGAAACCTATCTCTACTAAAAATATAAAAATTAGCTGGGCGGTGGTGGTGCATGCCTATAGTCCCAGCTACTTGGGAGGCTAATGCAGGAGAATTGCTTGAACCCAGGAGGTGGAGGTTGCAGTGAGCCAAGATCATGCCACTGCACTCCAGCCTGGCAACAGTGCAAGACTCCGTCTCAAAACAAACAAACAAAGAATTATTTTGATCTGTATATCCTGATATGGTCAATGTCCATTATATACTTTTAAATGTAACAAGTAAATTGGAGAAGATAATGCATAGTATAATTCCGTTTTCATTTTAAAAGATAGTATCTAGAAAATATGGAAGGATTATACACAAAACTGTAGCAGTAGTTTTGGCAAGTGGAAAGGTACCTATACTTTCTAATTCCTACTTGTCCCTTTTTTTCCATATTGTATAATTTTAAAATACATGAATTCTGGGCTGGATGTGGTGGCTTACACCTGTAATCCCAGCACTTTGGGAGGCCAAGATGGGTGGATAACCTGAGGTCAGAAGTTCAAGACAAGCCTGGCCAAAATGGCAAACCCCCATCTCTACTAAAAATACAAAAATTAGCCTGGCATGGTGGTGGGCATCTGTAACCCCAGCTACTCAGGAAACTGAAGCAGGAGAATCACTTGGACCTGGGAGGCAGAGGTTGCAGTGAGCCAAGATGGCGCCACTGCACTCCAGCCTGAGTTACAGAGTAAGACTCCGTCTCAAAAAAAAAAAAAAGGAAGAAGATAGAGGCCTCTGAGTGTTTTTTACATGAGTGGTCAGTTGAAGTTACAGGGTGATTAATGATTGATAGAAGAGCCACACATGTAAATTTTTTTTTTTTTTTTTTTTTTTTTTTTTTTTTTTTTTTGAGGTGGAGTCTCCCTCTGTCGCCCAGGCTGGAGGGCAGTGGCACAATCTCCGCTCACTGCAACCTCCGCCTGCTGGATTCAAGCGATTTTCCTGCCTCAGCCTCCCAAGTAGCTGGGATTACAGGTACCCACCACCAAATCCAGCTAATTTTTGTATTTTTAGTAGAGATGGGGGTTCACCATGTTGGCCAGGCTGGTCTTGATCTCTTGACCTCGTGATCCGCCCGCATCAGCCTCCCAAAGTGCTGGGATTACAGGTGTGAGCCACCGCGCCTGGCCCAAACATGTAAATATTTTGTGTTTCAAATAGCTGTGATATGGATAGGGAGAACCCTTTTACTTACTTCATTTTTTAGTTAACAAAGAAAAAATTAATATATTTATTGTATACAACATGAAAGAAGTCTTTTATTACATTATTTTTATAGAACATTGGTTATAGCAAGGGAAACAAAATATTACTCTTGTTTACCATTTGCTAGGATGTGGTTATAGTACTGATGACAGTAATGCTTCCTTTAAATAATATTTGTTGTAAGAGGAATGCACCTACTATATGTAAAGGTGAAGAATAGCCTTGAAGATCACCCAGAGTTTAATAACATCTACTTGTCCTATTTTAGCAAAAGGATATGTGGTCCAAAAGAACACCTATGCCTGAGAGTCACTAGGTATGGGGAAGTACCTCACAGCTCTGGCGATTTCAGGACCTGTGTACATCATCCTGCTTTTCTTTGTTGGAACCAATATGTTCTGGAAACTGAAAACCAGGGTGTCTGACTTCTGCACGAAGCAAAATTTGGTGAGTGGGTCAACATGTAAATCTTCTAGGGGCTCCATAGCTTCCTTCCTGTGGTCTGTAGCTGCCTTGATTCTCAGCATCAGAGGGAGCCTGCAGATCATCTGGTCCCATCTCAGAGCAGAGAGGTGACAGCTTGTGCCCAGGGACTCCCAGAGAGGGAGGAAGAATGGGGCTTAGTCCCTAGGTCCTGTTAATGATGCTGGCCACCTGTGGGGCTTTCAGTCCTGCTCATCAATGAATAGAAACAATACTCTGGGATTGGTCCAGGCATGGTGGCTCACGCCTGTAATCCCAGCACTTTGGGAGGCTGAAGTGGGTGGATTGCCTGAGGTTGGGAGTTTGAGACCAGCCTGGCCAACATGGTAAAACCCCATCTCTACTAAAAATATAAAAATTAGCCAGGCGTGGTGGTGGGTGCCTGTAATCCCAGCTACTCAGGAGGCTGAGGCACGAGAATTGCTTGAACTGGGAGGCAGAGGTTGCAGTGAGCCCAAATCGTGCCATTGCACTCCAGCCTGGGCAACAGAGTAGGACTCTGTCTCAAAAAAATAAAAAATAAAAAAATTACCTGGGATTCCTAAAACCAGTCACCTTCCGGAACACCTCTTTCCCCACAGACATCCATGAGCCAGACAGGAGAAAGTTCTGCCCAGTCAGCTCTTGGTCTGACTATCTTCCAGAGGTCAAGATCACCCAAGGAAACTGTAGAAAATAGGCGTTTATTATATTTTGACATCCCCAGGTTATAAGTCATCTAGTTTTCCTCAAAAGTCAATGCCATTTTGTTTGCATGTCCAAAATATCATGGTCATGGCAATGTGAGTTCAGTTTTTGATACCTGTAGTTGCTTCTGGAATAGGGGTGGGAGGTTTTATGAGAACCAATGTCAGCTGGGCACCTTTGAGGCCTTCCCGGAGAGGATCCAGTCTTTGTAGGTCCTTTCAATTGCTACCTCCTACCATCACAAAAGCAGTTACATTTTCCCTCCTTGTCTTAGAATACAAGCAGTGTTGCACAAAGTAGCATTAGTGCCTGAAGACCAAGATGTGCAAGAGGAGGCAAAAAGTATCCAGACTAGTTTGCCAACTAGTGGAGAAAACTCCACTAGTTGTTAAAGAAATGTCAAAGTTAAAGTCAGACTTGTCTTTAAAAAGTCATGAACATTCTTCTTTTGGGCCCTTTGCATAAGGAATCAGTAAGTTGAAGGGCTCCCAGCCTTGCCTGCAGGTGTGGAGTATTGGCAAGTGCCTCAGAGTTAATCACATGAGTTCATCTGTGTACCCAGAGACAGAAATTTACAGCTCAGCCCTCCACTGTCTCTTTTCCTGGAAGACAGGAGGGCCTGGGATGGGAGAGGAGCCAGAGTCATGAACCTCAAGAACCAAGGATGTGGGCCAGGCACGGTGGCTCACGCCTGTAATCCCAGCACTTTGGGAGGCCAAGGCGGGCAGATCACTTGAGGTCAGGAATTTCTGAGACCAGCCTGGCCAACATGGTAAAAGCCCTTCTCTACTAAAAACATGAAAATTAGCAGGGCGTAGTGGTGGGCACCTGTAATCCCAGCTACTCAGGAGGCTGAGACAGGAGAATTGCTTGAACCCAGGAGGCAGAGGTTGCAGTGAACCGAGATCACAACATTTTGCTCTCCAGTGTGGATGATGAGAAACTCTATCTCAAAACAAACAAACAAACAAACAAAACCCTTCAAACATCCTCCCCAATTTTTTATTCTTATTGTTTCCCTGTGTTTACTGGTGGTTAAAAACAAAATCAAGGCCAGGTGCAGTGGCTAACACCTATAATCCCAGCACTTTGGGAGGCCGAGGCGGGCAGATTGTCTGAGCTCAGGAGTTCGAGACCAGCCTAGGCAACACAGGGAAACCCCGTCTCTACTAAAATACAAAAAAAATTAGCCGGGCGTGCTGAGGGGTGCCTGTAGTACCAGCTACTCGGGAGGCTGAGACAGAGAATTGCTTGAGCCCAGGAGGCGGAGGTTACAGTGAGCTGAGACCACGCCGCTGATCTCCAGCCTGGGTGACAGAGGGAGACTCCGTCTGCAAGGAAAAAGAAAAAAAAATAAAAAACAAACCCTCAGGTAACATCAAAAAGTTTTGTTTGCTTCAAGGACAGAAGGGAAAGGGCCTATCTTAGGGAACTAAGTTCTCAATATGCGAAGACAGTTGGAGAAGAGAAAACTTTAATAAACCCTGCTGGGAATAGCAGCTGAGAGAAGGCAAGTGCGAACCTGGGTACAGGAGAGGCCATGTGGGCCCAGAGGGCAGCTGGTACCTATCCCAGAGCAGGTTTGCACCAAGCACAGTGCAACCCCTGGACTGCTGACTGCATGGCAGCCTCCTCACTATGTCTCCTATCTTGTGTGTCTCAGATCTACATCAACAAGGTGCCCTGCTGTCTGTGAACAAAGTGTCCTTCACTGTGCAAGCACAAGAATGCTCTGGCCTTCTTGGCATCACTGGGGCTGAGAAGTCTTCCATTTTCAAAGTGCTGACTGGGCAGAAGCCCATAACCTCTGGGGACGACTTTGTCAAGGGCCTCAGCATCAGCTCTGATGTAGGGAAGGTGAGTTTGTCCCTGGAAACAAACGTGGGGCTGTGACGCAAGATTTGGGGAACAGGAACTGGAATGGGACTTGCTGTCTGAAAATTCCATGTATCTGTTTCATCTGTGACTGCCAAATCCATAGCTCTATCCTAGATTGCTTCTCTGAGCTCCAGATCATATGTCAAGTTGTTTACTTAACATAATCTCATGAATGTCCCACAGGAACCTGAAATTCAGCGGGCCCCAAGTCTCCCCACAGCTCCGTAACCTCCTCTTACTTCCTCCCTCGTGCTTCCTGGGGGAGTGAGTGGTACACATCCTCCTGCTGTTCAAGGCACCTCTCCAGACATCCAGTCAAACAGTCTGTGGATGCTCTCCCAGCAGCTCTTGAATCTGCTGCCTCTGGACCCAGTCCTCCTGCACTCCCCCTAGCTGAGGAGACTCCTGATGTTCAGTCTGTGTTTTCCAGACTGTGTTCGCCAGGCATGGTGGTGGGTGCCTCTGATCCCAGCTTTTTAAGAGGCTGAGGCAGGAGAATCACTTGAACTCATCTGCAGCATTCATAATGCTGGCCTTTTCTGCCTTCAAACTCTAGCCTTCCTCTGTTAACTTCTGTAGCTTTCCCCGCTCCTGGTCTTCTCAGTCACTGACACGTCCTTCTCAGAAAGGAGTCTTCTCTTTCATCTGCCCCTTACATTTCTCAGGGGCTGCATCATCAGCCACGTCTTTCTCACTCCCGATGCACTGTCCTGCCTGTTGGCTTCTCACTGTTGTGGCTCCTGTTAACATCTGTCTGTGGATGCCTCCCCAGTAGGCACACCCCAGCCCACTCCAGCCCTGTGCTTCAGTCCTGCACGTTGATGCCTTCTCATCAGCCTTCTTTGGGCATCTCGAAAATGTTTCAAACTTGAACTTAATATCTACTCCTAAACCTGACCCACTCTTGGAGTCTCTATCTCAATGTTGTCACTGGTTCAATGAGACACTTCTTGAAGGCCTTGTGTGCCCAGCTGTTGTGCTAGACCCAGTGGTTCTCACTTGCAAGGGGCTCATCAGCACATGAACAAGCCATTGCCATGAGGTAAGTGCATAGCCGAGGTGGGGGTGGTGCAGAGGGGATGCGGTGAAAGGCGCCCAGAGAGACCGCACTGCAGAGGTACGATCAGAGTTGTACTCTTCACAGCAGACGCATGCATGAGTCACTATTACCAAGAAGTTTATCAAGCCGACCTCGATGTTCATGCCCTAATCATGTAGAGAGAAAGCAGAAGAACCTACCCAGTCTAGTTCCAGAATCCGCACCCTCAGTTGCCACTCTATGTTGTCTTTCGGTATACCTAGCTTAGTTGGACAATTATAACCAACATAAGCCCTCCTTGGTCATGAAATATTCACTATTAATTTTGACTTTTTATTACTTTAAAAATCGTGGTGAAGGTCTTCTAGTAATGGCAAACGAGGAAATTCTGGCCCCTCCTGCTGAAGATAACTAGAAAAACTGGGCCAATGTTAAAAACATGTTTGAAAGCTTCAGAAAGCTAACAAGATAGTGAAGACTTACTGGGCCAGGAGGAAGAAGAAGATAGAGGCTCAGGTAGGTGAGCAATTCAAGGTTTCACAGCTGAGAGCTGAGTGTTGCTTTTTATGCTGAGTGACAGGGATTGGAATTCAGAGTTTACCTGGGGCAAGCACATGCCTGGTGAATGCATCTTTTCTTTGAGTTGAGACCCTGAAGGGCTGCACTATAGACACAGGGGTGAGCTATGCTTATGCAAGCTTATACAATGATTGCAAAACAGGCTGAACTTAATAGCAGTCTTTGACATGAAATTAATGTGACCCTAAACTGCCAGTGCTCCCAGACATCTATCAGAAAAAAAGGGCAGGGGCTTACACCTGTAATCTCAGCACTTTGGGAGGCTTAGGTGGGCAGATCACTTGAGGTCAGGAGTTCTAGACTAGCTTGGCCAATGTGGTGAAACCCTGTCTCTACTAAAAATACAAAAATTAGCCAGGCATGGTGGTGGGTGCCTCTGATCCCAGCTATTCGAGAGGCTGAGGCAGGAGAATCACTTGAACCCAGGAGGCGGGGATTGTTGTAAGCCAAGATGTTGCCAGTGCACTCCAGCCTGGGTTACTGAGCAAGACTCTGCCTCAAAAAAAAATACAAAAAAATTAGCTGGGCATGGTGGTGGGCACCTGTAGTCCCAGCTACTTGAGGGGCTGAGGCAGGAGAATGGCATGAACTGAGGAGGTGGAGCTTGCAGTGAGCCGAGATTGTGCCACTGCACTCCAGCCTGGGCAACAGAGTGAGACTCTGTCTCAAAAACAAAAACAAAAACAAAACAAAACAAAGCAAAAAAGAACTGGCCAGGTGTGGTGGCACACGCCTGTCATCCCAACACTTTGGGAGGCTGAGGCGGGTGGCTAAGTTGAGATCAGGAACTTGAGACCAGCCTGCTGCCCAACATGGTGAAACCCCATCTCTACTAAAAATACAGAAATTTGCTGGGCATGGTGGCACATCCCTGTAATTCCCAGCTACTGTGGAGGCTGAGGCAAGAGAATCACTTGAACCCGGGAGGTGGAGGTTGCAGTGAGCTGAGACTGAGCCACTGTGTTCCAGCCTGGGTGACAGAGTGAGAGACTCAGTCTCAAAAACAAACATACAAAAAAACAAAATCCCAAAAACCAAAGGTAAATCTTCTCCAGGGAAAGAGGATATCATCCTAGTCCTCAAATGATTTCTACAAACAATTTGGCAAATGCAATGCTTGGTGCACAATAAAAAAATACTCAGGTACATGTGGATAAAATATAACACCCCAGCCCTACAAAAAAAAATAAGAGGCCCAGTATAGTGGCTCACGCCTGTATCCCAGCACTTTGGGAGGCCGAGGCAGACGGATCCCGAGGTCAGGAGATGGAGACCATCCTGGCTAACACGGTGAAACCCCGTCTCTACTGAAAATACAAAAAAAATTAGCTGGGTGTGGTGGCAGACTTTGGGCCCCACTGACAGGTTAGCAGCACCTCATGAGAGACCCTGGCCAGCACCACCCAACTAAGCTGCTCTGAGATTCCTGATCTGATGCATAATAACCATGAAATAACAAATTACACCCATGTTTTGGAGTAATTTGTTATGCAGCAACATATGACTAATCACATAGGAAGGATACAGTGACAAGGCTTAATATGTGTGTAACAGAGGTTCCAAAAGGAAGGGAGACAAGGCAACATTTGAAACCATATGGCTAAAACTTTTCAAAATTTATGAAAGACTTCAATCACAAATGAAGCCCTATTAGCCCCAAGCGAATACATAAAAAGAAATCAGCCTCTAGGAACAGTATAGTAAATCTGCTGAAAACCGAACAAGAAAAAGTCTTAGAAGGACCCAGAGATAAAAGGTGGAGTCCCTTCACAAGAGCAACAGTTACACTGGCAGAGGCCCAATCACAGAAATAATTGAGGCCAGAAGACAATAGAACAATACATTGTAAGTGATATGAGAGGAAACAACCTACCTGGAATAAAGTAACCCATCAAACTATACTTAGGAAAGAAGTTTCCTTTGTTTGTTTGTTTGCTTGCTTGCTTTCTATTTTTTTGAGATGGAGTCTCGCTCTGTTGCCCAGGCTGGTGCATGCAGTGGCGTGATCTCAGCTCACTGCACCCTCTGCCTCCTGGGTTCAAGAGATTATCCTGCTTCAGCCTCCCGAGTAGCTGGGATTACAGGTGCCTGCCACCACACCCGGCTAATGTTTGTATTTTTAGTAAAGATGAGATTTCACCATGCTGGCCAGCCTGGTCTCGGACTGCCACCCTCAGGCAATCTGCCCGCCTCGGCCTCCCAAAGCGCTGGGACTACAGATGTGAGCCACTGGCGCCCGGCCAGAAGATTTTATTTATTTATTTATTTATTTATTTATTTTTTGAGACGGAGTCTCGCTCTGTCACCCAGGCTGGAGTGCAGTGGCCGGATCTCAGCTCACTGCAAGCTCCGCCTCCCGGGTTTACGCCATTCTCTTGCCTCAGCCTCCCGAGTAGCTGGGACTACAGGCACCCGCCACCTCGCCTGGCTAGTTTTTTTTTTTTTTGTATTTTTTAGTAGAGACGGGATTTCACCATGTTAGCCAGGATAGTCTCGATCTCCTGACCTCGTGATCCGCCCGTCTCGGCCTCCCAAAGTGCTGGGATTACAGAAGATATTTTTAAAAAGACCTTCAGGCTTTTTAAAGCGGTGGCTCAAGCCTATAATCCCAGCACTTTGGGAAGCCGAGATGGGCGGATCACAAGGTCAGGAGATCGAGACCATCCTGGCTAACATGGTGAAACCCTGTCTCTATTAAAAAATACAAAAAAAAAAAAAAAAAACTAGCCGGGCAAGGTGGCGGTTGCCTGTAGTCCCAGCTACTCGGGAGGCTGAGGCAGGAGAATGGCATAAACCCGGGAGGCGGAGCTTGCAGTGAGCTGAGATCCGGCCACTGCACTCCAGCCTGGGCAACAGAGTGAGACTCCGTCTCAAAAAAAATAAATAAATAAAATAAATAAATAAATAACAATAAATAAAAAGACCTTCAGATAAATAAAAGCTGAGAGACTTTATCACCAGCAGATGTATGCAAAAGGAGATAATAAAGAGTAAGTTTCAGGCAGAAGGAAAATGATCCCAGATGGAAACTCAAAGATTCAGAAAGGGCTAGGTGTGGTGGCAGTGGCTCATACCTGTAATCCTATCACTTTGGGTAGCTAAGGCAAGTGGATCGCTTGAGGCCAGGAGTTCAAGACCAACCCAGGCAACATAGTGAGACCCCCCATCTCTACAAAAAATAACAAATTAGCTGGGTGTAGTAGCGTGCTCCTGTAGTCCCAGCTACTCCAGAAGCTGAAGTAGGAGGATCACTTGAGCTCAGGATTTGAGGTTATGGCAAGTCATGCTCATGCCACTGCACTCTAGCTTGGGTGACAGAGCAAGACCCTATTAAAAATATATATATACAGAAAGAATGGCTGGGCTGGGAACCCAGGGGGAAAAAAAGGAGTAAAAAGTGATTTATTGATTTATTGATTTATTTGAGACGGGAGTCTCGCTCTGTCACCAGCCTGGAGCGCAGTGGCGTGATCTCGGCTCACCGCACCCTCCACCTCCCGAGTTCAAGCGATTCTCCTGCCTCAGCCTCCCAAGTAACTGGGACTACAGGCACGAGTCACCATGCCTGAGTTATTTCTGTATTTGTAGTAGAGACGGGGTTTCACCGTGTTGGCCAGGATGGTCTCGATCTCCTGACCTCGTGATCTGCCCGCCTTGGCCTCCCAAAGTGCTGGGATTACAGGCATGAGCCACCGTGCCCAGCCAAGTGTTTTTTTTTTTTTTTTTCAAGGGAGATATATGGCCTAGAGCGATGGGAGATGCGCCTGTAGTCCCAGCTACATGGGAGGCTGAGGGAGGACAATCGCTTGAACTTGGGAGGTGGAGGTTGCAGTGAGCTGAGATTGCACCACTGCACTCCAGCCTGGGCAACAGAGTGAGACTCCGTCTCAAAAAAAAAAGAAAAGGGAAATGTGTCAGTTTTGACGGAAAACTATAATAATAATGTCTTATGAGGTTTAAAATACATGTAAAAGTAAAATACATGACAACAATGGCTTTAAGTCAGGAGAGGGTAAAAGAAGGTAAAGTATTTTAAGGTCCTTACCTTGTTCATGAATAAAGTAAACAGTTAATGATATCCATTGCTAAGTCAAGGATGCATATTTTAATCTCTAAAGGAACAACCAAAGTAATGGGAGAAAGGAGTATATATTTTTAAGCTAATAGAAGGGAAAAATAGGAACATGAAAAAAATTATGTGATAGAAGAATTGAGAGAGAAAAAGGAACATAGAACATATGGGCTAGCTAGCCCTGAATAAGATGATAGATTTAGGCCGGGCTTGGTGGCTCACACCTGTAATCCCAGTACTTTGGGAGGCCCAGGCGGGAGGATGGCTTGAACCTAGGAATCCGAGACCAGCCTGGGCAACATAGCCAAACTCCACCTCTACTAAATTTAAAAATTAGCCAGGTGCAGTGGTGTGTGCCTGTAGTCCCAGCTACTTGGGAGCTGAGAGGATCACTTATGCCTAGGAGGTTGAAGCTGCAGTGAGCCATGATCACACCACTGCCTTCCAGCCTGGGCAAGAGAGTGAGACCTTATCTCAAAAAAAAAGTTATATATATATATAAAACTATATATATATATATATATATATATATATATATATATATAATGTATTATATATAATATATATAAATATATATAAATATAAAAGTTATATATATAATTTTAAAAGATTAAAATTATCAAAAAGGATACTCAAAAGGTTAAACATAGAATTACCATAGGACCCAGCAATTCCATTCCTAGGTATATAACCAAAAGAACTGAAAACCTACATCCACACAGAAACTTGCACAAGAATGTTCACAGAAGCATTACTCATAGTGGCTAAAAGTGGAAACAACCCAAATGTCCATCAATAGATGAATGGATAAACAACATGTGGTCTTGCTGCATAATATGGAATATTCCTCAGCCATAAAAAGGAATGAAGCACTGACATGCACCACAACATGGATGAACCAGAAAACCTTATGCTAAGTAAAAGAAGGCAGACACAGAAGACCATATGCTGTGTGATTCCATTAATATGAAATGTCCAGAATAGGCAAAGCCATGGAGATAGGAAGCTTATTAGTGGTAATCAGGTGCTGGAGGTGTTAAAGGGAATGGGGAGCGACTACTAATGGGTACAGGGTTTCTTTTGGGAACAATGAAGTGTTTGAAGTTGAGTGTGATGATGGATCTGAACGTGCTAAGAACAGTCGAACTGTACACACTGGTGAATTATGTGGTACGTGTATCGTATCTTAATAAAGCTTTTATAAAAAGAAGAAGGAAAAGGGGGAAGCCCCACTCTGGGAACCAAAGCTGGGCCCTTAGTTGTGTAAGGTCTCTGTAAACATTCTTCCATGCTGACGGCCTTCTCCCTTACCTCTCTTTCACTAAGCAGACACTTCATGTGGTTTCCTTTCTTTCCTTCCCTCCCTCTCTCTCTTTTTCTTTCTCTCTCTCTCTTTTTCTTCCCCTTCCCCTCCCCCTTTCCCTTCCTCCTTTCTTAGAGTCTCCCTCTGTCACCTAGGCTGGAGTGCAGTGGCATGATCTCAGTTCACTGTAACCTGTGCCTCCTGGGTTCAAGCAATTCTCATGTCTTAGCCTTCGGAGTAGCTGGGATTACAGGCGTGTGCCATGTTGGCCAGGCTGGTCTCAAACTCCTGGCTTCAAGCGATCCACCCACCTAGCCTCCCAAAGTGCTGGGATTACAGGCGTGAGCCATGGTGCCCAGCCTCCATGTGGTTTTCTGTTTTGCACTCTGTAAAGTCCTACCCATCCTCACAACCTCAGGCAGTGAAGCCCAGGGTTGTCCAGCTGTTTGAATAGGGAAGAGAAGAGGGGAGAAAATAGGAGGGAAAAACAGTGGTTACTTCTGGAAAATGGCATCCCACTCTTTTCAGCACCTGGGAGTAGACAAACATGGACACAAATGAGGGTGGTCAGCTGCAAGTTTAGAAAGGCAAAAACCTGAGGTCAGGAGTTTGAGACCAACCTGGCCAACATGGTGAAATCCCGTCTCTACTAAAAATACAAAAAAAATAGGTGGGAATGGTGGTGTGCACCTGTAGCCCCGGCTACTCGAGGGGCTCAGAGGAGAATCACTTGAACCCAGGAGGTGGAGGTTGCAATGAGCCAAGATTGCACCACTGCACTCCAGCCTGGGCAACAGAGTGAGACTCTGTCCCAAAAAAAATAAAAATAAAAGCAAAAACGTGGAAATGAGTCAAATGAATTTTTTAAACAGCTAAATGAAATCTAGAAGCCCTCCCTGGATGACTAAGTAGCAGTTAAAATAAGTGGGAGGTAGATCGGTATTTACTGACCTAGGAATATCTTTAAAACATAATGTTGAGTAAGAAAAGCATGTTGGCTGGCCACGGTTGCTCACGCCTGTAATCTCAACACTTGGGGAGGCTGAGGCAGGTAGATCATGAGGCCAGAAGTTCGAGACCAGCCTGACCAACATGGTGAAACCCCCTCTCTACTAAAGATACAAAAATTAGCCAGGTGTGGTGGTGTGTGCCTGTTACCCCAGCTACTCAGGAGGCTGAGGCAGGAGAATTGCTTGAACCCGGGAGGCAGAGATTGCAGTGAGCCGAGATCACACCACTGCACTCCAGCCTGGTGACAGAGTGAGACTCCATCTCAAAAAAAGAAAATAAGAAAGAAAAGCATGTTACAGAATGGTAGATATGGGATGATACCATTTGGCAAAAACAGCACCCAGCAAGTCCTGAGCAAGGAGCACAGGCCCACGAAGGTGCCTTTGCCAACACAGAAGTCTAGAGGGTGCACAGGTGCCTGGCCACAGCCGGCTGAGCCAATAGACTGCAGGAGTCTTTGCATGAATATTTTACAAAGAAAATCTATTTGCAGATTACATGTCTAATGGAAAATATTTCTAAAGGGGAAAAAAGCAAAGCAAGCGTCTTGAATTGACTGGATGCTTCAAAGGCACCAGGAAGTAGGGAGGCACTGTGTGCTGAGGTTTCATGCTGGGTGGGCTGGAGGAGGAGCCAAACAAGCACTCTACCCTGTCCACTACACCAGCAGCAAGGGCTGTCCCAGGCTCCCTTACGTTACTCTACTTCCACTCACAGCCCCTTAGTAGTGTGCCTGTGCATTCACGTGGCAGAGGCAGCAGCCTGGAGCAAGACCAGCAGGTGTCCAGGCCCTTGCCTCATTGGAGGCTTAATAAACCTGGTGGGAAGAGGCTTTCTTCTGACGTACCTCCCTCTCTGGGCTGTTTCTTAACTCAGATACGGCGGTGGATTGGTTACTGTCCTCAGTTTGATGCTCTGCTGAACTTCACGACAGGCCATGTGATGCTGGTCATGTATGCCTGGATCTGGGGCATCCCAGAGCGCCACATCACTGCTTGTGTGGACCAGATTCTTGAGGATTTAGTCAGGTACATGTACGCCGACAAGCTGGTCAAGACCTACAGGGGAGATCTGGGGCTTCCTTCAGCCCCTCCACCTCCAGTTACAAGATAAGTTCCAGTTCTTCCCAGACCTGGAGAGCAGGGCAGAGCCCCCAGATCTGGGCATGAGGTCACTGCACAGGTGGTTGGGGGCGGCCTCCACTGATGCAGAAAGAGGTGAGTGGCCTGGGCTGCCTCAAGGCACCACTTCCTCTTGGTCCTGGGCTTGAGCGGATTATGAAGCTGACCCAGGCCAAAGGCAGCTTACATGGCTGAGGTCAGGTTGATGGCACCACAGGTGTTACTGTCCTGATAGGTGAGGACAGACCTTTCTCCCTGCCACTTCATGAAGGGCTTTCTATTTTCAGTTAAGTTTGCATTTTAAGCCCCGTCTTACCTCATACCACTGGGCCTGGGGTACCTGAACTGCAGATGTTTTGCTAAGGAGCATGGGGTATTTCTTAGGCTTCTGTTGTCAGTGATAGAAGCCTGACTCCAATCAAAGCAAGGCCACAGGCTGCGCAGGTCCAAGGACTCCCTTCGTGTTGTGTGCAGCTCCCCCTGGAGGCACACAGCGGTACTGCATACCCAGGATTGGGATGTAGAGGTGCCCACACGGCTGGCAAAATGAGTCCAGGGTCAGATGATGGTGTCCCTTGGGTCTTCTCTCTTTGTTGGCTTCTGTTTCAAGCAGGTTTTTATGTTTCCCTGCATCTTCTGAAGATCAAATGAGTTCACATTTGCAGTTTAGAACTGTGTGTTGCGCATAGTAAATGCAATATGTGTTTTTTTGTTTTTCCTTTTTTCTTTTTTTTTTTTGAGACGGAGTCTCGCTCTGCTGCCCAGGCTGGAGTACAGTGGCCGGATCTCAGCTCACTGCAAGCTCTGCCTCCCGGGTTCACGCCATTCTCCTGCCTCAGCCTCCCGAGTAGCTGGGACTACAGGTGCCCGCCACCTCGCCTGGCTAGTTTTTTGTATTTTTTTTTTTTTTAGTAGAGACGGGGTTTCACCGTGTTAGCCAGGATGGTCTCGATCTCCGGACCTCGTGATGCACCTGTCTCGGCCTCCCAGAATGCTGGGTTTACAGGCTTGAGCCACCGCGCCCGGCCGATTTTTTTGTTTTTTCTTTTGAGGCAAGGTTTTCACTCTTGTTGCCCAGGCTGAAGTGCAATGGCGCGATCTCAGCTCACTGAAACCTGCGCCTCGCGGGTTCAAGCAATTCTCCTGCCTCAGCCTTCCAAGTAGCTGGGATTACAGGTGCCTGCCACCACGGTCAGCTAATTTTTGTATTTTTAATAGAGACGGGGTTTCACCATGTTGGCCAGGCTGGTCTCAAACTCCTGACCTCAGGTGATCCACCCACCTCAGCCTCCCAAAGTGCTGGGATTACAGACATGAGCCACCACGCCCAACCAGTATTTTTTTTTTTTGTTAGCTAAGATAGGCCAATGCCCGTCCTCTCAGATAGAGAATTGCTTGCCCTCAACACTTAGAGACCCTCAAAGAAGACTCGTCAACCATGTGCTCACCCTGGACTCATCCCTGTGTCCAGGGGAATGGGCTATTCCTTGAGTGGACAGCCCAAGCCACAGTTCAGCTCTGGGTTAAAGTGGTGGGCTGCATTGCTGAAAGCCCCATGAGGGGTGTGGGAATGCTTCCTGAATAGAGAAGGAAAGGGGGTGAGTATTGAGCCGGCAGTGCTCACTGCTGGAGACTGACCATTGCCGTCACCCAACCTTCTCCCTTCCACCCCCAGCAGTGGTAACAAGCAGAAGCTGAGCACTGGCATTGCCCTGATCAGAGAGCCTGCCATCATCTTCCTGGACGAGCTGTCCACTGGCATGGACCCGTGGCCTGGCACCTGCTTTGGAATGCTGTGGCATGAGCCGGCGAGCCCAGCAAGGCCATCATCATCACCTCCTACAGGTAGAGCCTGGGTCTGTGGGTAACTGGAAGTTTCAAAACCAGGTAGGCTGGGAAAGAACCAGGTGGCCAGGAGACCCATCAGCAGCTGGTGGAGAGTCTTTGAGGAGATTCCCTCGGCTCTGCACATGAGCCGCACTCTGAGCATGGGTATCAGGAATGGCCGGATCAGGGCACCAACGCCTTCCTGTCTGCACCAGCCTTTGGCATCCCCAGCCCTGTCTGAGGCCCCGCCCTCTCCCCAACATGGAGGAGTGTGAGGCCCTGTGCACCCAGCTGGCCATGATGGTGCAGGGGCAGTTCAAGTGCCTGGGCAGCCCCCAGCACCTCAAGAGCAAGTTCGGCAGCAGCTACTCCCTGCGGGCCAAGGTGCACAGCGAAAGGCAATAGGAGGTGCTGGAGGATTTCAAGGTCTTCGTGGACCTGACCTTTCCAGGTGTGTTTCAGCCCCAGCAGCCCCTACTGGGTGGACCCTGGGCCCCTGCCTAGGCCTCTCCCGTCTACCGTAAGGAGCATCTATGCCTCACCCCTCCCATGTCCCATCTCCCCAATCCCTGGGATGAGGACCCCAGTACCGAGCAACCAGGCACCCTCCGTGATCCTCCAGCCTGGCCGTCACAGCAATGCCATCCCTCCTTCGTGCAGGCAGCATCCTCGAAGACAAGTACCAAGGCATGGTCCATGACCACCTGCTGGGCCAAGACATCAGCTGGGCAAAGGTGAGTGCACATTTTTGACGTGACCCACTTTCTGGGGTAACTCTGTCTCTCTCTCTCCTTCTCTTTCTCTCCTCTCCATCCTCCTGAAGTCATGTTCAGCACTGCCCCTGTCCTCTGGCGTCTCCATGGCAATGTTCACGTGGATATCATAGAACAGAAGGTGTTTCCCCTAGAAGGGACTTTGAAGATCGGCTTCTCCTGCCCCCTCATTTCATGGAGAGGACAGCAGGCCCAGAGAGGGAACACCAGATGCCTGGGGACACACAGCAAGCCAGGGACACCCACCAGGCCTCTGATCTTCTGGCACCATTCCCACCCAAGAGCACAGACAGCTGAGATCCATAGCACTGACTTCTTGGGAGGTGTTCTGGAGCAGCTGAAAGAGGGATGGGCCTCTTTGGGGCCTTGTCACAGTCCCAGAGGCCAGCCCTTCCCACCTTCTCTCCTCCCCTGTGTGCGTCTGTGGGACAGCCTGGCCACAGCAGCCTCCTTCCTCCCCTCAGATGTTTGGCACTCTAGAGCAAGCCAAGAAGAAGTACATGCTGGACAATTACTCAGTCAGGTCACCATGGAGGTCATCTTCCTAAGCTTTGCCTGCCCTGTGCCCCGGTCCAAAGTGACGACCAATGACAGCAAGCAGAGCAAACGGGCTCCTCATCGTGCTCGCTGCCTCCCTCCCTGCCTCCCTCTCAGCTTTTCTCTCAGCCTCCCTCCCTACCTCCCTCAGAGCCTGTCCTGCTGTAATTAAGACAGACCAGTGCCAGGTTGGCCCAGGTGTGCATGGCCTGCCCTGTGTCTCCAGGGCTTACAGAGGCAGCTCTTGGCCCAGCTAGCTCAGCACAGGGCTCTCCCCCTAACTGCAGTGCACGGAGCAGAGTGGGGCCCACTGGAGAACTTAAGAGGCCCGCTGGGGAACCCAGGTGCGTTTCCTTAGAAAGGGATGCCCGAGTCCCACCTGAGTAGCCTGTGGTCTTGTTGAGACCTGGCTGTGGAAGCAGCCTCAGAACATCTTGCACGTCCTTTCCAAAGGCGGTGGCCAGGGAGTGACCACAGTACTAACCATGACCCGACCAGGTGCCAGCTCTGTGGATGGTCCCCTGCAGGCATCATGTCATTTGATCACACCACCCTCAGGCCCGGCCTCAAGGGGTCTGTCCTGGTCATCCCCTTGCTCATGGGCAAGAAGTCTGCAGGGCAGAGGGAAATGCTTACCCAAAGCTTGTGTTCTTCCTTCTCTAGAATCCCCTGCCCAGATGGTTTGTCCGTCCAGTGCACTCCCTCCCAGGGCAGGCCATGCCGCCCCACGCACCCTGAGACGCGAGGTGCAGCAAAGCAGCGGCTCTGCAGAACTGCGGGTGGAGTTTGGATGGGTGCGTGGGGGTTTCCACACAGATGTGCAGATCCCTTGGAAAGCAGGATAGAGCCAGAAACAGAGAGGAGGGTGCCCATAGGCCAGGGTGGGGCTAGCTCCCATGGTCACATGCAAGAGTGGAGCTTCATGGAGACCATGATTCTAAACTCACACCTGGCCTCCCAGGTGGTAATGACACTGTTCTTCTGAAGGAAGGAGGAAAGAAATATTGACAAGCTCGCTAGCCTAAGTCAGGATGTTACAACATTTAAGTATTTGGATGTGTGGGTTTTCATCCTCTTCCCTGGCTCCTGCAAATTTAGGGCTGCATGTGATCCTATATCCACCCATTAAGTGAACAGCGCCCTACCTCCCACGTGGGTAGACTGACTGAGAGGCAGCCAGTAACTTCCCACATCAACAGGCAGGGGAGCCAGGGTTGCACTGGGGCAGAGGTTCTTACAGTGGGGTCCCAGTAGCAGCAGCACCATCAGGAAACTTGTTAGAAATGTAGGTTATTGGGCCCCATCCAAAACCTACTGAATCAGAAATGCTTGGGGCAGGGCCAGCAATCCTGTTGCAACAAGCCCTATAGCAGGTGTTCTGACGCAGCTCCAGCGTGAGAACCACTGAGCAGAGGCCCCATGGGCGCCAGACCATTGCACTGTCCACATGCAGATGAATGTGGCCGCATGCCTTTGTCACGTACACTCTCCTCTCCTCTGAGACGGGCTCCATCCAGCAGCCTTTCTCTCTCTGTGGAGCTCACTCTGCCCCTTGCCACAGGCCCCTCAGCTCCCCTCTGGGAAGTGCAGATGCTGGTCTCTGTCTCTTCTCAGCTAGGACTCAGGAAAGTATCATGCACGGGCCTTGTCTATGCTTCCTGCACCCCTTGCCCAGAACAACAGCGTCACACACCCATGGTCACCAACCCACCCTCTTCTCAGTCCTTGTTTCAGGTGACTGCCCCCTGTGATGAAAGCCACTCCCTGGGCTCCCACATCCAGCTCTCATTCCTCCCATGCCCCTCTCTACCTCCACTGAAGGCCCACCTTCTCTGAATGTGGGATTTCTCAGGCTCCCAAGCTACTTCACTTTCCCTTACTCTCCCCTGCCCCTCACTACCCATGACGTTTTCAACTGACACCTCATTCTACCAGGAATTTCCCTGAGCTTCTAACAGTTTAGACTTTTCCAACAAGGTCTCACCTTCCTGAAGCCCAATGGGAAACAGGCCCACACCCTGGAGGAGCCACTCATCACCCCAGGGCAGCCAGTGCAGGGTGTGGGCCGAGAGTAGGCATGGCTGCAATCAAGACAACTCCTGCTCCCTGAAAAATAAATTTGCCTCTCCATATTGAAAGGAGAGTGATCATGACACAAAGCACAGGATAGAGCTAAACAACAACCTAGGGACCAGGGATGCTGTTCTAGATTCTAGAGGCAGCCAGTGTGGCTAATGTGGCCATGGCTGGCTCTAGTTGATTAATCCCTTCAAGATGCTATGGAAGCTAACCCTGAAAGTGCACCTCGGCCCTAGGGGAGACAGTGACAAAGTAGGAAACAGTAACCCAGGGGGACAAAAGTGAGACAAGGGGATAAGAAATCTGGGAGCTGGCCGGGCGCGGTGGCTCAAGCCTGTAATCCCAGCACTTTGGGAGGCCGAGACGGGCGGATCACGAGGTCAGGAGATTGAGACCATCCTGGCTAACACGGTGAAACCCCGTCTCTACTAAAAAATACAAAAAACTAGCCGGGCGAGTTTGCGGCACCTGTAGTCCCAGCTACTCGGGAGGCTGAGGCAGGAGAATGGCATAAACCCGGGAGGTGGAGCTTGCAGTGAGCTGAGATCCGGCCACTGCACTCCAGCCTGGGCGACAGAGCAAGACTCCGTCTCAAAAAAAAAAAAGAAATCCGGGAGCTGAGAACATGAGACATCTGGGGAGCAGGCCCCAAACTTGCTCAGCCTGTTCTCTCTTCGCCCTCCTTCATCCGCTTCCTGATTCCAGGACAGGGAATAGTCCCAACTTCCAGGCCCTCTCTGCGCCCTGTGCTGTGATCACCTGTTTGCTCTGTCTCTTGCTCCAGGCTGGCTGAAGCCTGCACGCCAGGGCTCCTGTTTGTGTGCCCAGGGCAGGCCCAGTACTTGAAGGGGTTCTGTGGGGACTCAGAAGGATGGAAGGGTGCAGACTGAGGGAAGCGTGAGGGAGGGGTGAGCAGCCTTGGCCCAGGCCCCTGCCTTCCCCAGGAAAAGCCCCTCTGTCCTCCACCAGACACTCAGGAGGCTGCATGTCTTCCCCTGACAGCCTGTGCCGTGAAAGGGGTGGGGTATGGCTGATTCCTGAAGGACAGCTCGGATGGGCTCTGCCCAAGACAGGAGTGAGCAGATGTGACACTTGCCACTGCGAGCAGCTCCCAGGTAGCAGCCGAGGAGGCGAGACAGGGGGCAGCATCTGGCCAAAGTGAGGGAGCGGGCTTGCCCCGAGGCTGGGGCACTGAGGCGTCCAGGGTGCGCCACGATTCGCGGGAAGAAGGGGTCAGCGTTTCGCGGGGGAGACTTCCAGCGCCAGCTCCGACCTCCTCTACCACGATCCGGGCCAGCATCCCCGCCCAGCAGCGGCTCGGCCACAAACCCAAGGGTCTCCACCTGAAGCAGGCGGCGGAAAGGATGGCCGTGCAGGCTGGGGGTGACAGTCGCGGGCCCAGGACCGACCCCGGGACCCGGGAAGGGCACGGCCTCGTCCTAGAAGCGCCACGTCGGGGCTGTGCCAGGCTGGATCACGGCCGCGACTGCGAGGGACGCCAAGGAGTCCTCTTTCCCCTGGCCGCAGGCATGCGCCTTCGCAGCCCATGGGGCACCGCAGATGCCAGTCGCCGGGGTCAGCGGCGATGCCCGGACCCATGCGGCCGGGAGAGAACGCCTAGAAACCGCTGCCCACGGGCCAGGAGCCGCGTTCCTCCAGGACCCCAGCCCCGCTGGGGAGGCGGGGCGGCCACGCGGGTTCCACCAGTCAGCGGCCAATGTTCGAATTCGCGTCCTGGCCCGGCCAATGGCGGGCGCCCGGAGCAGGCGGTGTGGGCGTGGAGGGCGGTAAATAAGGCGAGCCCGGGGCGGGACATGGGCGGAACCGGCGGCGGCCCCCCGGGCAGGCCAATGGGAGGGCCGGGCGCGTTTGAAAACTGGGGTGGGCGGCTGGGCGGGGTCTGCGCCTGCGCGAGGGCACCGCGCGCGCTCCAGCCGGGGCGCGGGCGCGCTCTCAGGCGGGCTCCGGCGACAGAGACGCGAGCGCGGCGATGGGGAGCGGTGGCGGTGAGTGCGAGGCGATGTCCGCCGGTTTCTGTCCCACACCCCTTCTGCCTGCCCTGCGGGGCAGACAGCGGGTCCCGCGGCAGGGGAGGCCCTGGCAGCCTGAGGAGGGCCGGCTCGAGCTCTTTAACCCGGGGCGGGTGTCGCGTCAGGCGCAGGGAGCCCCCGCGGCCGGGCGCGCGGTTTAAATGCCCGGCGGGCGCCCGAGCCCCTGGTCGCCTTCCCTCGCGGCGACGTTTTCCGGCCCTTTGCCGGGGCAGCGATCGGGTCCCGGACGGCGATCGGATCCCGGGGCGGCGATCGAGTCCGGGGGAGCCACACACCAGCGCCTCCTGGTCGGGGTTGGGGCTGCGGAGCGCGTGGGGTCGAAACGATCCCGCAGCCCGGCCCGGCCCTGACTGGGCCTCGGTCCAGCGGGGCCGTGGACCTAGCTCTGTGGAAAGCAGCGTTCGGCCCCGCGCGCGATGAGGCACAGGAAACTCGAGCTGTAGTTTCAGCTGTTATCACAGTATCTGTCCGGGAGCCGGAGAATGAGGAATATTTTATGGAGAGCTCTATAGAATCTTTGAGAATTCGTCGCCCTGGAATACGTTTGGCTTTTGCAGCTCTTTTAATTCCTGACAGGAAGACCCGGGTCAGGAGAGGGGAGCAAGGAGCAATCGCTAGGAAATCCTGGTGGGAAGGGATTTGGGCCCACAGAGGGGAGTGGCGCTTCCTTTCAGGACTGGAAGAACGGATAGAAAGGTAGATTTGTAGGTGGGGAGGCAGGATCCTGAGGTTCCTGTCTGAGGGTTTCTGTTTCGCTATGAAATAAGGGCTAAGATCATCTGCTTAGAGTGAGGAAGGGGTTGCTGGAGTAAGAGTTAGAAAATCCGGCTGTGGGAAGAGGAGAGAGCACATCTGAGAAGCATGACTGGGCTGCCTGCCTGGTGGGTGGAGAGCCCGTCTCACCTTTAACGATTGCACCTGTATACAAACCTACAGGTCTAGGTTTGTGTTGGGACCTGAGCAACAACCTTACTGCGTAGCTGTAAACTCCACATTCTACAGTGGAGGGCACACTGAGACTCTGCAGAGCTGACTTGGACGCACACTACCCCGGCCTCCAAGCCTGTGGCTTCTCTCCAGGGCCGACCTTTCTAATTTGGACTTGAAAACCAGACTCTACAAGCCCACAGATCCTTATTGAACATTATGCACCTTGGTCATGTGTGCAAAAAGCAAAGATATCCAGCAAAGACCTCAGGGGTATTCCTAAGAGTGAAATGGAAGGAAAACGGTCGTCAGCCTCAGCAGCTTTTTCCCCTTCCTGACTGTCATGTGGGCTCTGGATCAGAAAGTTTCCCAATAGCCAAGTTACATGATATGCACTATTTGCCATAAATATTTGTTGAATATTTGAAAATGAATGATCTCTTCTGTAATTTGTGCAATGCCACTCCTTTTACATAATCTTTGTTTGGGACAAGAAGTATAGTTCTGTTTTTGTGGCACAGGGAATAGTAACCATTAGATCATTTTCAGGTGTAACTTTTATCCTTTTTTTTCCCTTCAAGGCTATGTATATAGAATAATTTTTCATCTTATCAAGCCTTCTGTTTTTTTTCCTTCAGTGATTCACTGTAGGTGTGCCAAGTGTTTCTGTTATCCTACAAAGCGAAGAATAAGGAGGAGGCCCCGAAACCTGACCATCTTGAGTCTCCCCGAAGATGTGCTCTTTCACATCCTGAAATGGCTTTCTGTAGAGGACATCCTGGCTGTCCGAGCTGTAAGTCCCTGGATGAAAACAGCATGAGCCCTAGCATTGTTGATTACACTATCAAGGCCTTGTGTTCTTAACTGTCAGAACAAAACTTTGACTAAAAAGGAGGTTACAGGCAGAGGCCGGGCACAGTGGCTCATGCCTGTAATCCCAGCACTTTGGAAGGCCAAGGGGGGTGGGGTGGATCACCTGAGGTCAGGAGTTCAAGACCAGCCTGGCCAACTTGGTGAAACCTGTCTCTACTAAAAATACAAAAATTAGCCAGGCGTGGAATCTCATGCCTGTGATCCCAGCTGCTAGGGAGGCTGAGGCAGGAAAATGGCTTGAACCATTTTCAAGGTTGAAGCAGTGAGCCGAGATTGCACCACTGCACTCCAGCCTCCAGCCTGGGCAACAGATAAAGACTCTGTCTCAAAAAAAAAAGGAAACAAAGATGAGATATCATTACCAGATGCTTTCTTTAAGACATTCTGATTACAGAAATTTCCATTCCTGTCTCCCAGCACACTAACGTTGCCTCTGTTCATTACGGTGTCAACAAAAAAAGCACCTTTTTTTTCTTTTTTCTTTTTTTTTTTGAGACGGAATCTTGCTCTGTCGCCCGAGCTGGAGTGCAGTGGCCAGATCTCAGCTCACTGCAAGCTCCGCCTCCCGGGTTCACGCCATTCTCCTGCCTCAGCCTCCGGAGTAGCTGGGACTACAGGCGCCCGCCACCTCGCCCGGCTAGTTTTTTGTATTTTTAGTAGAGACGGGGTTTCACCATGTTAGCCAGGATGGTCTCGATCTCCTGACCTTGTGATCCACCCGTCTTGGCCTCCCAAAGTGCTGGGATTACAGGCTTGAGCCACCGCGCCCGGCCAACCTTTTTTTTTCTTTGAGACAGAGTCTCGCTCTGCCACCCAGGCTGGAGTGTGGTGGTGCAATCTCCACTCACTGCAAGCTCCGCCTCCCGGGTTCATGCCATTCTCCTGCCTCAGCCTCCCGAGTAGCAATAGAGTCAGGGTTTCACCATGTTAGCCAGGATGGTCTCAATCTCCTGACCTTGTGATCTGCCCGCCTCGGCCTTCCAAAGTGCTGGGATTACAGACGTAAACCACCTTACCCGGCCGAAAGTACCCTTTTATGGCAGTGAAATTTGCATCCCTTAAGAAATAGGATAGTGTTTAAAAGAATAAGAATATATTCTTGAGGACAAATCCCATGTAACATTTAACACTTAACTGAACTCTAGGAGTTATTTTCTAGATGTTGGAACCATAGGCTTACTTTGAGTGACTTAACCTAGAGTATACAGTGGATTCATGGGAAAATGCAGCAACAACCCATTTTCTGACTCCCAAAGTCACCTCCATTGCAGGTGTGACACACTTTATGGACCCCAGGGGGTGCTGAATTTCCAATGGCAGTGGAAACTTTGGTGCTTAAAATGCTCACCTGTGCTCCAGGTCCTGGCCTGGACACTTCCTGCGCTGGCCTAGCGCAGAGGCTCCAGGTTCTACCTGAGACCTCCATCATGGGTGGTGTTCTTTGCCCTGAGTCCCTGTGACCTGTTTCCACACTCCCACTAGCAAGTCCTCCAGTGGGGAAGCACAAAACACATTTCCGTCCTGCCTGCCCCCATTTAGAGTGTTTCCCCTGTCTTTGGGGGTGACACCTTTGCAGGGATGTGGGACCCTCTTTCTCAGCCTAGGTGTTTGTTCCCGCCTTCCAAGATCATTGTCCTCTGCCCTGCTTTAGAACCTCAGAGAAACTCGTTTCTGGGCTGTTTTATCTGTTCAAAGCGACAGTTACTTTCACACAGAGATTGGGGACCTCGACTACTTGGGATGGGGAGGGAGACAGGAGATCCTACATCTGCGTCTTGTCCTTAAGAACCTCCAGGTGGCCGGGCGCGGTGGCTCAAGCCTGTAATCCCAGCACTTTGGGAGGCCGAGACGGGCAGATCACGAGGTCAGGAGATCGAGACCATCCTGGGTAACACGGTGAAACCCTGTCTCTACTAAAAAAATACAAAAAGACTAGCCGGGTGTGGTGGCGGGTGCCTGTAGTCCCAGCTACTCGGGAGGCTGAGGCAGGAGAATGGCGTAAACCCGGGAGACGGAGCTTGCAGTGAGCTGAGATCCGGCCACTGCACTCCAGCCTAGGCGACAGAGCGAGACTCCGTCTCAAAAAAAAAAAAGAACCTCCAGGCGTGGAGCCTTCAGGTGGTCCCTCCATGACCCAGCCCCGGCCCCTGTTGTTCTGCAGGTACACTCCCAGCTGAAGGACCTGGTGGACAACCACGCCAGTGTGTGGGCATGTGCCAGCTTCCAGGAGCTGTGGCCGTCTCCAGGGAACCTGAAGCTCTTTGAAAGGTATCTCTGCACCCTGAGAATGGCTCAGTCTTCTCCTGTCTTGGCCTTCCTATGTGCCAGTCTGTGTCTCACGGCCTGATTCAGTAACAGTTTTCCTGTTGCTATCTCCCATGACGTTGCCTCATCCCCTGGGGAGTGACTGAGGGTGGCAGACCTCACGCATCAAGCCGCACAAGCCACACACCTTCCAGCAGGCCGTGCAGTCATTCATCCCTCGTGCCACTGATCCATTCCCACATGACCCAGACATGAGTCCTCTTCCTGTGGAAACTTCACTCAGCCTGCCTTCCTTTTGGTCAAAACCATGTGATTTCTATCCTGTAATGTTTCACTCACTGGCTGATCCCACCCCAACCTGCACTCCACATCCTGGCCTCCTGTCCACGTGTGCTCATGGTCCCAGGTACCAGCTGCCCTCAAAACAAACCAAGGAACCACAGCGCAGGCGGGGATTTTTCTTTTTTGTTTGTTTCTTTTTTGTTTGTTTTTTTCTTGAGATGGAGTCTCGCTCTGTCACCAGGCTGGAGTGCAGTGATGCGATCTCGGCTCACTGCAACCACCGACTCCCTGGTTCAAGCAATTCTCCTGTTTCAGCCTCCCGAGTAGCTAGGATTACAGGCACGCGCTACCATGCCCAGCTAATTTTTGTATTTTTAGTACAGATGGGGTTTCGCCATGTTGTCCAGGATGGTCTCGATCTCCTGATCTCGTGATCTCAGGCGGGGATTTTCTGACAGGGATTCACTGTGGCCCTTGTCCACTTGAGTTGCCAGAAATCCAGATAGACAACCAACAAGGACAGGCAGCCATGTTGCCGGGGCCATGCTTAGGCTGCTTCCAGGGGAAATGTATATATTTCTTATTGAGACATGATCCACACATCACACAGTTCACCCATTTAAAGTGTAGAACTCAGCCAGGTGTGGTGTCACAACTGTATTCCCAGCACTTTGGGAGGCCAAGGCGGGTGGGTCACTTGATGTCAGGAGTTTGAGACCAGCCCGGCCAACATGGCAAAACCCTGTCTCTATTAAAAATACAAAAATTAGCTGGGTGCAGTGATGGGTGCTTGTAGTCCCAGCTACTCTGGATGCTGAAGCATGAGAATTGCTTAAACTCAGCAGGCGGAGGTTGCAGTGAGCCAAGATTGTGCCATTGCACTCCAGCCTGGGTGATGGGGTAACACTGTCTCAAAAAAATAATAAAAAAATAAAATGTGGGCCGGGCGCGGTGGCTCAAGCCTGTAATCCCAGCACTTTGGGAGGCCGAGGCGTGTGGATCACGAGGTCAGGAGATCGAGACCCTCCTGGCTAACACGGTGAAACCCCGTCTCTACTAAAAATACAAAAAACTAGCCGGGCGAGGTGGCGGGCGCCTGTAGTCCCAGCTACTCGGAGGCTGAGGCGGGAGAATGGCGGGAACCCGGGAGGCGAAGCTTGCAGTGAGCCGAGATCACGCCACTGCACTCCAGCCTGGGCGACAGAGCGAGACTCCTCCTCAAAAAAAAAAAAAAAAAAAAAAAAAAAAAAAAAAAAAAAAATAAAATGTGGCCGGGCGCGGTGGCTCAAGCCTGTAATCCCAGCACTTTGGGAGGCCGAGATGGGCGGATCACGAGGTCAGGAGATCGAGACCATCCTGGCTAACACAGTGAAACCCCGTCTCTACTAAAAATACAAAAAAAAAAAATTAGCTGGGCGAGGTGGCGGCGCCTGTAGTCCCAGCTACTCGGGAGGCTGAGGCAGGAGAATGGCGTAATCCCGGGAGGCGGAGCTTGCAGTGAGCTGAGATCCGGCCACTGCACTCCAGCCTGGGCGACAGAGCGAGACTGCTTCTCAGAAAAAAAATAAAATAAAATAAAAAATAAAATAAAATGTGGCCAGGCACGGTAGCTCACGCCTGTAATCCCAGCCCTTTGGGAGACCAAGGCGGGCAGATCATGAGGTCAAGAGTTCGAGACCAGCGTGAGCAACATGGTGAAACCCCCGTCTCTACTAAAAATACAAAAATTAGCTGGGCATGGTGGCACATGCCTGTAATGACAGCTATTCAGGAGGCTGAGGCAGGAGAATCGCTTGAACCCAGGAGGCAGAGGTTGCAGTGAGCTGAGATTGCGCCATTGCACTCCAGCCTGAGCAACAGAGCGAGACTCCGTCTCAAAATAAATAAATAAGTAAATAAATAAATAAAATGTATAACTCATTGGTTTTTAGTATACTGAGAGTTGTACAGACATTACCAGTACTTAACTTTAGAACATTCTCCTTACCCCAAGAAGAAAGCTTGTCCCCATCGGCAGTCACTTCCCATTTTCCCCACAATCCTGGAAACTCTAGACAACCCCTAATTGATTTTCTGTCTCTCTGGATTTGCCTTTTGTGAGGATTTCACATGGAATCTTGCAACACGTGGTCTTTTGTGGCCGGCTTATTTCACGGACCCTGATGTTTTCAAGGTTCATCTGTGTCATAGCATGTAATGGATAATTCATATTTGACTACATGATATTAAGAAATGTTCTGGCCGGGCGCAGTGGCTCAAGCCTGTAATCCCAGCACTTTGGGAGGCCGAGGCGGGCGGATCACAAGGTCAGGAGATCAAGACCATCCTGGCTAACACGGTGAAACCCCGTCTCTACTAAAAAATACAAAAAACTAGCCGGGCAAGGTGGCGGGCGCCTGTAGTCCCAGCTACTCGGGAGGCTGAGGCAGGAGAATGGCGTGAACCCGGGAGGCGGAGCTTGCAGTGAGCTGAGATCTGGCCACTGCACTGCAGCCTGGGTGACAGAGCGAGACTCCGTCTCAAAAAAAAAAAAAAAAAGAAAAAGAAATGTTCTAGGGCCAGGCATGATGGCTCAAACCTATAATCCCAGCACTTTGTGAGGTTGAGGCAGGGGGATCGCTTGGGTCTGGAATTCAAAATTAGCCAGGGCAATGTAGCAAGACCCTGTATCTAGAAAACAAAAATTTTTTTGTTTAACTAGCTGAGCATGGTGGCACATGCCTGTGGTCCTAGCTACTTGGGAGGCCGGGGTGGGAGAATGGCTTAAGCACAGGAGGTTGAGGCTGCAGTAAACTGTGATTGCACCACTGCACTCCAGCATGGGCAACAGAGCAAGACCCTGTCTCAAATATTTGTGTGTGTGTGTATATATATATACACACACACATATATACATCTATATACACACATATATATGTGTGTGTGTATATAGATGTATATATATATTCAATTCAGGGAACAAGTATTCTGACTTCTTCAAGTACTATGGTGCTTCATACCGTTTGTGGCATAAAATATTGTGATGCTTTATGTTCTTAATGTTTCAGGGCTGCTGAAAAGGGGAATTTCGAAGCTGCTGTGAAGCTGGGCATAGCTTACCTCTACAATGAAGGCCGTAAGTCCTCACCCCTCCTGCGTGTTGTCGCTTTAGATAGGCGTGAGCCTTTGGCCATATGAAGAGGTGGTCCCTGTGTTAGCAGTTCAGTCACTGTCCTTGCTCTGTCCAATGGCCTACCTTCCCATTCCCTCTCAGGAGCTCGTGCCCAGATGTACCCTGCTGAAGAACCTGCTAATGATACTCTGACTTTGTAGGTTATGAGAGAGTCACCTCTTGTTTTAGCAAACCCTTTAATTTCAGTTGGCAAAGAGTGACTGAACCAGAGCCTCAGCATGGGGGCTGATCGGGCTCCCCGCCCTCTGTGCCATGAGCACGCAGACCCGTGTGTGGATGCTGGCCCTCTCCTTGGCCATCCTCTTAGAATTCTTGAGACAGAGGTCAGCGTGCCCTGTAACACAGAGCCAAGCTTCTAAACGGGAAGCAGGTATGGGCAGGTTAAAGCTGGCCTGGTTCCTGGATCCCTTCATCCCCAGAGGCCAGGTGCTCCTTGAAAGAAACTTGCACAGCCTTTTCTTCTACCAGTTCCCGCTTATCTGGCCAGCACCCCAAGGAACGAGCCCACAGTCTGTCCCAGCTCTCAAAACAAAGACTGGGGTGTAGCCTCCCACATTCCCACTTCTAAACGATCTGGTGTCTTGCTGGGAGAGAGTCCCTACCCTTGGCTGGCTGGCAGGATTGTGGTGACTGACAGGGACCATGAGCAACACCCTTCTCCAGAATCAGGGGACCCGAGGTCCTACCCCTGCCCTCCCATCAGAGAGCAGCTCCCAGACGTAAAATTCACATGCCATACAGTTCACCCATCTAAAGCATGCAGTTCTGTGGTTTTTAGTATATTCACAGGGTTGTGCAGTCATTGCCACTGTCTAATTTTAGAATATTCTCCTCGTCCCCAAAAGAACCCCCACCCCTGCCGTGGACCCATTACCAGGGGGTCGGGCGGTGGTTCCCAGCTGGAGGGAGGATGGGACATGAAGCGTCGCAGGGTCTGCTTCCCCTGACCTTCAGAATCCAGGCTTCCGGGAGGACTGCAGCAGGGGCATTGATCACAATGACCCACCTGTTCTAGACATTAACAAAGTAGGGGGAGAAAAGACAGGTGCCCCATCCTGGAGGGCTCTTCCCTCCTTAAACACCAGCTGCTTTGCACTATGGTGGACTTCAGGCGTTACACTTTCCACCAAGACCATGGAGAACTTCCCACATTCCATCCCTAAGAGACATCCCTGGGCTCTGTCCTATCTGTCCCCACAGTGTCTGTGTCTGATGAGGCCCGCGCAGAAGTGAATGGCCTGAAGGCCTCTCGCTTCTTTAGTCTCGCTGAGCGGCTGAACGTGGGTGCTGCGCCTTTCATCTGGCTCTTCATCCGCCCTCCATGGTCAGTGAGCGGAAGCTGCTGCAAGGCTGTGGTTCACGAGAGCCTCAGGGCAGAGTGCCAGCTGCAGAGGGTGAGTCTGGGCGAGGGGCAGCACCTGCGAGGCCACCTGCAGGGTCCCATGGCACAGGAAGACCCCGAAGGTAGACCCTGGACCCCGGAAAGTCAGGAGCCTAAGGGAAGTGAAGATGCAGAAAACTGAGAGTGCAGATGTGGGGAATGCATCTCGAAATTACCTGGCACAGAGGAGGAAGCCTGAGAGCCAGGGTGGGCTGCAGAGTTCTGGGCACATGTGCTGATGGCTGGAAACTGAGGGCTGAGGCTGCATGGGGCAGTTGGAGCTCAAGACCCAAATCCTGCCGGATGAGGTGGCTCACGCCTATCATCCTAACACTTTGGGAGGCCGAGGCCGGAGAATCGCTTGTGGCCAGAAGTTCGAGACCAGTCTGGGCAACATGATGAAACCTCATCTACAAAGAATACAAAAAAGTTAGCCAGGGGTGGTGGTGCATACCTATGGTCCCAGCTACTCGGGAGGCTGAGGTGGGAGGATCGCTTAAGCCTGGGAGGTTGAGGTTGCAATGAGCTGTGACTACGCCACTGCACTCCAGCCTGGGTGACAGAGCAAGACCCTGTTTCCATTAAAAAAAAAAAAAAAGACTGAAATCTGAGAGTGGCCCTCTGCAGGGAAGGGAGGGCCAGACAGCAGGGCCATGGGCATGGGACCCATAGACACAAACAAGGGAGGGTGGCCCCCAGGCAGTTCTGTCTGCTGGAAATCACACTTCTTTCTCCTTTTTTTAAAGACTCACAAAGCATCCATATTGCACTGCTTGGGCAGAGTGCTGAGTCTGTTCGAGGTGAGTCAAATTGTTCTCTGCACTTGGACTTTGTGTTTGATACATCCCTAGCCAAGATCCTGGAAGTGAAAAGCAGCAGAAGGGGGAATACAAGGCCCAAAACAAAAGGCAAGCCTTGCCCAGAAAGGCCCAGCTGAAGAAGCCAGGGAGTACACATGGGCCAGGCCGCGGGCTCCGATCCTGGCTCCATGACCCACCTGGTGGGGGAGTGGGGGGGTGGTGAGAACTGCAGAGCAGATCGCAAGGAGGCATTGAACCTCGATGCTCGCTCGTCTGCTGGCCCTGCTTTTGGTGGGCTTCTCCTGCCTGTGTGGACCTCTCTGCTCTTGATGTCCTAATGGACTTTGTGATCCGTAAACCCCCTTTGCAGCAAATTGAGGGAATGTAGTGGCTTCTAGTGACAGGCTTGGCAAACGCATCAGAGAGGGACACTGAGGGGAAGCCCTGAGAGCCACCACTGAGGGCCACCAGCACTGTCCTGGCAGTTGAGGGCAGTTCCTTTGGCAGCAGGTGAGAAGGGCAGGCCTTTGATGGTGCAGAGCTGAACCAGGGATCATGCAGTCCCAGCCCAAACATAAACCCTTCCAGGAAGAGAGCAGGGCTTTTGTGGCCGGAGTTCTTGAGTTCACACTCCTGGCTGGCTTTGGAGTGGTGCCTCTGTAGAGAAGTCACTTCTGCTCTGATTTAGATAACTCATTTTATTAAAGCTCAGAGCAATGTGTGTTACCACTTAAAAGTATAGGGGCCGGGTGTGGTGCCTCATGCCTATAATCCCGGCACTTTAGGAGGCCAAGGTGAGTGGATCACCTGAGGTCAGGAGTTCAAGACCAGCCTGGCCAAAATGGTGAAACCAGGTCGCTACTAAAAAACACAAAAATTAGCTGGGCTTGGTGGCGGGTGCCTATAATCCCAGCCACTCAGGAGGCTGAGGCAGGGAGAATTGCTTGAACCTGGGAGGTGCAGGTTGCAGTGAGCCGAGATTGCACCACTGCACTCCAGCCTGGCAACAGAGCGAGACTCAGTCTCAGGGAAAAAAAAAAAAAAGAGTATAGAAAGGGAGGAGGATGGTGAGTAGAGTGACTGAACATCAAGTAAAGAATAAGGGCCAGTCATGGTGGCTCACGCATGTAATCCCAGCACCTTGGAAGGCCAAGGCGGGTGGATCACCTGAGGTCAGGCGTTTGAGACCAACCTGGCCAATGTGTTGAAACCACATCTTTACTAAAAAACACAAAAATTAGTTAGGCGTGGTGGTGGGCACCTGTAATCCCAACTACTCAGAGGCTGATGCATGAGAGTTGCTTGAACCTGGAAAGCCGAGGTTTTAGTTAGCCGAGATCACGCCACTACACTTTGGCCTGAGTGACAGAGGAAGACTTTGTCTCAACAACAACAACAACAAAAACAGCCAGGCACAGTGGCTCATGCTTGTAATCCCAGCGCTCTGGGAGACCAAGGTGGGTGAATCACCTGAGGCCAGGATTTCAAGACCAGCCTGGCCAACATGGTGAAACCCTGTCTCTACTAAAAATACAAAAATTAGCTGGGCATGATGGCGGGCGCCTGTAATCCCAGCTACTCAGGAGGCTGAGGCAGAAGAATTGGTTGAACCCAGGAGACAGAGGTTGCAGTAAGCCAAGATGGCACCATTGCACTCCAACCTGGGTGACAAGCAAAACTGTCTCAAAAAATAAAAATGAAAAAGAGAATAAGGGAAGAATGAACTCTGCTGGGATTTATTCTAGGATGAAGAGAAGCAGCAGCAGGCCCGTGACCTGTTTGAGGAGGCTGCTCATCAGGGATGTCTAACCAGCTCCTACCTCCTCTGGGAAAGCGACAGGAGGACGGATGTGAGTGGAGCCTGCTCTGGGTTAGGGGGAGTTACGCTGGACAAAGGCATAGTTGACACTTGGTCCTTGGATGTGGTTCTGTCCGCAAAAGGGTAGTGGCTCTTGCTGCTCCCAGCCTGTCAGCCTCCAGGAGCTGCTGGTCAGTTGGCTGTTCTTGGCACCTCCAAAAATGACTCCCGCCGTTTGAGAGAGAAGAGGTGGGAAGTTAGTGTAGTGTCGGCCCTTCTGAGTCTTGGTTCTGAGTTCCTCCCAAGACATAGTTGTATAAAGGCCCCGGTGATCTTCTCTCTTTGACAGGTGTCAGATCCTGGGCGATGCCTCCACAGCTTCCGAAAAGTCAGGGACTACGCTGCCAAAGGCTGCTGGGAAGCGCAGGTGAGGTGCGGGCCTGGGATGATGTGGGGAGCTGGCCTTTCTCCCTCCAACCTTGGGGCAGGACTGTCTGGGCTCCCACAGGGAGGCCAGGATTGAGGGATGCCGTAAGATCGGTTCAGCACTGGAACTGAGTCTTAAAGGACAGGTACAGAGTGAGAAGAGCTGGGAAATATGTTATTCATCCATGCCCATCCACCCTTGCCTCTCAGCCAGCCAACCTCTTAATTTTCAAATGCTTGTGACCTATAGCTGATGTCAAAATTTGTGCCATTCTTGAAATTTGTCCCATAGGTAGAACTGATCTTAACAACAAAACTTGAGGCTGCTTGATAGCAGAGGGGCGTGTAGAGTCCCTTCCTGCTTCCTCTTCCTGTTAGGGCCTTGCTAGTCATGTCACCTAGTCACCAAGTCATCCAGGGCTAGAGGCAGGAAATCAAGCACTGGTAGACTCTCCCCCATAGCTGTAAAGAATTTGTCAGGGCCAGGCGCGGTAGCGCACGCCTGAAATTCCAGCACTCTGGGAGGCCAAGGCAGGTGGATGACCTGAGGTCAGGAGTTCAAGACCAGCCTGGCCAACATGGTGAAACCGTCTCTACTAAAAATACAAAAATTAGTCAGGCATGGTGGCAGGCGCCTGATATTCAGGAGGCTGAGGCAGGAGAATCACTTGAACCCGGGAGGCAGAGGTTGCAGTACCGCTACACTCCAGCCTGGGCGACAGAGCAAGACTCTGTCTGAAGAAAAAAAAAAGTTGTCAGGACAAATCAAAGAAAGCTCCTATTTGCCAAATGGATAGAAGCTTGTTCTTGTCACCCCACCAAGTGGGTGGCAGAGTGATCTGTGCTCAAATGCTAGGGACAAAATTACAAATTGATAATGGCCCAGCCCGAGGTGTCATAGTACATTGTGGTGTTCATATCCAAAAAGCCAGTCAGCAGATTTACAAGAAGGCCACCCGTGGTGGCTCGCACCTGTAATCCTAGCACTTTAGGAGGTTGAGTTGGGAGGATCGCTCAAGTCCAGGAGTTCAAGACCAGCCCTGGCAACATAGTAAGACCCCATCTCGACAAAAAATTTAAAAATTAGCTGGATGGTGGCGGGCGCCTGTAGTCCCAGCTACTCGGGAGGCTGAGGCAGGAGAATGGCGTGAACCCGGGAGGCGGAGCTTGCAGTGAGCTGAGATCCGGCCACTACACTCCAGCCTGGGCGACAGAGCGAGACTCCGTCTCAAAAAATAAAATAAAATAAAAATTAGCTGGATGGGTTGGGTGCAGTGGCTCATGCCTGTAATCCCAGCACTTTGGGAGGCTGAGGCGGGCGGATCACGAGGTCAAGAGATGGAGACCACCCTGGCCAACATGGTGAAACCCTGTCTTTACTAAAAATACAAAAACAAATTTAGCTGGGCATGGTGGTGCGTGTCTATAATCCCAGCTACTCGGGAGGCTGAGGCAGGAGAATTGCTTGAACCCAGGAGGAGGAAGTTGCGGTGAGCCGAGATCATGCCACACTGCACTCCAGCCTGGCAACAGAGCGAGACTTCATCTCGAAAAAAAAATTAGCTGGATGTGGTGGCATGTGCCTTGTAGTCCAGCTACTCAGGAGGCTGAGTCAGGAGGACCACTTGAGCCTGGGAGGTCAAAGCTGCAGAGAGCTGTGATCGCAACACTGCACTTCAGCCTGGTCTACAGAGGGAGACCTTATCTCAACAAAAAAATTGTTTACGAGAAATGCAGCAACGTAGTTCTGTTGGAAACTGAGGGTAATCAATAAGAATAGGAAGACTCTGATAGAAGTTCAGGGGAGCCTCAGTTGATTCTCAAAAAAGAGGAAGTAGGGCTGGGTGCAGTGGCTTACATTTTTAATCCCAACACTTTGGGAGGCTGAGGCAGGAGGATCACTTGAAGCCAGGAGTTATCTCTCTGTTGCCCAGGCTAGAGCACAATGGTGTGATCTCAGCTCACTGTGACCTCTGATGCCTGGGCTCAAGCCTTCTGAGTAGCTGGGACTATAGGCGCCCGCCACCACACCCAGCTAATTTTTGTATTTTTAGTAGAGACGGGGTTTCATCATGCTGGCCAGGCGGGTCTGAAACTCTTGACCTTAAGTAACCTGCCGGCCTCTGCCTCCCAAAGTGTTGGGATTACAGGAGTGAGCCACCGCACTTGACCAAAAAAAAATTAATAATAAATAAATAAAAAGAGGAAATAAACTCAAGTGGTTAGAAATTGGAATGTTCAACCTTATTACTAGTCGTAAGAGGGCACTTTTAAATGAGATATTTTGGGCTCATCATATTAGCAAATTATATATATATATATGTATATATATGTGTGTGTGTATATATGTGTATTTCTCTGTGTTTGAGTGACTGGTAATTTCTGAAAATAGCTATTTTTTTGTTTTTTGGTTTTTGGTTTTTTTTTTTTTTGAGGCAGAGTCTCACTCTGTTACCCAGGCTGGAGTGCAGCAGTGCAATCTCGGCTCACTGCAAGCTCCGCCTCCCGGGTTCACACCGTTCTCCTGCCTCAGCCTCCCGAGTAGCTGGGACTACAGGCGCCCACCACCATACTTGACTAAATTTTTTTTTTTTTTTTTTTTTTGAGAAGGAGTCTCGCTCTGTCGCCCAGGCTGGAGTGCAGTGGCCAGATCTCAGCTCATTGCAAGCTCTGCCTCCTGGGTTTATACCATTCTCCTGCCTCAGCCTCCCAAGTAGCTGGGACCACAGGTGCCTGCCACCTCACCTGGCTAGTTTTTTGTATTTTTTAGTAGAGACGGGGTTTCACCGTGTTAGCCAGGATGGTCTCGATCTCCTGACCTCATGATCCACCCGTCTCGGCCTCCCAAAGTGCTGGGATTACAGGCTTGAGCTACCGCGCCCGGCTGACTAATTTTTTTGTTTGTATTTTTAGTAGAGACAGGGTTTCACCGTGTTAGCGAGGATGGTCTCGATCTCCTGACCTCGTGATCCACCTGCTTCGGCCTCCCAAAGTGCTGGGATTAAAGATGAGCCACCGCGCCTGGCCTGAAAATAGCTGTTTTTAATAATCACAGTGTTTGCTGGTATGAAGCTGTGATGAAGCAGGTGCTCCTATTCCTGGGTATAAACATTGGCAGAAGCCTTTTGGAGAGCACTGGGGTGTGTGACCAGAGACTTAACACAGCTGCCCCAGGCGTTAGCCATGTAAGAAACTGAGACCTGAGCCACGGTGGAAAGGCCATTGACATTTCATTATATATCTTTTCTCATGTCATCTATGACTTATTCAAAAAAGAATAATAATTAAAACCTGAGCCATCCTCGTTCCCGAAGCTTGTGAAGGTTTAAGTTAAGTGGGGCAGTGCGTCCATATGCATTTGCTGCCTGAATGGCCCTTTGCTTCAGAAATGGAAAACCACAACACAGCTGCTGCCTCACACTCATGTTTGTCTTTTCTTCCTCAGCTGTCTTTAGCCAAAGCCTGTGCAAATGGAAACCAGCTTGGACTAGAGGTGAGAGCTTCCAATGAGATCGTCTGCCAGCTATTTCAGGCTTCCCAGGCTGTCAGTAAGCAGCAAGTCTTCTCCGTGCAGAAGGGACTCAATGACACAATGAGGTGAGTCATTCAGGCTGGGGCTTCTAATCAGAGTGGCACAGCAGCCTCCAGGGGAAGGGAGCCCTGTCATAGGGCGGCATAGAGTTCCATATCACCCTTTTTTTTTTTTTTTTTTTTGAGACGGAGTCTCGCTCTGTCGCCCAGTCTGGAGTGTAGTGGCACGATCTCAGCTCACTGCAAGCTCTGCCTCCTGGCTTCAAGCAATTCTCCTGCCTCAGCCTCCTGAGTAGCTGGGACTACAGGTGCCCACCACCACACCCAGCTAATTTTTTTTATATTTAGTAGAGATGGGGTTTCACCACGTTAGCCAGGATGGTCTCAATCTCCTGACCTCGTGATCCACCCACCTCAGCCTCCCAAAGTGCTGGGAATACAGGCATGAGCCACCGCGCCTGGTCTTGGGTAATACCTAAGTTATTATGGACTTTTTGGAAGAAAATATCCTACTCTGCTTTCTTCAGTTACCTTTTTTTTTTTTTTTTTTTGAGACAGGGTCTGGCTCTGTCACTCAGGCCAGAGTGCATGATTTCAGCTCACTGCAGACCTCCGCCTCCCAGTCTCAAGTGATCCTTCCGCCTTGCCCTCCTGAGTAGCTGGGACTACAGGTCACACCACCACGCACAGCTAATTTTTGTATTTTTAGTAGAGACAGGGTATCACTCTGTTGCCCAGGCTAGTCTTGAACTCCTGAGCTTTTCAAACGACCCTCCTGCCCCAGCCTCCCACAGTGCAGTGATCTTTTTTAAGCCATAGAACATGTTGAACATCTTTTTTTGTTTTTTTTTTTGTTTTTTTTTTTTTTTTTGCGATAGGCTGTCTGTCACTCAGGGTGGAGTGCAGTGGTGTGATCTCGGCTCACTATAACCTCCGCCTCCTGGGCTCAAACCTTTCTCCTAACTCAGTCCCCCAAGTAGGACTACAGGCACCACACCTGGCTAAATTTTGTATATTTTGTAAAGATGGGGTTTTGTCATGTTGGCCAGGCTGGTCTCAAACTCTTGGCCTCAAGCGATCTGCCCACCATGGCCTCCCAAAGTACTGAGATTACAGGCGTGAGCCACTGCTCTGAGCCTCCATTGAACATCTTAAACATCTTTCTGAGATGTTGAGATTCATATTTCCAATTCCCAAAGCTGGGACACAGCCTTTTCTTTATGGCCAGTCTCTGTAAGCATCAGCATGTCACATGAAACTCAGTGGCCCTCAGGAGCCCTGCCTTCTGGGGCAGCTGTCATGCTGACCACTAAATCACAGAGAGGGTAAAATGGAAAACATGCGTGATTTTCAACTTTATGCATGAGATTTCAGATACAGTTTGGATTTACAATGGGAAGCCTCTGGTTACCCCATCAGGAGACAACACCCAGCACATAGTAAGCACTCAGTAAACATTTACATATTTACAAAATGACCAGGTCAGGCCAGGCGTGCTGGCTCACACCTGTAATCCTAATCCTAAGTTTTTTGTTTTGTTTTGCTTTGTTTTGTTTTGTTTTGTTTTGTTTTGAGACAGAGTCTTGCTCTGTCACCCAGGTTGAGTGCAGTGGTGCGATCTTGACTCACTGCAACCTCCCTCTCCCAGGTTCAAATGATTCTCCTACCTTAGCTTTTTGATTAGCTGGAATTGTAGGCATGTGTCATGACATCTGACTAATTTTTGTATTTTCAGTAGAGACGGTTTCACCATTTTGACCAGGCCTCAAGCAATCTGCCCACCTCAGCCTCCCAAAGTACTGGGATTATAGGCGCGAGCCACTGCGCCCAGCCAATCCTAGCACTTTGGGACACTGAGGAGGGAGGATCGCTTAAACCCAGGAGTCTAAGACCAACCCCATCTCTATGAAGAAAAAAGAATTATCATCCCTTCCCTAGAGAGGCCTGATATCCCTTTCTGACACACACACACACATCACACATGCACACTGACACACAGGCCTAGGGATGTAGCACCCCTTTCCCCTACATTAAATGACACTGGCCGGGCGCTGTGCGTCATACCTATAATCCTAGCATTTTGGAAGGCCAAAGTGGCAGGATCACTTGAGGCCAGGAGTTCACTGCAGCGAGCTATGATCGTGCCACTGCACTCCAGCCTGAGACACAGAGCAAGACCCTCTCCTCACAAAAAAAGAATGAAAATCTTTTTATAAAATGGCACCAAGCTGTAGTGCTATTGAGTCCTGTGCTGCCTGTGTGGTGAAGCAGTCCCCTTCCATCTTTCTGTTGGAAGAAATATGCTGATAACACCTTCTAACCTTCTTGGTCTGCTCTCTTTTTTTGGTTTGTTGAAATTCATTTTATGTGTGTGGGCATTTTTTTTTTTTTAATTTACCAGGGAGATGCAGCATTTGATGTAAAACGAAGGTACATTCACTATTTTAATGTATGCAATTCAGTGGTCTGTTTTATTTTTACTTTTTAATTTATTTTATTTTATTTTTGAGATGGAGTCTCAGTCTGTCGCCCAGGCTGGAGTCCAGTGGTGCGATCTCGGCTCACTGCAACCTCTGCCCCACTGGGTTCAAGCAGTTCTCTTGCCTCAGCCTCCGAGTAGCTGAGATTACAGGTGCCTGCCTCTGCGCCTGGCTAATTTTTTTATTTTTAGTAGAGACGGGGTTTCACCGTGTTGGTCAGGCTGGTCTTGAACTCCTGACCTCATGATCCACCCGCCTCAGCCTCCCAAAGTTCTGGGAATACAGGCATGAGCCACTGTGCCCCGCCCTGTTTTTATTTTTATTTTTTTAATTAATTAAATTTTTTTTTTTTTTTTTTTTTTTTTTGAGATGGAGTCTCACCCTATTGCCCAAACTGGAGCCTACTGGTGTGATCTCAGCTCACTGCAGCTTCCGCCTCCTGGGTTCAAGCAATTCTCACACCTTAGCCTTCCAAGTGGCTGGGACTATAGGCATGCACCACCACACCTAGCTAATTTTTGTATTTTTTTGGTAGAGACAGGATTTCACCATATTGGCCAGGCTGGTCTTGAACTCCTGACCTCAGATGATCTGCCCTCCTTGGCCTCCCAAAGTGCTGGGATTATAGGCCCCCATGCCTGGCCCAGTGTTTGTTTTTAGAAGTCAGATCATTAAGCGTGTTAAATCTATCTGCTTTGAGTAAGCTTTGTAGTCTGTTCACAGTAGAGGCCAGTTTAAACTGTAAACACCTGGCTCTTGCATGTTCTCTGTTCTGGGAGGAAATAGAGGCTCATCTGCTCCTCCTCTGCCATTCTTTTCACGCCTCGGCCCGTCTTCCTCTTCTCCCCTCCACCTCTGAAGATGCCTGTGTCTGGGCTGACACCTGGTACCTGCGCTGCCTGTCCAGCAGAATCACCCATCCTCCCACTCCTCTCTTGCTTTCTGTTCACTCTGACCCCTCTACTTTAAGACAAGCATCTACAGCCGGGTGCGGTGGCTCACTCCTGTCATCCCTGCACTTTGGGAAGCTGAGGCAAGCAGATCACCTGAGGTCAGGAGTTCTAGACCAGCCTGGCCATCATGATGAATCCCTCTCTCTACCAAAAATACAAAAATTAGGCCGCGTGCAGTGGCTCACGTCTGTGATCCCAGCACTTTGGGAGGCCGAGGCAGGTGGATCATGAGGTCAGGAGATTGAGACCATCCTGGCAAATATGATGAAACCCTGCCTCTACTAAAAATAAAAAAAATTACCTGGGCGTGGTGGCACGTGCCTGTAGTCCCAGCTACTCGGGAGGCTGAGGCAGGAGAATCACTTGAACCCGGGAGGTGCAGGTTGCAGTGAACCAAGATTGTGCCACTGCACTCCAGCCTGGATGATAGAGCGAGACTCCGTCTCAAAAAAAAAAATACAAAAATTAGCCGGGCGTGTTAGTGTGCGCCTGTCATCCCAGCTACTGGGGAGGTTGAGGCAAGAGAATCACTGGAACCCGGGAGGCAGAGTTTGTAGTGAACTGAGATTACGCCACTGTACTCCAGTCTGGGTGATAGAGCGAGACTGTTTCAAAAAAAGACAGGTGTCTCCACTCTATTCAGAAAGGCATTTACCATATTGGGGCATATTGTGGCATTCTCTTGCGACTGTCTACCTTCTGCCGCTACCTGCATGCCCTGAGGGTCAGGGTTCATCCACTGTGGGTGGATCAACGGCTGTGGGCTGACTTTTCACTTTGTGCCAGGTCGAGGTCTCGAAGCGCTTGGGTTTGGGAGCACCAGGAACATGTGGTCTTGGAGGGAGGGCGGGTGCAGAGATCTGCAAGTCCATCCACCTCCCAGGAACACAGTCGAAGGATGTGGGGCCTGCTTCGGGCTGGGACCCATGGAGCCTCCCGGGCTTCCTGTGACATGGCCTCTCCAGCCTGGGTTCCAGGGTAAACCCATGATTCCAGAGCTAGCCAGGTTATTTGGTCAGGCCCAACAGGTGGAGTTGAAATTGCAGACAGGGACGCATGGAGAATGCCTGCCCTAGTTCCCACGCGCTGCTCTTTCCGCAGGTACATTCTGATCGACTGGCTGGTGGAAGTTGCCACCATGAAGGACTTCACAAGCCTGTGTCTGCACCTGACCGTGGAGTGTGTGGACCGGTACCTGCGGAGGAGGCTGGTGCCGCGGTACAGGCTCCAGCTGCTGGGCATCGCCTGCATGGTCATCTGCACCCGGTGAGAAGCCCCCTCAGCCCAGCTGGCAGGGACATGCTGGCCCTTCCTGGGTTCAGGGTCACCTGCCCTTCACGTGCTCCTCACTGGTTTTTTTCTTTTTTTTGGAGACCAAGTCTCGCTCTGTCACCCAGACTGGAGTGCACTGGTGCGATCTCGGTTCACTGCAACCTCCGCCTCCCAGGTTCAAGCAATTCTTCTGCCTCAGCCTCCAGAGTAGCTGGGACTGCAGGTGTGCACCACCATGCCTGCCTAATTTTTTTGTATTTTTAGTAGAGATGGGGTTTCACCATGTTGGTCGGGCTGGTCTCAAACTCTTGATTTCAAATGATTTACCCACCTCGGCCTCCCAAAGTGCTGGGATTACAGGCATGAGCCACTGCACCTGGCCCTTACTGGTTCTTGACTCATGAGCCGTGAGTGTCCCACCTGGTCAGATGTGGAGTGCTATACTGAGGGCCCTCCACAGGCAGGGGTGATGGAACAGCCTTCAGCGTGTGGGGGCCACTGTGTGGGGTGCCTGCATGCAGACAATTTGTCCTGGTGTGCGATCTCAGGACCCAAAGTGTGGCCTCACTCTGGCAGGCGCAGGCTGAACAGCCCTGTCACCTGGCTCCTGAGGGCGGCAGGATGACTGATCGGGGAGGGTGGCAGTCGGCTGCCCTTCTCTGAAGTCAGGTTCTAAAGTCTGTTGCCAGAGTTTCCTACACTCTTGGAGTTAGAGGGTTTTTCGTCCCCCACTGGTGCCCTGCAGAGCCCACTCCAACCACGTGGGTGTCTCTCAGCAGTAGGGTGCATCCTTACCTGGCAGCCTGTCCCTTTCACATCAGACTACTGCTTTCCTTTAACTAATGCTGGATCCCCTAGTTCCGCCTTTGGGAATAACGTGGAAATGATTCTCACAATACGTTTTGCATTTCCTAAACCCGCTGTCCCCAGCATGGTCTACATTTCCCAAGGAAGTACTTTCCAGACCAACTCCTCTGTAGAGCATGGTGGCTGAGGATAGGCTTGGCTGCACACAGCATATGTGTAAGCTACAGAGACTTGTTTCTCTCTTGCACAGGTAACCCAGAGGCAGAGGGTCCGGGCTCAGGTCATTGGGATGTTTTTTGTTTGATGAGGAAGCAGAGGAGCCCCATCTCCCATGTTAATCTCTGCCACCAGCTAGGGTGCTGCCCTTGTCCCTGTGACACCTGTACCTGCCACATTTACCTTTGCACTGAGATTAGTCTTGTGGCCACGTCTCACCAGACGGGAACTGGGAGGTGTAGTCTCTTTGTGCCTGTGTGTGCCGGCTCGATGCAGTGTCATTCCCACGGAAGGAGGGAGCAACCCCTGCCACAAGCATCCAGAGCTGTCTTCAGATGTGCTCTTGGGCCTGAATCCAGCGTCCCAGGTCTTCCTACCAGAGACAACTGAGGAGGTTAGGTGGCCGCCTCCCTGGATCTGACCACATATCCATCACCGCAACCTACGACCAAGCTCCTGGGCCACAAACCGGCTGGCAATGAGAGAATAACCACTAAAAATGTTTCAGGGAGCTGAGTCCAATTTCTTCCTCAACCACAAGACCTGATTGCAGTGGTCTATATAACTATCACCACAGCTCCCTCAAATCAATTCTGCCTTATCTTTTTTTTTTTTTTAAGCTGGGGGACCAGGCACGGTGGCTCACACCTGTAATCCCAGCACTTTGGGAGCCCAGTGTGGGCAGATCATGAGGTCAGGAGTTCAAGACCAGCCTGGCCAACATGGTGAAACCCTGTGTCTACTAAAGATACAAAAAATTAGTTGGGCATGGTGGTGGGCGCCTGTAATCCCAGCTACTCAGGAGGCTGAAGCAGGAGAATCGCTTGAACCCGGGAGGCAGAGGTTTCAGTGAGCCAAGATCGCACCATTGCACTCCAGCCTGGGCAGTGGGGCAAGACTCTGTCTCTAAATAAATAAATAAATAAATAAATAAATAAATAAATAAATAAGCAAGCTGGACGTGGTGGTGGGCGCCTGTAGTCCCATCTACTTGGGAGGCTGAGACATGAAAATCGCTTGAACCCAGGAGGCGTAGGTTGCAGTGAGCCGAGATCACACCACTGCACTAATCCAGCCTGGGTGACAGAGGGAAACTCTGTCTCAAAAAAAAAAAGGTTTTAAAGGCTGAGCTGCCTGCCACCTCTGCTCTCAGAAGTGCCCTGCCCCAACCACCAGCCACCTCACACCCCACGCTGGGCTCCCTGTTGGCTACTGACATCCCATCTTTTTGGCGTCTGCAGTCCCTGCGCTGGCAGGCATAGTGCCCGTGCCTCTTGTCCTCTTTGTCAAGTGAATGACACATGCAACCTGCAGAGTCCCCAGGACGGAGCAGCCGAGATACTTGGCCTCAGTCCAACGGGAAGGTGCCTTGCGGGGGCCACTGGAGCAGCGTGTTCCCTGATAGTTGACGCTGGTGGACAGCAGAGAACAGGGTGACCCCTGCCTGGGGACAGTCAGGATTCCTGTGGCCACACAGTACCGGGCACAGACTTTCCAACAACCCTTGGGCCCTTTGCCTCCAATTCCTAGATCTGGTGGCTCACCCACCTTCTGGGTCTAAAACATTTCCATCCCACTGATAGAGCTGTCATGTGATGGGCAAATCTCTGTCTTTGGTGTCTTTTAGCAAACTGAATGCTGGTGGCACTTTGGCCTTTTGCAGACATTTGTGAGTCTGCCTAACAGCCCTGCTGCTTTCTGTCTGCCTTGTGGCTCTCATCCTTCTTTCCAGCACTTTCTGACCTCCCCCCTATTGTTATTATGATGATTATTTTTTGAGACAGGGTCTTGCTCTGTCACGCTGGTTGGAATGCAGTGCTATAATCATAGCTCACTGCAGCCTCAACTTCCTGGGCTTAAGCAATCCTCCCACCTCAGCCTCCCAAGTAACTGAGACTATAGGCACATGCCACCATGCTCTGCTAATTTTTTATTTTTTAACTTTTTGAAGAGATAGGGTCTTGCTTTGTTGCCCAAGGTGGTCTCGAACTCCTGGCTAAGCTGTCCTCCTGCCTGGGCCTACCCTTTTTTAAATGCCCCTTGTCAGCCACAGGCAGCTGGCTCCATTATGAAGCCTCTGTTTGTCACCAAAGCCCAAAGCCATGGCTCCCTCCCTACCTTGAAGCCTCCTAAAGCCTTGGGTCCCTGCGCCCCACCCCTACCCCAGGAAGTGGGCTCTGCGCTGAGACCCCTTCTCGGCGTTGCAGGTTCATCAGTAAAGAGATCCTGACTATCCGGGAGGCCGTATGGCTCACAGACAACACGTACAAGTATGAGGACCTGGTGAGAATGATGGGCGAGATCGTTTCTGCCTTGGAAGGGAAGATTCGAGTAAGCAGTGGTTCCATTTTCCTTATTAATCCTAGTTGTCGCTGTGCTGGAGGGTGGGGGTGGGCATTTGGCTTTCCTGCTATGGGAGGCCGCACGGACTCAGAGGGCAGCTCTCTCTGCTGTGCCCAAAGCCACCGAGCAGGAGGCCACGGTTGCACCACATCGCCACTTGCGCTGGTGCGCTGCACGTGCAGCATCAACGTGAACATCACCTGGGCCAGACCCTGCGCTGGGCCTGCATGTGGCACTGCACCAAGGAGCCCCCAAGCACTAAGAGCCCACACCCGCTCCCGGCTGTCTAGGTCCCCACCGTGGTGGATTACAAGGAGGTCCTGCTGGCGCTAGTCCCCGTGGAGCTGAGAACCCAGCACCTGTGCAGCTTCCTCTGCGAGCTTTCCCTGCTGCACACCAGCCTGTCCACCTATGCCCCAGCCCGCCTGGCTGCTGCAGCCCTGCTTCTGGCCAGACTGACGCACAGGCAGAGTAAGGAGAGGCCCTTCCCAGGGATGCCTGTGTCAGGGAAGGTGCTCACATAGGAGGAGGCTGTGGGGAGGAAAAGAGTCCAGCATCCATTTGTCCTGGTTACTTCCTCAGGGATGAGATACAGCTCCTAGCTTCAGTATGTCCCAGATTTCTGACTGTGAGCCTGCACGCCCTACGTATGGGTTTTTTCCAAAACTGTTTTAAAAGGATTGCAACCCTGAGCTCCAAGAAACTCCACAGCAGAGCCCACAGAGCTATAGAGTGGAAGTGGCAGGCGGCTGTCACCACAGCCCCTCCATCCCCTCCATCCCTGGCCTGCTTTCTTCCCCAGCACAGCCCTGGACCACTCAGCTGTGGGACCTCACCGGATTCTCCTATGAGGACCTCGTTCCCTGCGTCTTGAGCCTTCATAAGAAGTGGTGAGTTTTGGCCGGGTGCAGTGGCTCACGCCTGTAACCCCAGCACTTTGGGAGGCCGAGGCAGGCAGATCATTTGAGGTCAGGAGTTCAAGACCAGCCTGGCCAACATGGCAAAACCCCACCTCTACTAAAAATACAAAAATTAGCCAGGCGTGGTGGTGCATGCCTGTAATTCCAGCTACTCGGGAGGCTGATGCAGGAGAATTGCTTGAACCCAGGAGGCAGAGATTGCAGTGAGTTGAGATCACGTCACTGGACTCCAGCCTGGCTGACAGAGCAAGACTCTGTCTCCAAAAAAAAAACTGGCCAGGCGTGGTGGCTCACACCTGTAATCCCAGCACTTTGGGAGGCCAAAGTGGGTGGATCACCTGAGGTCAGGAGTTCGAGACCAGCCTGGTCAACATGACAAAACCCTGTCTCTACTAAAAAAACAAAAATTAACTGGGCGTGATGGCGTGCGCCTGTAATCCCAGCTACTCAGGAGGCTAAGACAGGAGAATCGTTTGAATCTGGGAGGCAGAGGTTGCAGTGAGCCGAGATTGCGCCATTGCACTCCAGCCCGGGCAACGACTGAAACTCCATCTAAAAAAAAAAAAAATTCCAGGACTTTCTTATCTCACACCTTTTTCACATTGAGAGCAGCTGCTCCCAACCCAAGCTCATTGCATAGGCAGCAGAACGTACTACAAAAAAATGAGGGCGTCTCCCTGACCTGTGGTAACTTGTACCTGTGTCAAGTTGTCATCTAGCTCAGGCGCTGGCACAGTGTGGCCCTCAGATGGCATCTGGCTGCTTTTGTGAATGGGGTTTTCTTGGCAGCAGCCGCCCTCACTGGTTTCCACATCGTCTGCAGCTGCTTTTGCTCTGGCAGTGGCTGAGCTTATAGTGCAGCGGAGACCACATGGCCCCCAGTGGGGAAAATACTCACTCCCCTTCCCTTGAGAGAACAGCTTCCATCCCAATGCAGCCGTTGATATAGATCTATCCTCTGTCTCACTGAGAAGATGGAGCCTGCGGGCAGGTCCCTTGCCCCATCCTGCCCAGCTGTGGCCCCCTCTCTGCCCCAGCCCCACTGGGCTTCCCTCCACCTGCCCCGGCCCCTCTGCCCTTCTGTCTGCTGAGCCTGGCCCGGCCCTCCCTGCATCTGAGTCCCTTCACCTGCCCTGGCAGCTTCCCTTCAGCCCACGTTGGTTTGTTCTATGCAGTGCATGAAGCCCCCACCGTGGGCCGGGCGCTGGGGGAGAGGCCAGGACAGAGAGTTCAGAGGTCAGGTCATGATGGGAGAAACAGCAGGCAGGAGTGGGGCATGTGGCACGGGTGGGTGCAACTCCCTTCAGGGAGTGTAGCCGGGGTCACTCGGGCATCTGAGTCCCAGGCAAAGGGGGCAGCCATGCCAGGGCCCAGTGCAGACCAGCGGGGCCAGGGGCTGAGTGGAGTCATGCCAGTGAGGGGCGAGGGGGACAAGCATGGGGCTGAATTTGCATCCGACCAGCCATCTCCCTCTCGCCTCCTCAGCTGTGCTCACAGACTTGCTCCTCCCACCTCTCGGCACCACCACTCCCTGGTCTCCCCCTTCCCTGCTTCTGCCATGACTTCCCTTTCCTCAGCCAAATCCAGCAGACTCAGCGGTGTAGGCTTTTTTTTCCTTTTTTGAGTTGGGGGCCCAGGCTGGAGTACAGTGGCGCCATCCTAGCTCACTGCAACCCTGACCTCCCAGGCTTAAGGGATCCTCTTGTGTCAGCCTCTCGAGTAGCTGAAACCACAGGCACCACCACACCAGGCCTGGGTGGCTTTTCTCCAGCCAGCCTTACGCTGACCCTCCCTCCCTTGGGTGCCTCAGCTTCCCGCCCTAGGCCATGCGGCCTGGGTATTAGTCTCCCTTCTCACCCACCCCAAGGGGCCAGGGAATTCTGGCTTTCTGCCACCCCTCAGACTCCTTTCCTGGGAGACTTCATCACTTCCAGGATTCAGACCACATCTCAACCTTGACCTGCCACCCACCCTGCCAGTGTGACTCAGCCTATGGCCTTTTCTGGCCCTGGTGGGTCGTGGTGCATGAACCACTGTGCGCCCAGCTGAGGCCTCCACCAGCCGCTCCTGCTTCTCCATCCCTGCATCCTTGCCAGTGCACTTTCCTCGTGCGCTCACCGCTTGGGGGCTGGAGCTATCCATGGTGACTGCCCAGCCTCCTGGAACACTGGCAGCCACCCCGCACGTGTCCCGTGTACACTACCCAGGGCCTTGCTGTCCGGCTTCCAGGATGAGATCAGAACTCCCTGGGGGTCTCTTTGCCCTTGAGCAGCTCCTTCTCTGGCTCATCTGCTGTTTCTACCCCATACTGTACTTCAGCCACAGGGGACCTGGTGGCATCTCCCGGGCTTTGGCATGTGCTGCTGCTCATGGTGCTTTCTCCTGCAGTGTCCGGACCCTGTGCCTTCTGGGCAAGGAACGAGGGTGACAGTAGAAGGGTCGGCATGGATCTTACCCCCCCACCTTTGCTTATGGGGAGCACAGATCGTCCCAACGCTGGCCACCAAAAGCTGTTTCTGAGCTGCATTTATTCTCTTCTGCCTGAAAAAGTTAATTTTTTTTTCCAAACCAGATAAGTTAGAAACATTATTTACAAACTAAACTTCCTTTTATTGTATGATTTAATGGGCTTTTAGTTTATTCACACAGTTGTGCTTGTCATCACAACAATCAAATTTACAACATTTTCACTTTCTGAAAAGGAACAACACACCCCTCAGCTGTCACCCTCTGGTTCCCCGCCATTTCCTCAGCCCTAGATGACTCAGTGGTCTACTTTCTGTCCACAGATTTTTCCCATTCTGGACATTGCATATAAACGGAGTCATAGGACAGGTGGCCTTTTGTGTCTAGGTTATTTCCCTCAGTGTCACGTTTGCTGGGTTTGTCCATGTTGTGGCGTGTGTCCCTGCTTTATTCTTTTTCTTTTCTTTTTTTTTTTTTTTTGAGACGGAGTCTCGCTCTGTCGCCCAGGCTGGAGTGCAGTGGCCGGATCTCAGCTCACTGCAAGCTCCGCCCCCCGGGTTTATGCCATTCTCCGGCCTCAGCCTCCGGAGTAGCTGAGACTACAGGCGCCCGCCACCTTGCCCGGCTCGTTTTTTGTATTTTTTAGTAGAGACGGGGTTTCACCGTGTTAGCCAGGATGGTCTCGATCTCCTGACCTCGTGATCCGCCCGTCTCGGCCTCCCAGAGTGCTGGGATTACAGGCTTGAGCCACCGCGCCCGGTCGCTTTATTCCTTTTCATGGCTGAATAATATTCCCCTGCATGGACCACATGTGTTTATCCATCCCACAGCTGGTGGACATTTGCCTATTGTGAACAGTCCTGCCGTGAACATTCTAGTACAGGTTTCTGTGTGGACATAGTTTTTCCTTTTCCCTGGGTCTTTACCTAGAGAGAATTGCTGGGTTCTGTGGTGACTAAATTTAACCATTCGGGGAACTGCCAGGTTGGACTCCAGAGTGACGGCACCATTTTGCATTCTCATTGCTTACTTCAGTGAACTAAGGCTAAAAATGGGGTGGGGGTGCCTCACATGTCCACTCCACGTGACTATTTCCAGCTTCCACGATGACGCCCCCAAGGACTACAGGCAAGTCTCTCTGACTGCCGTGAAGCAGCGATTTGAGGACAAGCGCTATGGAGAAATCAGCCAGGAAAAGGTGCCTCTCACCTGCCATCTGGGCGTCTCATGGGGTGCTGGGGTGTCGGTGGGCCTCACCCTTGGGGCCTCTGCACCCCCTAACTCTGGCTTCCCCTAAGGTGCTGAGCTACAGCCAGTTGTGTGCGGCATTAGGAGTGACACAAGACAGCCCCGACCCCCCGACTTTCCTCAGCACAGGGGAGATCCACACCTTCCTCAGCTCTCCCTCGGGGCGGAGAACCAAACGGTTAGTTACCCTGCGCCATACAATGCTCGCACCCTCATGCCGGCCCAGTTCCCTCAGCGCTCCATCACACAGAGAGGCCCCTAAGGCTTGTCAGGGGAGCAGCAGATCCCAGGACAGTGACCCTGGGACGGAGCCCTGCAGTCATGCCTGGGCTCCCTGTGGAGGAAGATGGTTTCGAGCATGCGGGAGCCCAGCCTGGCTCTAGCCCTGTCCGTGCCTGTCATGCGTGTCCTGTACTTATCTGCTCCATGATGCTGTGTCACTCCCAGCACTCGAGTTGTGACCTGAGTCACATCCCTAGCACTTCCCTCACTACCCGTGTGAACCTGTTTACCTGCTTCTGCTATCTCAGCACCTTGGCTGTTCCTCCTGGAGTTAACTTCCTCTTTCCACCTTACCCACCTGGAGAGCTGCTATTGATCCTGCAAGGCCCCCATGAACAGGGCCCTCCCTGTGCTGCTGGCCCTGCCCCTGTGACCCGTAACTTTCCCAAGGGCGGGCACTGGGTGGCTGGGTCTGCCCTGTCAATACAGGACCAGGCAGGGCTGCCTCCAGGAGTGTTGTGTGGGGAGTGGGCCCCGGCAGGAGACCTAAATGCCTGGGAAACCCTGGGGAAGCAGCCGAAGCCCCTGCTACGGCTGCTTCCTCCCCAAGAAGCGTGATAGCACTTTCCATTTTGCGGAAGGCAGGAGACCTGACCCTCCTGTCTCACTCCACACACGCACCGACTCCCTGGGGCCAGGGTCATCAGGAGGAAAGTCCATGTAGACACGCATAGCTACTCCAGGAGGGGGCCTGGCCCTGTGCTCAGCCTCACTGTGTTAAACCCGCTTCTCCAGAGGCCCCCCAAAGCCCCATCAGTCTCTGAGACAGACCCCCATGGGTGACACGGGTAGCTCTCTCCACCCCCGCTCCCCACCAGGCCCTGGGTTCAGGAAGTGGAAAGGCTCAGCTGGTGTGGCAGCTTTTCCCAGGCTCAGGCCCACACTCTGGCCTCCAGCCCCATCCCGAGCAAGACTTGACCCCAGTTGGCCGTGGGTGCCGGCACCGCCCAAGGCCAGGCCATTCCATGCAATCTGCCTGGCCCCGGGCTGAGCACTGCCTGGCCCTTATTAATCAACACCAGAGGGGCCGGGCACAGTGGCTCACGCCTGTAATCCCAGCACTTTGGAAGGCTGAGGCGAGTGAATCACCTGAGGTTAGGAGTTCGAGACCAACTTGGCCATCATGGTGAAACCCCGTCTCTACTAAAAATACAAAAATTAGCTGGGTGTGATGGTGGGCACCTGTAGTCCCAGCTACTCAGGAGCCTGAGGCAGGAGAATCACTTGAACCTGGGAGGCTGAGGTTGCAGTGAGCCAAGATCACACCACTGCACTCTAGCCTGGGTGACAGAGCAAGACTCCACCTCAAAAAAAAAAAAAAACACTGGAAGGTGGCATCATCCTGGGGGTGTCCAGGGGACCAGATGGTTGGCCCAGGCCCCACAGCTGAGCCAGGTGGGCTGGGCTTCACACCCAGACCTGGGGCCTGAGTTTGCCTGAGCTGTCCTCCAGGATGGCCCTGCCTCAAGGGCTTATACCTGTTCTAGCTTCACCAGCATTTTCTACGCAGCAGACCCTTTGGGAGCATGCAGTGACAGTCCGGGGCACGCGGGTGTTAGAGGTAGGTGCAGAGGGTCTGGCCTCCCAGCACTGCCACCCATGACCAGGTCTCCTGGGCTCTCTCCACCTTGCAGGAAGCGGGAGAACAGCCTCCAGGAGGACAGGGGCAGCTTTGTTACCACCCCCACTGCGGAGCTGTCCAGCCAGGAGGAGACGCTGCTGGGCAGCTTCCTCGACTGGAGCCTAGACTGCTGCTCTGGCTACGAAGGCGACCAGGAGAGCGAGGGCGAGAAGGAGGGCGACGGTGAGTGTAGGGCCAGGGCGCACCAGAAGGGACATCACACAGGATGGCTCTCACTGAGGGTCTCTGGGCACCTGGCCCTGTGCGAGTGCCGTGGCAGGGAGGAGGATGTGCACAGAGCTCCTGCCCTGCCGGGGAGTGTGTCCAGGCATGGGGAGAGTGAGAGGAGGGGAGAACCCCCAAAACACCACAGCTTCTCCCACCACACAGGGATGAGAGGACTTAGGCCACACCTATCTGGCTCCTGCTCATTCTGTGCTGGGAAGACCTCACTAGGATGAGGGAGGTAGAGACCTGTCTGGAGTTCATGGAGATCCTTCTAGGCCAGGTGTGGTGGCTCATGCCTGTAATCCCAGCAATTTGAGAGGCTGAGGCAGGAGGATCACTTCAGGCTAGAAGTTCAAGACAGTCCTGAGTGACATAGCAAGACAAAAAATTTAAAAATTAGCTGTACAGGCTAATTTGTCTTTCTAGAATGTTGTTTGAGATGTGCCCACGTGGTTTACATGACACTCCTCACTGCCCTGCTGGGATCACTGCCCTGTACAAACCCCAGGCAGACTGCATGGGTCCTTACCAGAAGCCCAGTTAGTGTGAGTCCTGTCGATTTCCCAGTTGCTTGCTTCTGCATCCACTTGGCTTGAGCTAGATGCCCAGCTTGTCATCTCCACTGTTGTTGGAGTCATAGCAGGCAGCTGTCCAGCCTTGGAAGAGGCATGTCACCCACACTTCTCACCACAGGAGAGTAACACAGGGGACCATAGCAAGGTAGAAGATTCTTGACCTGCACTTCAGGGTCCTGACCTGGCAGGGGGTCTCCCCTGATGCTTGGGTGTGACATGATCTCCCTCCCCACCAACTTTCCTGCAGTGACAGCTCCCAGTGGCATCCTCGATGTCACCGTGGTCTACCTGAACCCAGAACAGCATTGCTGCCAGGAATCCAGTGATGAGGAGGCTTGCCCAGAGGACGAGAGACCCCAGGACCCACAGGCACTAGCGCTGGATACCCAGATCCCTGCAACCCCAGGACCCAAGTCCCTGCTCCGCACCAGCCTGGAGCCAGGGAAGGACGTCACGACCTCAGGGTACTCCTCCGTCAGCACCACGAGTCCCACAAGCTCTGTGGATGGTGGCTTGGGGGTCCTGCCCCGACCTACCTCAGTGCTGTCCCTGGACAGTGACTCGCACACACAGCCCTGCCACCATCAGGCCAGGAAGTCATGTTTACAATGTCGTCCCCCAAGTCCCCCCGAGAGCAGTGTTCCCCGGCAACAGGTGAAACGGATAAACCTATGCGCACACAGTGAGGAGGAGGACACGAACCTGGGCCTTGTGAGGCTGTAAGTGTGTCAGCGCATTTGCCGCAGTGGATGTGTACTGAGGGGGCTGGAGGCGAGGGGTGGGAGCACAGCATAGGAATGCTGTGTAGATCCCAGAGGCCTTCGCACAGAGAGCAGAGAGGGTAACTTGTGGCCACCAAGTTTCTTTCTCCGCAGGAGTCCCGTGCTAGCCATGAGAATGTTGAAATGAGAGTGAAGAGGTCAGATCCCTCTCTGGAAAGTTTAGCCTCAAAGCAGTTGGCCGCACTGCATGGAGGGCACCTCTCTGTCCCTGCCATGTCTCACTGTCTCTGGAAGCTTCAGCCCATGTGTGTCCTGGTCTTCCCAGCCCCAACAGAGCCCGGTGCCAGGAGCTGACAGCGTTCCTGCTCAAGGCACGTGTGACCTGGGTAGTCGGACACCACTTGAGCTCCTGCCCACATCTGTCTGGTTTGGGGCTCCAGTGGGGAGCTGACAGCTCTGAGCACACCACTGTCCCCTCATCCACTTTGGTCTGCATGGGGCACCCACTTGCTTCTGGGTGGGGATTCCATGGTAAGGGGGCCTGTGTCCCTGCACACTGCGTGGACTGCCTTGGCCACAGGCCCACTCCCTATGACACGTTATTCATTTTAGAGCTCTGTCCCAGAGGCGTTTGTCTGTGACCCACAGATGTTGTCAATGTGAACACCTCTCTTTATGCTGAATTTCTGGGCCATTCTTTTCCTGTCTTTATTTCTAAATTTCCTTCTTCTAAGATGAAAACAAGAAAAACTTAAAACAGAAGGTATTAAAAAAACAAGAGATTCCTACCATTATTTAGGTTCAACTGCAAAACAAAAATCTTACTCCAGCCCCTCAATGCCATCCTGACACACTTTATGTAAAAAGAATTTTCCCAGAGAGGCTAGCCAGAAAAAACTTGAAGTCCCCTATAACATCTGAGGTGACCAAGAGGCAGAGGAGTAGAGCAGTCAGGGGCCGTGTCCTGGCTGATCCCAACTGCAGCTGTGCTCTGGGGGCCCGTGGGAGGGAGGCAGACCCCTGGGCTTTCCTGCTGGCCACGGAGACTCCGCTCCTGCATGGAAAGGGAGCCTGGGAGACAGCAGTCCACGCCTGGGGAGCCTGTCTGGGGCCATGTGACCGTGGCCTCTCCCTGGGGATGGGCTTACCACAACACACTCACCCTGCTGCCATCCATTTTTTTCCTCTGCAAATGTAAGAAAGAACCACTTGGCTAGAAGTGTCCCCCAGATGCTTTTCTTTTTTTTTTAAGACGGAGTTTTGCTCTTTTCGCCCTGGCTGGAGTGCAGTGGCATGATCTCAACTCACTGCAACCTCCGCCTCCCAGATTCTGCCTCAGCCTCCCAGGTAGTTGGGATTACAAGCACCCAACCATGCCGGGCTAATTTTTGTATTTTCAGTAGAGACGGGATTTCACCATTTTGGCCAGGCTGGTCTCGAACTCATGACCTCAGGTGATCTGCTCACTTCAGCCTCCCAAAGTGCTGGGATTACAGGCATGAGCCACTGCGCCTGGCCCCCCAAATGCTCTTGAACGAGAAACCCAGGGCTGGGAGATGCTCACTGAGCTGCTGCTTTTCTGTGTGCTGGTGTTGTGTGTGTTCGTGTCCACGGCAGCTGTCTTCTTGCTACTATAAGGGAATTCTGGCCACCCTGGGTGGGGCGTGGTCGGAGTGAGAACTGAAGCGTTGGAACTGTAGACCCGTCCTGTCGACTGTGTGCCCCTGGGCATGTGTGAGCCTCAGTTTCCTCATTTGTAAGAGGGGGCGATGATACCTACCTCACAGGGGTGTTGTGAGGATTAAATGTGAGGATAGTGACAGATCTGAGTGATGGACGTCCTTCGCTGCCTCAACCCCTTGTCCAGGGGCTCTTTTGTCAAAATCCCAACTCTTCATGGAGTCAGTTCTCTGCTTTCTCCCAGCTTGCACCTGAAGGAGGAAACCACTCCGGGGGAGCCTGGCATCACCTGCTAGAGTGGGTGGGCTCCTGCATCTCGAGTGCTGCCTCCTCCTCCACAGAGAGCCTCCAGGGAGGCAGGGCCACCGTCACCCTCCCCCACCGCTGATGGAGGGGCCCACCTGGAGCGCTGGGCCAGAGTGGCCTGGTTCCCAACCTCCCTGACAACTCCCTTTGTGCCCTCCTCCCCTTCTGCGATGACACCTTCCCATTAACGACTATGGAATGGACTCACCTGTCCCATCTTTAAACAGCACCCCCAGGTCTGTCTTTCCTCCAGCTACCGCCTGGGATTTCTTGCCCGTCATTGTTTATTCTTGTTAACACCAACTACATGGGGCCCTGCTGCCCTCCTCACTTCCTCCCCCAGATGTCCCCTGCATCACTGAAGGCCCTGTCCGCCAACCCCCCCACCCCTCGGTGCTGTGTACATCGCCGAGACCTCAGCAGCGCTTGGCCTGTGACCCACTCCCTCCCGCGACAGCCTCTTGTTGCCTCTGTGACACTGTCCTACTGCTCCTCCACCTCCCTGGCCATTGTCTGGGCCCCGTCACCTGTCCCTACCCGTCCCCTGCCCCACCAAGGGCCGCCTCGCCGGGTCCACTGCTCCAAGGTCTGAGCTTCCTCCCCTCTGCCCAGTGCTATCACGTCACATGTCCAAAAGTGAACACTTTCTCCTCCCTCATCCCCGCTCCTGACAGGCGGCATCCTCACCTCCAGCAACCCCTTCCTTTCCCTGTGCTCGGTGGCCCGGTTGTCAGCAGGACGGCCGGTCCCTGCGTTGGAGCACTTTCAGTAAGGACAGGTGGAGCCTCTCGTATAACCTTCACAGGCGCCCTACAAGAGAAGCGCGATAATGGCGCCCCCATCTACCCAGTTACCCAAACCAAAATCCCGGCGTCGCCCGCAGTCCCCTCCCTGGCGGCCTCGGAGACCTAGGGGGCAGGAGTGGGCGGGGCTTGAGGCTCGCCCGCAATGAGGGAGAGAAAGCTTCGGGGGCGGCCCCGGAGCCCCGGACCAGGACTGGGCAGCCCGGCCGGGAAGGGGCGGTCTTCCCGCCCGGAAGGGGCGTGGCTCTTCAGAGGCGGCAAATTGCAAGGAGACGCCGCTACCTTCATGCTGCCCGCGGACTGCTCGCGCCGGTGAGGCCTGCGCGGCGGGAGGGGGCGGGAGGACGCGGGCGGGCTGGCAGTCAGGCGCGGGGCCCGTGGCCCGACGCTGGCCGAGGTGATGAGCCGCCGGTGCGTCCCCCAGGCTGGTGGCCGAGCTGCAGGGCGCCCTGGACGCCTGCGCACAGCGACAGCTGCAACTGGAGCAGAGCCTGCGCGTCTGCCGTCGGCTGCTGCAGGCCTGGTACGCGGAACCCGGGACCCCCTGGCCAGACCTCCCTCGGCCCCTCAGAGTCCCGTGGCTGGGAGACTGGGCGCAGCCGCCCACTTCGGAGCTATAGGTTGTCAGTGCCACCCCCGTTACTCTGCAAGCTCTGAGCTGGGGGCCTGCCGCGGGGCCCGGCGGCCCCCTTTCGTCTGTTTGGCTGGGCCCTGCCTTCTGGCCGTGCGACGGCTGCCCATGTCTTTGTAGGGAACCAACTGGGACCTGGGCTTGGGAGCCACCTCCAGAGCCAGAAACTAATGAAGAGGACCCCCTTCCAGGTAAACCTCCACCACCCACCTAATCCAGGTGCTGCTCTGGTCTGTCTTCTGGAGTGCAGTTGTGAGGGACTCTCCTGGGGGACAGTGGGGAGAGATCCCTGCATAATTCTTGGCTTTCACAGCATGCACACCCAGTCCACAAGACCTCAAAGAGTTGGAGTTTCTGACCCAGGCACTGGAGAAGGCTGTTCGGGTTCGAAGAGGCATCACTAAGGCTGGAGAAAGAAACAAGGCCCCCAGCCTGAAATCTGGGTCCTTTGTCACCTCTCCTGGCACGACAGCCTCCACCCCACCCCAGCCCCCAGGCCAAGCTGGTGGCCATGCTTCAGACACGAGACCCACGAAGGGCCTCCGCCAGACCACGGTGCCTGCCAAGGGCCGCCCTGAGCGCTGGCTGCCATCAGGGCGGGATAGGACCCGTGTTGGGATAGGAGCCCGAGCCCCCAGGCCTGGAGCGGGCCTCAGGAACCAGCATATGGCCCCATCGGCTGCTCCTCAGGCCCCAGAAGCCTTCACACTCAAGGAGAAGGGGTAGGTTTCCCAGACACTCACTGGAGGGACTTCTATCTCTGCCTCCTCAGACCCTGGCTAGCAAGGAGCCTGGGATTTGGGGTGACAGGGAGGGCAGGGCATTGAGGCCTGGGGTGCACCCCTGAGGCTCGTGCTCAGAAGCTGGCAGAATGAAACAGTTTGGTGGTGGTTTGGCACCATCAGGACCGGGAAGTACTAGAGCCTGTCCTGCCCTCTCCTCTGTGGCTGTCCCCTTATTTGCTCAGGCCAGAGGCTCCAGATGGGCTCTGGAGGGTGTGGGCTCTGCTCACGGGGCCCCCTCTTCTCTCTACTGGGGCAGCACTGGACTGTGCTTCTCCCATGGCCACTCTGGAAGCCCTATCCAAGGGGGCTTATCCTTGGTGGGATCAGGTGTGGGAAAGGGGCAAGAAGCCTCATCCCTGATTGGGCTCTGAGCAGGAAATGGGAGTTGCAGACCCCAGAGCAAAGCGATGCTCCTCTGAACACCGGCTTCTCTGACAGGCACCTGCTGCGGCTGCCTGCGGCATTCAGGAAAGCGGCTTCCCAGAACTTGAGGTGAGGCTGAGGTCTTTGGCTAGACAGGGGTAGGGGAGAACCTGGAGGCATCACCAGCTCGGGTGCAGGTTCGAGATACTTTCCAGTGGGTCTCTTTGCCCTCTTTGGTGAGTGGGGTCATTGTTGACATTAAAAGTCTGCCAGCCTGTTAGTTCTGTTCCCTAGTTCTGGTCAGTGTCCTCTTGGTTCCCTGCATCCTCTGGAGACCCCTCCGGGCATTCAGCAGAGCCAGATGCCCAGCCTGGGGTCCCCACCCTGGCCCTTGCCTACCTCCCAAGGCCCAGCTCATCAGCTGGAATAACCGTGTCCCTCTGTGGTTCCTGGGGCGCCCCACGTGTGCACCCCAGACTGTGGGTCCAGCTCAGTTCCCTGCAGACCAGTGATTCCATGGATGCCGCTGCCGCCAAAACCCAGTTCCTCCAGAACATGCAGACAGCTGTATCCTTGCTGGGCTTGTGGGAGCCTGGGGGGGGTACTCTGGCTCTGAACCTGGCAGGTTTGTGGAGCAGCCCCAGGAGGGGCTGGTGTGGGATGGCCAGGGCCCTGTCCTTGGTGGGAGCAGAGGGGCTTGGCTGCAGGGAAGTTTTCCTGACCCATATCCAGTCAGGCGGGTCCCAGCCCAGGCTCAGTGCTGCGGAAGTGGAGGCGGAGGCAAGGCGCCTGCGGAAGGCCTGTTCACTGCTGAGACTGCGTGTGAGGAAGGAACTCTCCGCAGGTCAGTGGGTCCTGGGTCTGTCTCGGGAGGAGTGTGGACGGCTAGTGCAGGGAGGGTTTCCAGACTGCCACAGACCCCACCTGCCCTCCCTGACTCTTCTGCAGCCCCTGTGGACTGGATGCAGGAGTACCGCTGCCTGCTCACACTGGAGGGGCTGCAGGCCATGGTGGGCCAGTGTCTGCAGAGGCTGCAGGAACTGCGTGCAGGTGAGACCCCGCCCCCACCCTGCCACCTGCACTGAGGTCTGGGCCAGGGACAGGGTGCTTTAGCCAGCTTTGTCTGTACCTCAGGGAAAGGTGAGCAGCCCAGGGACCAGATGCAAGTTGGTGACCCCCCCCCCCCCCCGCCCAATGCCACTCCCCAGTGTGCTGGGTCCTCACCAGTTGTCCTATGGGAGCAGTCAGCCTTCCTCTCCTCCTCAGGGCAGCTCCCCTACCTCGCTGCTCCCCACACACAGAACCTCACTGCTCTGAGCTGTTGCTTATTCACCCAGTTGTTGAAAAAGTGGCGTGTGAGGGCCGGGCACTGTGGCTCACACCTGTAATCCCAGCACTTTGGGAGGCCAAGGCAGGCGGACCACAAGGTCAGAAGATCAAGACCATCCTGGCTAACACCGTGAAACCTTGTCTCTACTAAAAATACAAAAAATTAGCCAGGCGTGGTGGCAGGCGCCTGTAGTCCCAGCTACTTGGGAGGCTGAGGCAGGAGAATGGTGTGAACCTGGGAGGAGGAGCTTGCAGTGAGCCGAGATCGCGTCACTGCACTCCAGCCTGGGCGACTGAGCGAGACCCCATCTCAAAAACAAAAAGAAAAAGTAGCGTGTGAGGCCAGGCACGGTGGCTCACGCCTGTAACCCAGCACTTTGGGAGGCCGAGGCAGGCGGATCGTTTGAGGTCAGGAGTTCAAGACCAGCCTGGCCAAAATGGTGAAAGCCCATCTCTACTAAAAATACAAAAATTAGCTGGGTATGATGGTGCACACCTGTAATCTCAGCTGCTTGGGAGACTGAAGCACGAGAATTGCTTGAACCCAGGAGGCGGAGCTTGCAGTGAGCTGAGATTGCGCCACTGCACTCCAGCCTGGGTGACAGAGCGAGACTCCATCTCAAAAAAAAAAAAAAGAGAAAGTAGCTCATGAGAATCAGCTCCCGTGAAGTGGTTATTTATAGAACTTGTTTCCTCCTTTGTATTTTCTAATTGCTTGACATTTTAAGAGTGAAAATACACCATTTGTCAAAAGGAAAGCCAATCTCACAAAAGTCGTGCATAAACACAGTAAAGAAATTAAGCAGGCAGAGGGCCACCCCACAGAGGACTCCCTGCCAGCAAGTCCAAGCTCAAGACACACAGTCTTGCACGGGACTGTCCTGAAAGCCCACCTTTCCCCTAAAGTCAGGGCAAGTGGTGCAGATGCCTGGGAGAGCCAGGCAAACAGGAAAAGCGGGGCCGCGGCTTTGGCTGCCACCCCAGTGGCCACGTTGTCCTGTGCACACAGCGGTGGCGGAACGGCCACCATTACCGTGTCCTGTGGGGAGGCCTCCCAGAGCCTCGCTGTCCTGTGGGGGCGGAGCGGAGCCTACATGGAGCCCCCAGCTGCTTGTCTACTCCAGCACCCAGGAGCTGCAGACCCTGGCGGCCCTCAAGCTACGAGTGGCCGTGCTGGACCAGCAGATCCACTTGGAAAAGGTGCTTCTGGAAGAGGAGATGGGGGTGCAACAGAGGTCTGCAGCGTTGAGGAGGACCTGAGGGTAGGGGCTTGACTGCTCCACCCCCCAGAACCCAGGAGGATGGGGGCAAGCCTGGGGTCTGTGTGTGTGGGTTGGGAAGTGCACAGGCCAGACTGAGCTAGGGGTGGCAGGAGGGAGAGGCTGAAGCATTGGGGCCTTGAAGCCTGTCCCAGGATTGCCCCCAGCCTAGGTGCCCCTGAGACCTTGGCCCTGCCCTGCTCCCAGGTCCTGATGGCTGAACTTCTCCCCCTGGTAAGTGCTGCACAGCCGGAGGGGCCGTCCTGGCTGACCCTGTGCCGGGCTGTGCACAGCCTGCTCTGCGAGGGAGGCGCACGTGTCCTCACCATCCTGCGAGATGAACCTGTGGACTGAGCCTTTCCCATGCTGCACCCACCAGGCCTCAGGACCACCTGGGCGCTGGCCTGCCAGGGAGCATCCCCTCAGCCCTGTTCAGATGGGGATTGGGAGTGTCTTCTCTGGCACTGTGCTCGGGGACCCAAAGATGCCTGTGCTTCCCTGGGAGACCTGGTGAACTGGACCAGGTGGCCTCAGAAGCTCTTCTCAGGACAACTAAGCCTGCTGGTCAGGGCTGACTTTCAGCCTTCCCAAGGCTCCTGGACTCCAGAGGCCAGCGGGGAGCCTTTCCTGCTCCCTCTGTTTTCTCTCAGTGTAAACCAAAGAGCTGCTTGTGTGATATTAAAGCCACTTTAGAAAGCATTTGTACTTATTTTTGTTGAGACAGTCTCACTCTGTCGCCCAGGCTAGAGTGCAGTGGCATGATTCCAGCTCACTGCAACTTCTGCTTCCCAGGTTCAGGTGGTTTTCCTGCCTCAGCCTCCCAAGTAGCTGGAATTACAGGCTCCAGCCACCACGCCTGGCTTTTTTTTTTTTTTTTTTTTTTTTTTTATGTTCAGTAAAGATGGGATTTCACCTTGTTGGACAGGCTAGTCTCCAACTTTTGACCTCAGGTGATCCTCCCACCTCGCCCTCCCAGCGTGCTGGGTTTACAGGTGTGAGCCACTGCGCCTGGCTGAAAGCATATGTATTTAAATCATGCCAAGGTGGGACTTGGGCCCTTGTTTCTTTATGATTTTGTTTATCAGGTTACATCACTGGTTGATACATGTCATGCTGAAAAGGAATATATCAAGTGTATTTATCAAGATTATAAATGGACTGGGTATGGTAGGTCACACCTGTAATCCCAGCACTGGGGGAGGCTGAAGTGGGAGGATTGCTTGAGGCCAGGAGTTTGAGACCAGTTTGAACAGTGAGACCCCATCTCTACACAAAATTTTAAAATGAGCCGGGCATGGCATGTCTGCCTGTAATCCCAAATGCTTGGGAGGCTAAGGCGGGAGGATCGCTTGAGCCTAGGACTTTTTTTTTTTCTCTCTGTCACCCAGCCTGGAGTGCAGTGGCGCAATCTCAGCTTACTCCAACCTCTGCCGTCTGGGTTTAAGCGATTATTCTGCCTCAGCCTTCCAAGTAGCTGGGATTACAGGCACGTGCCACCACGCCTGGCTAATGTTTGTAGTTTTTTAATAGAAACGGGGTTTCGCCATCTTGGCCAGGCTGGTCTTGAACTCCTGACCTCGTGATCTGGCTGCCTCGGCCTCCCAAAGTGCTGGGATTACAGGCGTGAGCCACTGCACCCGGCCGAGCCTAGGACTTTGAGACAGGACAAGGTCACTCAAGGTGGGCCCAGCACTGCTGAAAGCCCCACCCTCTATAGGCTATAAGTTATACTCATTCATTGGAGAACACGAAAACCACAAGGCCATATTGGAGAACAGGCCGGTCACTGTCTCTGCCACAGCCACCCAGCTCTGCTTCCCACTGTCTCCTGGTGCCTACGCCCAGCTCCCCCTCCTGGCGCTGTCACTGGGGCAGGTGTGGGGTCACCGGTTCACATGGCTTCCACCAGGAAGGGCCTTTTACCTCTTCACCCTTTAGCCACTCTACTCTCACCTCCTCTGAGCCTCCTTCCCTTCCCCATGAAGGCAGGAAAGAGCAGAGGTCAGGGTTGGGCCCTCTGCAACCACAGAGGTGGATTTGCAAAATGACTTGTTTTTGGCCCTGGGACTGGGCAAGATTCTCAAGGACTCAGCCCCAGTTGTCCAGGTTTGTCTCCACTGTCATGCTGGGTGATGGTGGTGATGACCTCAGGGGCCGGCATAGAGATTACTTGTTGCATCTCAAGTGCTGGCCACAGGCGGGGCGTGGTGGCTTACACCTGTAATCCCAGCACTTTGGTAGGATGAGGCAGGCGGATGACCTGAGGTCAGGAGTTCATGACTAGCCTGGCTAACATGTTGAAACCCTGTCTCCATTCAAAATATAAAAACTAGAGGACAGGCGCGGTGGCTCATGCCTGTAATCCCAGCACTTTGGGAGGCCAAGGTGGACGGATCACGAGGTCAGGAGATCGAGACCATCCTGGCTAACACGGTGAAACCCCGTCTCTACTAAAAATACAAAAAAATTGGCTGGGTGTGGTGGCATGTACCTGTGGTCCCAGCTACCTGGGAGGCTGAGGCAGGAGAATCGCTGGAACCCAGGAGACAGAGGTTGCAGTGAGCCAAGATGGTGCCACTATACTCCAGACTGGGTGACAGAGTGGGACTCCATCTCAAAACAAACAAAAAAATTAGCTGGGCATGGTGGCGGGTGCCTGCAGTCCCAACTACTCAGGAGGCTGAGGCAGGAGAATTGCTTGAACCTGGGAGGCAGAGGTTGCAGTGAGCCAATCTTTAAACGAACCTGCACTGAGGGCCCGAGGCAACCCAAACATGTTGGGAGCTGGGGCCAAGTGCTCTGTGTGGACAGCGCAGGAGCTCCACCAAGCCCAGCTGTAGGCAGGTACCTGCGACAGGGAAGATTACCAGCCTCTTCCCCAAGGTGCCCCCCTGGACAGGGCAGCAGGACAGAAGGTGGGTGGCACTCGGAGAAAGCTGGGTCTACTAAGAACCAGATGAAGCATCGCAGGTAGGTCCTGCTTGTAAAGGGCCTGACAGCCCCGCAGGCCAGAAACGCTCAGACCCAGAGTCCCGAGTTGAGGGCTGCTGGGGACCAGATGACAGAGACCAGGACAGGAAACCAAAAACCATGATCCTCATTGCATTGAGGGGGCGCCTCCAGGGACAGAGCAGCTCCACCCCCTGCCCCTGCAGCCTGGCAGCAGCCCCAGGGTCACACCCCTTGTGCAGATCAGCCAGCCTTGCCCCTCCCAGCCACCCCATTGCTGCCTCCAGGCTTATGCCCAGGTGCCTCTATCTGCAGGAGCCGCTGACTTACTTGAAGCCCCAACCGCGCCCGGACTGTACACCCGTGTGGCTTTCCAGAGCAGGTGGTCTCTACCCAGCCTTATTTCACTGGCTGACTTGGTGCATCCCCCATGCCTACTGGATATGTGCCTCAGGAGGACGGGGGTGCTGTCCCCCTCTACCCTGGTCAGGCCCTGATGGGAGCCAGACGTGCACTGACTCAATGATCCACCAATCCCGGGGCCAACCCAGAGGACAGTGGTTTCCTGGAGCAGGGAGGCGGCCTAGATAGCTTTGTGGGGGTCCTGGGGAGGCCCCGACACAGGGGTCCAGGGCAGGAAAGACAGGCCTCCTCCTCCGACTGATGCCCGCCCACCCCGATTCCCCGCCAAAACCCAGAGGCAGCTGCTGACTCCCCAGGCTCCCAGCTGGCGTCACCACCTCTGGAGCCAATGGGCTCTGAGGTGGCGATCCCGGAACGCCATTGGGACTGCGCGGGCGTCCACACCACCCACCGAGCGCGGCCACCGGGTTAGCGGCATGAGCGCGCTCGAGCCTCCGCCCGCGGCGCCCGCCTCGCCACCCGGGCCGGGTCTGGTGCACCCTGAGCCCCCCGGGGCCCTGCGCGCCCTGCTCTTGGTCACCGGCGGCGCGGGGGGCTCGTGGCCGCGCTGCATTCTGCCGTTCGGTGCCGTAGCCGTGCTAGCTGGTGCAGCTGCCACGGCCATCACCTTCTCGCTGCGGGGACCCCGCCTGGACCTGGCCCAGGGCTCGTCGCTGGCCGCGCTCAGTGCGGGCCTGGGGCTCCTGACCGCCGCCTTCCTGTGCTGGCGCGCTCGGCGGAGGCGAAGGGCCGGGCGCAGGGAGCCGGGGGCGCCCTGAGCCGCGGGCCAGGCCCCCTCCCATCGAGGTCACCGCGAGCCGGTCGCCCCTCCCTCCGATCTCGCCCCGGCGGGGCGGGCGCAGTGCCAAGCGCGGTCGCAGAGGCCGCCTCCCATACCCCATCCCCAAATCGTTTCTTCTGGAACCCTTTGGGCAGAGGAGGCCACCGGCCGTTTCCCTCCCTCCCTCTCTGCTTTCCCTCTCCTCCCTCCTCCGTCCAACGTCGCATTTCAGCTTTTGACTTGGCGCGCAGAGCTGGCGCGACCGCAGAGCGGCCTGGCTGGGCAGCGGTCTGCGCAGCTCGGAGATCGACCTGGCGAGAGGGTGTTGGGTGCAGGACAGCGCGACGCGGGTTCGGCCACACCACTCGCCGCTGGGAGCCAGCACTGTGTCCACTCGTGGGCTGTCTGCCTTCGGGGCTCGGTTGGAAACCCCCCGAGGCATAATAGGCGCTCAATAAATGTGCAATAGGTGAATAAGTGGTGGCTTGCAGGCGTCTGCGGGGAAACAGCAGGTTCTGGGCTGCGCGGGGAATTATTGGATCAATGGGCATCTTACAGGAAAGACTCTCAGCTCCCTGCTGCCTGGGACTGTCCAGCCCCTCTATGCCCTCACCCCAGCCTGTGTCCCAAAGCTGGAGCTGCCACTCTAGGGGCAGAGGTGGGGTGGGGTGGGGGAGGCGAAGCACTGCGGCCTGAGTTGCAGGTAGGGGGAGGGGAGGCGGAGCTTCTTTGTTACAGAAGGTGCCAGGAGGGAGTAGGGCCAGTGGAGAGGTGGGAGGTGGGAGAGGCCCCAGCCAGAGGCTGGGACAGGTGGCTGGGTCCCTGGAGAGCAATAGGTCCCACTTGGGGGCTGTGGGGAGGCCCTCCCTAACTTCCAAACACCATCTGTGAGGGCTGGGGGTGGGGGCAGAGTAGCGTGTGCAGAGGTCTGTTCCTGGGGAGAGGCTCTGTGGCCAGCGGCCTCCTGCCTGGGGAGCTGGAGATACAATAGTCCTCTGGGCCTACGGGGCCTCCCGCGACCTCTGCTGACCCAGATGAACAATTGCACCAGGGCTGAGCCCCAAGCACCTACTTTCCCTCACCCCAGAAGCCACCAGATGTTCTGCAGACCCCAGTCCCGGCTCACAGGGAAGCTGAGCTGGAGACAAAGCTGGCCCCTCTGATGAAGGTGGAAGAGGATGCTGGCCACTGTCCCTCCTGCAGCCTGGCTGGCAGCCAGTCTGGCAGTGGCCCTGCTCTGGCAGTGGCCCTGACGTCCAGAGACAGCCTAGGTTTCCCCAGAGGCTTGTCACTGGACAGTGGGACCCCTCTGTCAGGCCTGGGCTTTTCTCTCTACTGTCCCAGAATGATGATCTCAGCCCCCATACTCCCCCAGGGTTCCTCCCACCCTTAGGGTGGGGTGGCAGGAGGTGGGGGTTGGGAGCCAGAAGGACCTTGAAGAGGGTGGTTGGGAGTTTCAGGTTCTAAGTTTGACCCACAGAGCAGAGCGTGAGCCCTGTCAGATTCAGGTCCCTTACCTTGTCAAGGACACAGTTCCCATTCTCTTTATCAGGAAGCTGAGGGGCAGGGGCCCTGTGGTAGAGAGAGAGCCCCCTGGCCCTCTCTGCTCAGTCCTCCCATGCCCCCATCCCTGTACATCTGTGGCTGTCACATGCAGATGTGTGGCCAGGAGAAGGTGCCTACCAGCCAGTGTCAGTTGCTCCAGGAGCCAAGCCAGGTGCCCTGTCACTCTGTCTTCCCGTTCCTCCCCTCCATGGTCAGGCCCTCCTGCTCCCTCCTCTGGTCCTTCAGTTTCTCCTAGGAGGCTTCTGCGTCCTCCAGTCCCTCCTCTCCCAAACAGTATGATGCTTCTGCCTCTCCATCCTCTTTCTCTTGGTTCTTGCTCATCTCTGGCGGTGTCCAGGGTAGCACCCACGTGGCCCCCTCCACCAGCTGCAGGCCTGGCCTCCCATCTGAAATGGGACATTCAGGCCTCGATGATGCCCCTGCATGGAACTTGTTCCCTGCCCCGCCCTGGGAGGCTCAGCCTCCTCTGTCAAGGACCTAAAAGTAGGAGGGGAGGAGGTTTCTCTGACCAGAGCTGTCCCTGGACCCTCTTTGGTGGTGTCGCTCCCAGGCACAGCTGCCCCATCCCCAGCTAGTCCCCAGGCCACCCAGCTGGGCTTCTGCCTTAGTTTCCCTGCCCAAACGTGCTGCGACGTGGGGCAGTGGGCTCCAGGTTGCCACCAGCCCCTTCCCATGATTAAACCCTACTCTCTGCCCCTGCAGAGAGGTCCTCAACAGCTAACCAAGTCCCTGAACCCCAAGGAGCCACCCCATCCCACCCTCCAGCTTCCATGTCCTCCCTGCCAGCTGGGCCCATGGCAGAGATGCAACTAGAAACTTGCAGACCCAGGGAGCTTTGGGATCAGAGTCTGGCCTGGTGCGGGGGATGCTGGTCTCGTGTCTTTTTTTTTTTTTTTTTTAAATGAAAGGCCTCACATATTTATTACTGAACCCAGCCAACCAATGCATTCATAATAGATTCAGAGAGGAAAACACGTCGAACTCTCCAGATAGTGGTGACATTTTCAGTTTGATATGGTAATGTGATCGTGACCTTCAGACAGCACAAATATGTGGGCCATCTCATGTGCAATTCCTTATAGACCCAGCTTGGTTCTTCTCCAATGTCTCCTTTTGGAGTTGTACCTGATTTTATTTCCAGTTTTCATCTGAATCCACTGGGGAATGGGACGATTTTGCTTTTGTTTCCTGGCCAGGAATCGCTTAATCCTGAAAGTCTTGTGAGAAGACATGGTGAGAAGCGAGGCAAGAACACATCACGATGGCGGAGAAAGGAAAAGAGAGGGTGGCCTCATGTCTTAGCCCAGCTCAGGCCCACAGGGATGCCCCCCTTCCTCAACACAGACAGGAGACACTCCAGTCTGTGCAGCTCCAGACTTGGGCCTGATACTACTTTGGGTTCATCAAATCCGACAGCTTCAGAGAGCTTCGTGAGTAACAGGCGTCTGGCGGATGAGGAAACAGGACCCCATGCTATGCAGCCAGAAATGGAGCAGTTTGGATTCAAAATTAGACCTGACCCAATCCTGGGTTCTTTCTACTCGAGTAGATACTGTTTTGGGGATGACCCTTCAACTGGTGGTTACTTGGCTTCCCTACCCGGGGAGCATCCAGGCCTTCTGCTGTCAGACCTGGTCCTTGCCTGCCTGACGGGCTTCAGGGAGGAGGTGGCCCAGACCCCCGTCCAGCACGTGGCACAACCCCAGGAGCAGTAAAGGCCTGGCTGTGGGCCCAGGACCCTGCTGGGTGGTCCTCCACGGGCTGCGAAGGCTGAGCTGCCCCCTCCAGACCCCTCCCGCCAGCGCATTCCTGGCTCCCCGGCCCCTCCCCTGGCTCCCAGGCCTCCCAGCCCCCTTCCCCGCTGGCCCAGCCCGCGTCTGAATCTGCTTCTGATTCCAGCTCTGCCGATGAGGCCCCCTCCCCTCCCCTCCCTCCTTCCCGACCCGAGCAGCCCCGCCCCCGGCTGGGCCCGGGCTTGCGCCTGCTGCGCCCCCCACCCCCTCCTGGCACAGCTCGTCCGCCCTCGCTGCAGCCGGGAGGAGGCGGCGGCCCGTGCACCGCAGGCCCCGCCCGCCCACGGTCCTTCCCGGGAGGCCGGGAGACCTGCTCCGCCCGGCCCTCGGTGGGTGAGTGCGAGCGGCGGGTGGGGCCTCCGCGGACTGAGGCACCGGGAGCCGAGGCGACGCCTGTCATCGCTCTAGGCCCAGCGGGAGGACACGCCAACATCCTCGCTGCTGTGCTGAGCCCGGGGCGTGCCCGCCGCTGCTCCCACCTCTGGGCCGGGCTGAGGCCGCCCGGGGGCCCTGTTCCTCGCCATTGCGGGGCCTAGTGGGCAGAGCCGCGGAGGGGGCTTTTTCTCCCCGAGGGCAGCATCTTGGGGCCCGGCCGCTGGCTGACCCGCAGCGGCTCCGGCCATGCCTGCGTGGCCCTGGGGGCTGCTGCTGACGGCAGGCACGCTCTTCGCCGCCCTGAGCCCCGGGCCGCTGGCGCCCGCCGATCCTTGCCACGATGAGGGGGGCGCACCCCGCGGCTGCGTGCCAGGCCTGGTGAACGCCGCCCTGGGCCGCGAGGTGCTGGCGTCCAGCACGTGCGGGCGGCCGGCCACCCGGGCCTGCGACGCCTCCGACCCGCGACGGGCACACCCCCCCGCCCTCCTGACTTCCCCAGGGGGCACGGCCAGCCCTCTGTGCTGGCGCTCGGAGTGGCTGCCTCGGGCACCCCTCAACGTGACTCTCACGGTGCCCCTGGGCAAGGCTTTCGAGCTGGTCTTCGTGAGCCTGCGCTTCTGCTCAGCTCCCCCAGCCTCCGTAGCCCTGCTCAAGTCACAGGACCATGGCCGCAGCTGGGCCCCGCTGGGCTTCTTCTCCTCCCACTGTGACCTGGACTATGGCCGTCTGCCTGCCCCTGCCGATGGCCCGGCTGGCCCAGGGCCTGAGGCCCTGTGCTTCCCTGCACCCCAGGCCCAGCCTGATGGCAGCGGCCTTCTGGCCTTCAGCGTGCAGGACAGCAGCCCCCCAGGCCTGGACCTGGACAGCAGCCCAGTGCTCCAAGACTGGGTGACCGCCACCGACATCCGTGTAGTGCTCACAAGGCCTAGCGCGGCGGGTGACCCCAGGGACATGGAGGCCGTTGTCCCTTACTCCTATGCAGCCACTGACCTCCAGGTGGGCGGGCGCTGCAAGTGCAATGGACACGCCTCACGGTGCCTGCTGGACACACAGGGCCACCTGATCTGCGACTGTCGGCATGGCACCGAGGGCCCTGACTGTGGCCGCTGCAAGCCCTTCTACTGCGACAGGCCATGGCAGCGGGCCACTGCCCGGGAATCCCACGCCTGCCTCGGTGAGGCCTTGGAGGGTGGCCTGGGGACCTTGGACCCAACCAGTCTGCCCCTGACCCATCTCTCCCTGCAGCTTGCTCCTGCAATGGCCATGCCCGCCGCTGCCGCTTCAACATGGAGTTGTACAGACTGTCTGGCCGTCGCAGCGGGGGTGTCTGTCTCAACTGCCGGCACAACACCGCTGGCCGCCACTGCCACTACTGCCGGGAGGGCTTCTATCGAGACCCTGGCCGTGCCCTGAGTCACCGTCGGGCTTGCAGGGGTGAGCCCACCACCAGCCACCAGCAGGCCCTCATCCTCTGGCTTCCCAGATCCCCAGACAGGCTTCTGACCAGGCCCTTCCCACCTCTCCTCAGCCTGCGACTGTCACCCCGTTGGTGCTGCTGGCAAGACCTGCAACCAGACCACAGGCCAATGTCCCTGCAAGGATGGCGTCACTGGCCTCACCTGCAACCGCTGCGCACCTGGCTTCCAGCAGAGCCGCTCCCCAGTGGCGCCCTGTGTTAGTGAGTGACCCTGCCCTACCTCAGCCACCAAGCCAAGGCCACCCAAGCTCCCTGCTGTTGTCCCGTCTTTTCCCTGAGCCCTGCAGATCTCTCTGCCCCTCCATCGCAGGCCATTCTCCCTCCCTCTCTGCAGAGACCCCTATCCCTGGACCCACTGAGGACAGCAGCCCTGTGCAGCCCCAGGGTGAGTGGACACAGGACAGGGCCCCAGACTGGCATTGACTTTGGGTGAGGGGGCTCTGGGAGGAGACGGTGGGGAAAGGGGGGATGGGAGTCTGTCAGCCTCCCACCCTCTACCCAGACTGTGACTCGCACTGCAAACCTGCCCGTGGCAACTACCGCATCAGCCTAAAGAAGTTCTGCAGGAAGGACTATGGTAAGTGCCCTCAGGCCTCCCGCGGACCTTCCCTCCTCCACCAGCTTCCTCTTGGAACGCCTTGACCCTTGCTGGGCCCCAAGGCCCATCGATCCTCATCCCTCAGGTCCGCCACGGGGGGCGGCCCCGCTCCTTCAGCCCCCACTGTCCAACGGGTGTCCTCCCCGTGCCTCCCTCTACCCCGGGCAGGCCGCCCCCTCCTGACCCCACCCCCTCTCGCTCTCCCCGCAGCGGTGCAGGTGGCGGTGGGCGCGCGCGGTGAGGCGCGCGGCGCGTGGACGCGCTTCCCGGTGGCCGTGCTCGCGGTGTTCCGGAGCGGAGAGGAGCGCGCTCGGCGCGGGAGCAGCACGCTGTGGGTGCCCGCCGGGGATGCGGCCTGCGGCTGCCCGCGCCTACTCCCCGGCCGCCGCTACCTCCTGCTGGGTGGCGGGCCTGGAGCCGCGGCTGGGGGCGCGGGGGGCCGGGGGCCGGGTCTCAGCGCCGCCCGCGGAAGCCTCGTGCTCCCCTGGAGGGACGCGTGGACGCGGCGCCTGCGGAGGCTGCAGCGGCGTGAGCGGCGGGGGCGCTGCAGCGCCGCCTGAGCCCGCGGGCTGGGCGGGGCGGGCGCCGCTCCCACATCCAGGCGCACGTTCACGCGGTGCCTTCGCCTGCCAAGGAGTCCTTGCTCGTGTCGCGCGTGTCGCCACCTAGGCCGCCGCCCCGTCCCCGTTGGCAGCTCCCTCTGTACCTCCCGTCTGGCCCCGGGGGGATGTGACCGGCGCAGCGACAGCCCGCCCCGCACAGAGGCGGGTGATATGGCACACCCTGAGGACCCCATGGTCTCCTGCCCTCTGGCTGCCGGCCCTGTCCCAGGGGCACTGTGATACCCGGAAGGCTGTGAATCCTTAGTGATGCCGGGCCCTCTCGGGGATCTCAGATTGTCCCCGGGGCCGCTGTGATGCACACCCCCACCCGTGCGGCGACCCGCCAGGGAGCGCGCTGACCTCCCCAAAGACTGTGGCCACCGCAGGCGCCTTGGACCCCCATGGGGGGACAGGGCGTCCCCTGCCTCCTGCAGCCCCGCGAGGGCGGTGGCCTTGGCCCCTGCAGGCTGGGCGTCCACGTTCGGGTGCACCGCGGCGTCTGCTGCCGGGTCCCGCATCTTTCTTGGCCGCCTGTGTCCCCGTCTGCGGGCTCTGTCCGGCCATCCCTCTCTCTGCCGCGTCTCTGACCTTCGGCGCCAGGACTTTTCAGCTCAGGGCCCGTCCCAGAATCCCCTTCCAGCCCTTCTCCCCCGGCTCGGGAAGGGACGTCGCGCCCACGCGGTTCCAGATTCACGCGTGACCCGGCCAGGCGGCGACTCCGACAGGCGGCTGTCCGGGCCCCCGATGCCCTCGGCAAGCCCTTGCTACCCCCGCCCCCCTTGGCTCGTCCCCCTTGGCTCGTCCCCCCGGGACCGCACTGCAGTTGCCTCCCCTCCGCGCGGGACCGGTCCTCGGCCGGCCCCTGCTTCCGCCGCAGCAGCCGCCGACCGCCAGCGCGCATGCCCAGAGCCGGGCAGGCCGGAGGCCCGCGGGGGCTCCGGAGTGGGCACAGGGCGGGAGCTCGGCAGGGGCGGGGCCCAGCGCGCGCGTGCGCGGAAAGGCCGGCGCGGCGAGCTGAGGAGAAAGCGGCGCGCGGAGGTGGGTGCGCTCGGGGCGTGCAGGGGGTGCGCTGCGGTGTGGCCGGGCCAGGTCCCCGCTGTCACCGCAGTCGACACGTGCTGGGGGCGAGAACGTGCGGTTCCGGCTGCGGGCCCCATTCGAGGCGGGGATCCCCAGCCACGCGCGGGTTGGGGGCTCCGGAGCCCGGCGCTGCAGCTGCGGCTTGGCCTACGGGCGGGGGCGCAGGAGCGGGACCCCATGGGCGCGAGGCCCGATCCCCGCCCGGTCCCTGGCCCGCGACTCGGCCCGGGGCATGGTGTCGTCGGGAAGGGTGACTGTGTCACTCTTTCCTTGGGGCGTTTTCCGTCTCCGCAGGGTCGGAAATCCTCTTCGGGGCTCGGTGAGATTGCAACAGATTCTGATACGTCCTGCCCTGTGGACCTGCAGCAGCCCCAGGCCCCGCCCCGCCCTGCCCAGGGATGACACACGCCCCCACCGCCCACCCGCTTGGGGGTCCGCTAGTCCCCGGCCCTGTCCGGTGGGGGCCCCTCTGGGTGCGCCTTGCCAGGCGGCCGCTGTCCTCCCGGCCCTGGGACTTGGGAGCCGGGGACCCCCAGCTCTGAGCCAGCACGGCGGAGGGGAGAGCCGGCCCCACCTGGGCTGGACTGCACCTGTTCCCGCCCCCTCCAGGCGGGGAGTCCCCGCGGGCTAGCCACAGGCTTTCTTTGATGGCCGTGCCCCGCAGGGAAACGCGCTGTGGACCCCCGGGTTACTGCTTGCGGGGTGATATTAAAGGCCAAAGGCTGTCTAAAAGCCAGCTGGGTGGTGTGGAGGTGCAAGTGGACTGTTAGGTTGGTGGCTGTGGTTGTGAAGCCGGTGTCGCTGTCTTTCTCCAGCAGCTTATTCCAGAAAGGCGGCGTCAGCCTGCCCTTCCAGGGCGATAGAAGCACTAGCGGGTGATTTTTCCCTGTTTTGCTGTGTTTGCTCCGGAGTCACCAGGTGACTTCCAGGCAATGTGCAGAAGGAACCGTTCCATTATTTGGCACGTGGGCCGTTTCCTCCACCCGAGGTCCCGGGCTCTGTCTTCACAGTCTGTCCTCAGCACACAGTAGGCACCTGTAGATGTTTGCTCAGTTGCAGCAGAGACAAGCAGTCAGTTCTTTTCGTTTTAAGGAACACACGCTGGGAAAAAAAACAATCCAGATAAGAGAAGATCAGGAAATCTTATACAGATTTTACAGTTACTGTTCCTAGCCTGTGGCATGACCCCTGCGTGCCCTGCCTTTTATTTTGAGGGTTGATCCTCATCTAATCTGAGCACTCAGATAAAGGCTTTACATAGAGTACTAATTAGAGAGTGCTTGCTCTACTTAGAAGCCTGTCTTTCCCTGTGAACAGGGCTAGAGCCACACTGTTCATCTTTGCTTCCCCCTGGCCTGGCCAGGGCTGGGCCAGAGGTTTTCTCTACATGATGGTTGAAGTGGATCAAGGTCCTTTTGTCAGAATGATAGATGTGAACTATTGCAGTTGCTTTCCACTGGGTTGAGGGTGACCTTCTGAGATGCAGAAGTAATCTAGGCAGGGTTTTCATAACAACAGTAAATTTGGCCACCCAGGGTCTGTAAAGTCACCTGTAGGGTAGCCTTCCTAGCTCTCGCTGACCACACCTGCCAGGATTGTCCAGCAGGCTCGAGTGACCTTGGGCATGCAGTGTTGCTCTTAATTATCTGCAGATTGAGCCAAGCTCAGAAAACATATTAAATGTTTGCCTTTAGATGGTTTCTGGTTTAAAGTACATAAAGACGATGAAGCAGGTTATAAAAAAAGCACTTAACATTTACCCTGTTGAATGTTTTCCCTGTCTGAGCATGCCTTTTCTGTTGTGACAACTCTGTAAATGGAAGAAAGAAGTCCTTTTCTTTCTTTCTTTTTTTTTTGAGATGGAGTCTTGCTCTGTCGCCCAGGCTGGAGTACAGTGGCCGGATCTCAGCTCACTGCAAGCTCTGCCTCCTGGGTTCACACCATTCTCCTGCCTCAGCTTCCCGAGTACCTGGGATTATAGGTACCCGCCACCTCACCTGGCAAATTTTTTTTGTATTTTTTTTTTTTAGTAGAGACAGGGTTTCACCGTGTTAGCCAGGATGGTCTCGATCTCCTGACCTCGTGATCCGCCCGTCTTGGCCTCCCAAAGTGCTGGGATTATAGGCTTGAGCCACCGCATCCGGCCAAGAAGTCCTTTTCAACTCAAAGCAGCAATTGCAGTAGCTGTTTCAAACATTGCCCTTCAATTGGAGATAAAATCAAAGAAACAAAACCTCAGGCTTTTTACTGAGGACCAACTTGAATTCATTATTCAATGATTTTCTGTATCCTTTCAACATGCGTTTATTAAGCCAAGTGCAGTGGCTCATGCCTGCAATCCCAACACTTTGGGAGGCTGAGGTGGAAGGATTGCATGAGCCCGGGAGTTCGAGACCACCCTGGGCAACATAGGGAGGTCTCGTTTCTATAAAAAATTAGCCAGGTATGGTGGTATGTGCCTGTGGTCGCAGCTACTTGGGAAGATGAGGCAGAAGGATCACTTGAGCCTGGGAGCTGAAGACTGCAGTGAGCTGTGATTGTGCCACTGCACTCAAGCCAGGACGACAGAGTGAGACCCTGTCTCTGAAAAACAAAACAACAAAAATGCATTTATTGAATTCACACTTCATAGGAGGCACCATGCTGTGCGTTCTGTGGATTCGGTGTTGCGTAAGACTTGGTCTCTGCCCTTGATCTTATAGTGCAGTGAGGAGACAGGAGAATAAACACATGGTAGAAGCTCCAACAGAGGTGGACAGAGCCTTCTGTGGGTACAAAGGCATGGCATCCAGCTGGATTGTGGTGGGGGTGGGGCTCTGAGATGGACTTGAGCTTCATTTTGAAGGATGATCAGGAGTGGCAAGAACAAGTGAGGGAAAGCGCCTTCCCCCAGAGGAACAGTGGATATAAAGTGACGGGCGTGGTGCCTGCCCACCAGCTCTTGGGAGAAGGGCAGTGGTGGTCCTGGGTTAGATAGGGTGAAGTGAGTGAGCTAGGCTGACAGCAGACTGGGACAAGCCTTGATTGCCACCTGGGAGTTTGAATTCACCCAGAGTGGCATGAAGATCTTGGGTTTGTGAGTGACCTGATCAGAGGTGGCCAGGGAGGTGAAGGGCCTCACAGAGGCCCAGGCCGGTTGAGGGACTGTCATGGCACACCCAGAGAGACATCAGCACAGAAAGGAGCAAGACTCAGCCGGGCCTGGGGGCTCACACCTGCAAGCCCAGCATTTTGGGAGGCCAAAGCAGGAGGCTCGCTTGAGCCCAGGAGTCGCAGGCTGCAGTGAGCTGTGGTTGTGCCACTACACTCCAGCCTGGTCAGCTCTGTTTCAGAAGAAAAAAGAGAGCAAGACTCTGAGACAAGTGGCTGCAGGATGGGAAGAGCCAGAGAGGAAGGAGGGTATGTTCCAGGATTGAGTGGCGGGCAGTGCCACACCCCATGCAGAGTGTGGAGGGAGGGAGCAGGCTGGCACCGTGTGGAGAAGGCAATGAGGTTACTGCGAGACGTCTGGGCAGTAAGCACATGTGTTTTGGCCTGGAGCCAAGGAGAGCGTACTAGACGAGAACACTTTGGGGATGCTGTGTGCTGTCCAAGCTGGGGGTTGGGTTGGGTCTTCCCAGGAGAATGTGTAGAGTGAGAAAAACAAAATAGAACCCTGAAGCCTGTGGACTCCTAATACAGTCTTAAAACAAAGTCAATAAGGTAACAGAAGGCCAGTCAGTAACCCATTGCCTTTTGTGGGAATGGGGCAGAGTAGTGGGCTTTTAATTTTCTTTTTTCTTTTTTCTTTTTTTTTTTTTGAGACAGAGTCTCACACTCTGTCACCTAGGCTGGAGTGCAGTGGCCAGATCGCAGCTCACTGCAAGCTCCGCGTCCCAGGTTTACACCATTCTCCTGGCTCAGCCTCCCGAGTGGCTGGGACTACAGGTGGCTGCCACCTTGCCCGGCTAGTTTTATATATATATATATATGTGTGTATATATATATATATACACACATATATATATATAGTTTTTTTTTTTTTTTTTGAGACGGAGTCTTGCTCTGTCGCCCAGACTGGAGTACAGTGGCCGGATCTCAGCTCACTGCAAGCTCCGCCTCCCGGGTTCATGCCATTCTCCTGCCTCAGCCTCCCGAGTGGCTGGGACTACAGGCGCCCGCCACCTCGCCCGGCTAGTTTTTTGTATTTTTAGTAGAGACGGGGTTTCACCGTGTTCGCCAGGATGGTCTCGATCTCCTGACCTCGTGATCTGCCTGTCTCGGCCTCCCAAAGTGCTGGGATAACAGGCTTGAGCCACCGCGCCCGGCTTTAATTTTGTTTCTTTCTTTCTTTCTTTTTTTTTTTTTTTTTTTGAGACAGGGTCTTACTCTTTCTCCTAGGCTGGAGTGCAGTGTCAGGATCAATGGCTCACTGTAGCCTCGACCTTCTGGGCTCAAACGATCCCCTTACCTCAGCCTCCCAAAGAGCTGGTACTATAGCCTTTTTTATTCTTTTCTTTTCTTTTCTTTCTTTTTTTTTTTTTGAGACAGGATCTCACTCCCATTGGCCGGACTAGAGTACAGTGGTAGGATAATGAGATCGTGGCTCACTGCAGCCTCGACCTCTCGGACTCAATCAATCTTCCCACCTTAGTCTCCTAAATAGCTGGGACTACAGGTGCACACCACCACGTCCAGTAATTTTTGCATTTTTTATAGAGACAGGGTCTCACTTTGTTGCCCAGGCTGGTCTCAAATTCCTGGGCTCAAGCAGTTCTTCCACTTTGGCCTCCCAAAGGGTGGGATTACAGGCGTGAGCCACAGTGCCTGGCCTGGGCTTTTAATTTGTCGCAGAAACCCAGTGTGTCTCTTGGAGTGAAGGATGGAGTGTGGGACGGGGGGATGCCAGTGTCCTTGCAGTGGCCTTCCTGTCTCACGTGTCTATTTGCCTTTTGGGGAACCTCCAGCTTCAGTGTCACTCTTCTCAAAGGACCTAGTCCACCTGCAGTCCAAGGGTTGCTCCTCTTGGAGCATTCCCACAGGTAGGGCTCTGGAAAAAGCCTTCTCAGACCCAGAGACTGAAGGCTGCAGAGCCCTCAAGGGCTCCTCACTCTCCTTCCAGGACCCAGTTTCTGTGTGGTCCATCAGCACTGGCAGCAGGCACAACTTTGGAAAAAATCTACTAAGAACAGAGGCCGCGCATGTGGTGCGTCCCCACCCCCGCCATTCCCCCACCCTGAGGGGCCGAATGGGTGAGGCTGGGGAAAGGGTGTGCTGCAGAAGCAGCCCCTATCTGCTCGCGGCCTGCACGTGGCCCCCAGGGCTGGCTGAGCCTCTGGATAAGGTTGTGAGCTGTTATCTACACCCTCCAACAGAACCTGCTCACAGGGGCGCAGGCTTCACAGCCTCCGAGGACTGCGTATGCAGCCATGGCTTCCTGCAACCCTCCCCAGTGTGCTCTCTTCTTTTTTTCTCTTTTTGTTAATTTTTTTTTTTTTTTTTGAGACGGAGTTTCGCTCTGTCGCCCAGGCTGGAGTGCAGTGGCCGGATCTCAGCTCACTGCAAGCTCCGCCTCCCGGGTTCACGCTATTCTCCTGCCTCAGCCTCCGGAGTAGCTGGGACTACAGGCGCCCACCACCTCGCCCGGCTAGTTTTTTTGTATTTTTTAGTAGAGACGGGGTTTCACCGTGTTAGCCAGGATGGTCTCGATCTCCTGACCTCGTGATCCGCCCGTCTCGGCCTCCCAAAGTGCTGGGATTACAGCCTTGAGCCACTGCGCCCGGCCTTTTTTTTTTTTTTTTGAGATGGAGTTTCGCTCTTGTTGCCCAGGCTGGAGTGCAGGAGTGCAGTGGTGCGATCTCAGCTCACCGCAACCTCCGTCTCCTGGGTTCAAGCGATTCTTCTGCCTTATCCTCTCTAGTAGTTGGGATCACAGGCATGCGCCACCACGCCCAGCTAATTTTGTATTTTTAGTAGAGACGGGGTTTCACTGTGTTAGCCAGGCTGCTCTTGAACTTCTGACCTCGTGATCCACCTGCCTCCGCCTCCCAAAGTGCTGAGATTACAGGCATACCTGCCTGGCTGTTGTTTGTTTGTTTGCTTGAGACAGAGTCTCGCTCTGTCGCCCAGGTTGGAGTGCAGTGGCGCGATCTCAGCTCACTGCAAGCTCCGCCTCCCGGGCTCACACCATTCTCCTGCCTCAGCCTTCCAAGGAGCTGGGACTACAGGGGCCCGCTACCATGCCCGGCTAGTTTTTTGTGGTTTTAGTAGAGACAGGGTTTCACCGTGTTAGCCAGGATGGTCTCCATCTCCTGACCTCGTGACCACCCGCCTTGGCCTCCCAAAGTGCTGGGATTACAGGCGTGAGCCACCATGACTGGCCCGTTAATTGTTTTTTTTTAAGACACTGGGTCTCGCTCTGTTGTCCAGGCTGGAGTGCAATGGTGCAGTCATGGCTCATTGCAGTTTCAACCTCCTGGGCTCAAGCCATGCTCCCACCTCAGCCTTCTGAGTAGGTGGGACTACAGGTGCATGCCACCACACCTTCCTGATTTTTTATTTTTTTGTAGAGACAGTATCTTACTATGTTGCCCAGACTGGTCTCGAACTCCTGGCTCAAGGGATCCTTTCGTCTCAACCTTCTAAAGTGCTGGGATTACAAGCATGAGCCACTACACCGGGCTATTCCCTTTTTCTTACAGGTCATTGAGAACACACCACAGGGGACCTGGGAATCTACTGAGGATACAGATTTCCCATAATCTGAAACTGTGTGTCTGCCTGATTGTTACACAGTTTTAATTGGGTGCCATACACCGAGAGAGACTGTTTGCTTGTGGGCCGTCCTGTTTCCAGCAAAAGCCTTTCCACTCACTGTAGTGCTAAATGGAGCTGATCACCTCGGCCCCTTCAGCCTTTCCTTGAATCATTTCCACCCCTTCCCTAATTATCCTCTGTGATCCCTTTCCTGGCAGGGGTCCTTCTAGCCTTCCTACCTTGGTAAACCTGTGGCCTTAGAAGGATCGAGGTGTGGACATTAACTTTTCTGCTTTGGCAGCTACCTGGGCTGTCTTCTCCCTGTTCCCAGCACTCAGGAGTACTGCCCTTTCCTGGCAACCTGGTAAATCCCAGGCCTCTGTTTTGGGCCCTTTGGCTTCTTGGTGCCTGTTATGCTGAACCGTAGAACTGTCTTAACTAGAGCCCCAAAGGACACTCACTGGCCCACGCGCTTATGGAGCTGGGTAGCTCTGACCAGGCTTGCCCTCCGGGGCCCTGTCCTTTGACCACACTGTCTCTATCACTTCTGAGGCTAAGGCCTCCTCACACTGTAAGACCCAACGGAGGCAGGCGTTGGCTCTGGGAAAGCACCCTGTCGCAGCACCTGCACCTTGAATTGGCATCATCAGTACACCTGACCTGGGCTGGGGTGGGGCCATGCCTCTGTACTCCTCTGTACTCAGGTACCTGGCACACTGGCATTCAGGAAGCGTGCCTTGCATGCCTGTTAAAATGATTAGGACCCGGCGTGGTGGCCCACACTTGTAATCCCAACACTTCGAGAGGCCAAGATGGGAAGATTGCTTGAGGCCAGGAGTTTGAGACCAGTCTGGGCAGCATAGTGAGACTTTGTCTCTACCAGATCTAAAAAGTAAATAAAAATAAAATGATTAAACCTGCACAACTCCACTCTGAGCTGGATCTCTCCTTAGGTCTAAAGACACTTGCTGAGAACCTGATGTGAGCCTGGCCTTCCAAGGCACACCTGTCACAGGCTTGGAACTCGGACCAGTCGGAGTCCTGTGCTGCTGACAGCTGAGCCCTCGTCCTCTGGTTCTCCTCCTGGGTCCTGGTTCTCCTCCTGGGTCCTGGGGGTTCTCTCCTGTGGGGAGAATCTTTGGGCTCAGATGGTAAAGATCCTGAATTACCAGAGCCCTGTGCCAGCTCCATCCCCTGCCTTTGGGTGGACCAGACCAGGCTGGGGAAAGAAAGATGTCTGCCTATGAAAGGGAACAGGGAACTGTCTTGAGTGGCTGGCCAAGGTTGAGGCTCAGCCTGCCTCTGCTCAGGCACCGAGCAGTAGGCTCAGAAGCCACAGTTAGGCAAGTTGGCACTGCCGACCAGCACAGGCAGGCAGAGCAGCTGGCCCGTGGTGCGGTGACTAACGCCTCGTTAATGGTCACACCCCTTTTGTACCTGGCACGTGCCCTCCATTGTGTGCCTCCAGCAAGGAGCCCACTATCAAGTTCCCCAGGTAGCAGCTACTTGGTAGTCACTGTGGCATGTCGGTCACCATTAATATTTGAAAGATGCCTATGCTCTGCTTCAGGCTGAGGCAAGCACCCCTACCTTCCTGTCATGTGCAGATGCCTGCAGGAAAGGTCACTCCTAGGGTGGGTGGACTAGTAATGCTCCCTGTTGTTATTTGGCCTTCAAAATTAAATTTGTCTTGGGCCCAAGTGGTTTGCGATTTCTCTGAGTCTCTGCCTGTTTTCTTCTCTGTTCCCTCCTTCCCAGGATACATTGGACATAGTGTGAGACACTTGGGTGCAGAAGTCATGGTCCAGTAGCAGGGCTGGGTGGATAAGCCAGCACCATGATGGTGGGTGTGCTGGGTGAGGGTGAGGACAGATGTGGACAGGAGGTGTGGAGCTCTGTGAGGGCTCGGCTCTGCGCCGGAGGTCCCATGGAGGCCTGTGAAGAAGGGGCGATTGTACTGAGAGCAGAAAGTGAAAGGGGACAGGTGTGTCCTGCCTCTCTGGACAGTGACATTCCCACAGTAGTGTGGGGACTGCAGTTAGCACTGTGTGGCCGGGGCTTCTGAAGCTGTTGTCCGAGGGGCAGGGAGGGGCCGGGTCCTGAAGGGCGGGGGACACCAGGAGAGGGTTTTGGGTGGAGAACGGTGACCGGGTGAAGCCCTGAGCAGGCAGGAGGCTGGGAGTGGGAGCTGAATTGCGCTGGAGTCACGTGGAGTGTGAATGTTGTGAGCTTCCCGGAGACAGCTGGGAAGGAGCTGGAGGGACGGGCCTGGACCTCAAAGAAGGATTCTAGGCTCAGGAGACGGTGAGCTCCATTGGAGAGACAGGCACAGGAGCTGGAGGAGCAGCCGTGGAGAGGTGAGGAGATGCCTGGCAGGGAGGCAAGTGGGATGCGGCCCAAGGCAGCTGGGAGATCTGGCAGCCAGCGCGGCCAGTGGCGGGAGGGCCGGAAGCCGGGTGTCATCTGCTCTTGCCAGCAGCTCGGCTCAGAAGAAAAATGGAGGAGAGGTGGAGCTGGAGCGGAGCCCCCGGCACTGTGATTTGCTGTGTTTGGGGCCCGTGTCACAGCACTGGGGAGCCTTGGAGAGAGATGGGGAGCTGGGGTCCCCAGAAGGTGAGAGCCAGGACTGAGGGGGGCCTTGGTCTGTGGTGGGAATACAGAGAGCTGGGAAGCTCCTGCCTGACAAGCCCCCTTTCTTGGGGTAGAGTGGGTGGGACGGGGCAGCTGTGAGCTGGAGAGGAGACAGTGTCGGTGAAGTGTGCCGCTAAGGCTGCCAGGTGACACCGGGGGCTGGGCCACTCGAAACCGCTGAGCAGGCGGCAGGACTTCTCCCTCTTCCCTCGGCTGCTCTCGTGCCTCAGGCTGACTTCCTCGTGCAGTTTATCCATATGGCTGAGACAGGAGTGTGGGGTTGGCGGGTGGGAGTTGGAGCTTGGCATGACGGTCCAGGCTGAGCTGGCAAGAGAGAAAAGCCAGAGCGGCTGGTGGATGGGGCAGTTGCAGCTCCGAGTGGGAGGAGGGCACTGAGGGCTCCAGGACAGGGTATGGGCGGGTTTATGAAGGTGCCGCCTCTGGAGTGGGTAGAGTGGTTTTCTGGAATGCCCAGGGACTGGATAAAAAGGTAGAGATGTAAAGGCTTTTAAAGTTCTAGAGGCCACGGAGCTTCCAGCCAGGACTGCGAACTTAGCCCTCAAGGGAGGGCAGCACAGAGAGGAAGGCCCTGAGCCGGAGAGAGAGGAGGTGGGTGGTGATGGCGAGAGCCTGGCCGCTGCTCGGCCCAGAGGAGGAAGGGTACATTCGGGAGAGGACGAAGACTTGGGAGTGGTGTGTTTGCTGTAGAAAATTTCCAGAGCAAGAAGGCAGGTTGGGAGCAGGGGCCGGGGGTAAAAGGCAGATAACAAGGTAAGGAGGCGTGGGTGAAGACTGGTGGCTGTGCCCACCGTGGTTAGTGATACTTTCACCATCCAGCCCCGGTCAGACATGGTCCTATAGCTGAGGGTCTCACCAGGCGGTGGGGGCACAGGTGAGGGGAATGGGATCGCCAGAGGAGCATTCTCAAAACGTGCCTGTGCAGGCATCTCCCACCCCTGACATTCTGCATGGGAGGTCCAGGGGGTGCCCACCCCACATGCAGCAGATCCCTGGTGGTCATCCTCCTCTCAGCCTCCCCTCCTCCCCTCCCCACCTCGCCACCCCCAGTGGATGTTTCCGATGGCTGTGGCCTTTGCACATGCCCTCCAGGCTGCCATGCCACAGATCTTTCTGGCATAAAAGCTTGATCTCGCTCCCCACCCTGGTACTCTGGTGGTGCCCTGTCAGTATCGGGATGGGGTAGGGTGCAGGCCTTGTGACTCGGAGCAGGTCTTGTATTTCCCTGCTGCTGAGTGCAGGTCCTCCCCCTGCCCCCCACCCACACACCTCCCCCGCCAGTCTGCCCTGCCAACCGCAGCACACTGTAACCACCTCCTAGGAGGGCTTCCGGAACCCCTCCAGCTCTCCAGGGCATGTGACCACCCCGGGGCCTCTCTGCCTCTACACGTGCCTACACAGCGGCTTTCCGACCTCGCTGCCAGGTGACTGATTTATCTCTCAGCTCTTTCTAGCTCAGTGCCAGGTGCCTAGGAGGCACTCAGAAGAAGGTTCCAGAGAGAACAGGTACACCTGGGTGCACAGATGAGTCCAGTAGCTCTCTTCCATCGTGGTCCACTGTGCCAGCTCCATTGTTCCAGGGCTGAGGCCTAGGGTGGTGGGGCTATATGGCAGGAGTGTCTGCACTTTGGGACTCTGCCTGGGATTTGTTTGTGTCTCTGAGGCATCCAGTAGATTCTTGGAGAACAGGATTAGGTGTTCCCTGGCCTTTCCCAGCAGGTAGGTGGGAGGCCTGGGCCCCTCATGAAGAAATCAGACTTGGCCTGGACTTGTGAGGAAGGTCCCCCAGCCGGAGGAGGCGTCATCCCCTCCCTGGGGCTGAATGCTGGGGCCACCTCTCCCCTCATGCCTGTCATCCATACCCCACTCCAGGTCTGCTTTTAGGCCCCATTCCCTGCCCCGTCCAGTGTGTTCCTCCAGCCTCCCTCCACCTACTCTCCCAGCACCTCTGTGATGTTGTGAAATACCTATTTGGTCTTTGTCCTTGTTTTGTAACATACAACTCCCGAAATCCTCAGGATCTCCGTGGCGCTCTTTCTGTGCACTGGTGTTGACTGATGGCTTCTGGGTGGCGCTGGTCACTGGAAAGACCAAGGCAGGATTAGCGGGTTAGGACTTTCAGCCCCAGCCCCAACCGCAGGGACGGGGGAGGTCCAGGGGTGGAAGGTCAAGTTGATTGCCAGTGGGGTAATCAATCATGCCTACTTAACAAAGGCTCCATGCCAACCCTAGAGGACAGGACTTGGAGAGCTGCTGGACAGCTGAGCAGGAGGGGGTGCCTGGAGGGTGGCACCGTGTCCTTCTCCCATACCTCACTCTAAAGTCCCCTTCATCTGTGTCCTTTGTAACAACTTTTATAATAAACTAGTGAATGTAAGTGTTTCCCTGAGTTCTGTGAGCTGCTCCAGCAAATTCATTGAACCCAAAGCAGGGTTGTGGGAACCCCAACTTGAAGTTGGTCACTGAGAAGTTCTGGAGGCCTGGACTTCTGACTGGTGTCTGAGGTGTGGGCGTCTTGCGGACTGAGCTCCCGACCGGTGGGATCTGAGCTATCTCCAGGTGTTGGGATTGAATTGGAGGATGCCCTGCCGGCACCCACTGCAGAATGGATTGCTTGCTGCGGGGAGAAACCCCTGCATTTTCTGGGTCGCAAATCCTGTGCCAATTGCTGTGCTGGCGTCAGAGCAGAGGAAAACATGGTATGAGAGTTTTTCCAAACAGTCCGGACAGCTTCCAGGCTCTCTCAGCCACCCCACGCTGCCCCTACCATTCCCACCTGGCCCGCTGCCGCCTCTGCCCCAGGGTTTCCGGGCACTCCGAGCTTCCCTGTCAGGCAGCGAAGCTCTCATCCCTGGACCTCGCGCCTAGGGCTGGAATGCCTGTGCTGCCCTCCCCTACCTGGCAGGTGTGGTTGATGCTCAGGAGTGGGCGGGGCCTGCCGGTCTCCCCAGCCCACCGGCAGGTTTCCTCCATATCCCTGCAGCACTTAGCAAGGTCCAGGGTCTTCTGTGGAGAGTGAGAGTGTTTTGGATCCCGCTGGGGGAGTCCGCTGAGAGGAGCGTTTATCTCCTATCACGTGAAGCCCGTAGGGACCAGAGCACCTCATTCCTGTGGTCCCTAGCTGCGGGCATTGGGGTTCCCCACCCATGGGGCCCGGCCTCGTTTCCTCTTCCTCTTCACTCCCAGCCCCACTCACAGGAAATGGTGAGGGATTGCGCAGACCAGACGGGAAGAACTGAGATGAGCGGCAGCTGACGCCCATGCCCTGTTCTGCTGCCCCGTGACTGAGGTCCAGCCACACAGAACGCTGGGTCCTTGTTAGCTGCTGCTGGGACGGGGGCTGTTCCTGTGGCCAGGATGGGTATGGTAGTCAGGCTAGGGCGGGATGGGGCCCAGGCCTGCAACCCCAGCTCTTCAACCTGGAGTCCTAGCGAATGCTGACCTATGTTGGGACAGGGCTGCCTCTTGCCCAGGGGGCTACAATTGGCCCCTTGGTGGCGTCTGGGAGTGCATGGGGGTGCCCTCTGTGCTGTGGACCTCACCCCCAGGGCTCTACCTCCAGCCTGAGCTGTTCTGGCATTTGCCTAAGAAGCATCTGTATCGAAGCTGGCTGTGAAAACTTCACAGTGGAGCTTCCCTGGACTGGGATTCTCTGTCGCTTGCCCCGACCTCCAGCATCCCCAAGTGGCCTCTGACTCCCACTGTCAGGCCACAGTCCGGTGGGATCCAACCCTGAGCGGTCTCTGGGGGTCCCCCTATCTTCTCCACCCTCCTGGTCTAGACTCTGCCTTCCTTTCTCCCTGGCGCCTCTGTCCCAACGCTTCCTCCTCCAGAGCCACCAGGGGGATTTTTGTAAATGCAGATCTGATTGAGTCACCTGCATAGACTCTCCTCCTACCCCGTGTGGGGACACCTGCCTCTTAGCCCACCCCAGCCCCTCAGCACTGCCAGGGCTGCCCAGCTCGCCTTTGCCCACTCTTGCCTCCTCATCTGAGGGGCACTGTCCCCACCCACAGGCTGCCTCCACACCTTTCCGCCCCTTCCACAACAGCAGGCACAGCCCTGCCCGTGGGGTTCCCCCAGCACTTTCCAAGCTGCCGCGGTTGGCGGCCTCCTCTCAAGCCGTCTCGCTGGCACAAAGGAGGCGCTTCAGTCAGTGGAGGTTTGTCATATGACGACCTGCGGGACGAGGGAGCCATGGTCACATGCTGTCTCCTCCCGTTTGCTGTGACCTGGGACAGGAGCAGTCCCCAGGAAGGGAGGCGCGGTGTTGGGGTTGCCGTTGGCGGTGTTAAAATGTCATCACTGAGGCTAAATGTGTGTTCTGTCTTTGTCACATGAAAGAGTTTGTTTTCAAATCCAGTTGTTTGGGAAAATCACATTCCCCCTGAAGAAGTGACATGTGCAGAGGCCTCATGACTCAGGCTGTCAGGCCTGGAGTTTGGTGTTTGGGGATGGCAGGTGGTGTTGCTAGCAGGAGCCCTGCCAGGGTGACCTGTGTCTCCAGGACCCATGGGAGGGCCCTGGCACTAGAAGTGGCCGAGTGCTCTGGAGTCCCAGACCTGGGTGGGTCCTGCCTGTGCTCAGGGACCCTCTGGAGCCTCTCTCGGAGGTCCTCACTGTCCCAGGATGAAGGGAGACAGAGCAGGAAGTTAACTCATCAGCAGCCAGCAGCTGTGGGGTTGTGTTCTGGCCCAAGGCTGGGGTGAGCTGCTAGTCTGCTGGAGCGGAGGGGCCAGCTGCCCAATCCAGGCCCCTCCTGCCCCACTCTCCACAGTGAGGATCCACTTCCTCCCACATCCATGCTCTTTCCCACCTGCCTCCTGGGTAGAAATTAGCTCAGGGTGCCATACCCCTGATGGACGCCCCCCGCCCAGCCCTGGCAGCCTTTCTCTTCCTGTGGACACCTTCAGGGGGTTTGCTGCAGAGGATGGATTGGGGCTTTCTTGGAGCTCCCATGGGGTGTGGACATAGGCGGCTGGGATCCCAAAGTGCTGGGATTATAGGCATGAGCCACCGCGCCCAGCTGCTTTTTGTTTTATTAAGAAATATTTGCGGCCAGGCACAGTGGCTCAAGCCTGTAATCCCAGCACTTTGGGAGGCCGAGGCGGGTGGATCACGAGGTCAGGAGTTCGAGATGAGCCTGGCCAATAAGGTGAAACCCCATCTCTACTAAAAATACAAAAATTAGCCAGGCGTGGTGGGAGGCGCCTGTAATCCCAGCTACTCGGGAGGCTTGGGCAGAAGAATTGCTTGAACCCGGGAGGTGGAGGTTGCAGTGAACCCAGATGGCGCCACTGCACTCCAGCTTGGGTGACAGAGCAAGACTCTGTCTCAAAAAATAATAAATAAATAAATAAATAAACGAAAGAACGAATGAATACAAACGTTTGCTTCTGATCTGCAGGTACCCTGAGCTCTCAAACAGGCGTGGTGTTTATGAGGAAAGGCCATGTAGGTCCCTGGAGAAGCTTCCTGGGTGGGAAAGAAGCCGCACTGGGTATGGAGGGCAGCTTGACTGTGGAGAGAGGCACTGGGAGGAGATGGTGGCCTGTGAGAGAGCTGCCCCTGGCCCGTGCGGTTGCACCTCCCTCTGCAGGACCAGCTGGGCATCAACCCACTGGGACTGTCACGTCCCAGGCATTCTAGAACACCTTTCTAGCACCTGGCCTGCAACCCTGTAAGGATGAGAGAGTCCTCAGGCAGCTGAGCAGTCCTGGCCAGACAGGCTGGGCTGAGTGCTTTCTATCAACAGGCTCAGTAAATTTCTCAAAGAACAGGGACTGGAGCCCATCCCTTGCCAGTTTCCCACTGTGCTTAGAATACAATCCACGGGCCCGTGGGTGTGTCCGTGCTGCCCTCTGCGCCCTGGGGTGCGACAGGCCTGTTCCTTCCTCGGCCTTTGCACCTGCTCTGCTGGTGTCTGGAGTGCTTCGTCCTTAGCAATCCCGGCTGCTTCCTTCTCACTGCTCTGGCTCAGTGTCATCTCCTGGGAGAGGTGTGCCCTGAAGACCCTCAGTAAAGTAGCTGTCATCCTCCAGACCCACCATGTGGACCCCCACCATCTGGAACTGTCTCTGTCTGTAATTCTTGTGAGTCTCATGGGTGTCAGGTGGAATTTTTCCTGTTTTCCTGGAATTGCAGGCTGGGCCCAAGGCTGGGGACCAAAGACAGGAGGAGTGCTTCTCCGCTCCACACTCAGGGAGCTGGTGGCAGCCGGGCTGACAGGTGCCACCTCGGAGAACCAGCGCCACCTCACTCCATGCCTCTGCAGGGAACTGGAGACTGGTGGGGAAGCACTCTTTAGGTGAGGGCAGTGCAGTGTCCGTGGTGAGAAGCAATTTGCTCGCTCCCCAGAGGCTTCAGGAGGCTGGCTTCCCCGACAGGAGGCACCCTCACAGTGCCCTGCTGGCACTGTCTGCCCTGGGCTGCCTGAACCCGGAGAGAGAGTGGGATAGACTGTTCACAGGCTGTCACCCTAATGTCACCTGCACCCCACCCTGTCAGTCCAGAGTAGGGCTCAACCCACAGGGGTTGCTTGGGAATTGTTGCCCGTGAGGAGTTGGGTGTTATTATCGGCTCCGCTCTACAGACATGGCAACTGCAGTTTAGGGAAGATGCACGGCTTGTCTGCATTTCAAGCAAACAAGTGGCAGAGCTGGACTTTGCGACCAGGCCTGTCTGACTGCAAAGCTGGACCATTTCCACGGTAGCCCCTGCCTCCCCTCTCACTCCCTCCGCGGCCGCCACCTCCAGCTCCGCACCTTCGTCAGGGGTTGGGGGACTGCGGGGAACAGACCAGGCCTTGTTTGCTGCGTAGGAGCAGGTGCAGCTTATGATGTACAACAGCAGCCAGCCAGCAGACAGACAACAGGGAAAGCCACTCGGCCGTGAAAACTCACCTCCAGAGTGTGGGCACTGAAGCCCATAAGTGCACCGGCCCGGGATAGTTTATGTTTTTCCTCAGTTTCCACCTCCCCTTACTTCCTCATCTCAGTAGCCAGTTTAAAGAAAACCTCACTCAGTTGTGAATGCAAGAAAAAGGTTTGGCAGGATAGATACCAAAATGTGAATAGCGATTATCTGTATGTAGAAGGGGAGTAGGATTGGAGAGGTAAACAGAACTCTACACTTTCACTCCCTAATTTTGGTACTATTTGATTTTTTGTGATTTTTGCATTCAAATATCACAGGCATAATAAAAGACTTTTTTTTTTTTTTTTTTTTAACCTAAGGAAACCAATCTGGACCTCGTTTTTATTTATTTATTTTTTATTTTATTTTATTTTATTTTTCAGACAGAGTCTTGCTCTGTCACCGAGGCTGGATGGAGTTCAGTGGTGCAATCATGTCTCACTGCAGCCTTGACCTCCTGGGCGCTAGTGATCCTCCCACCTCAGCCTCCTGAGTAGCTGGGACTACAGGTGTGCACCACCATGCCTGGCTAATTTATTTTTATTTTATTTTTATTTTTTGAGATAGAGTCTCACTCTGTCGTCCAGTCTAGAGTGCAGCGGTGTGATCTTGGCTCACTGCAACCACTGCCTGCTGGGTTCAAGCAGTTCTCCTGCCTCAGCCTCCCAAGTAGCTGGGACTACAGGAATGTGCCACCATGCCCAGCTAATTTTTTGTATTTTTAGTAGAGATGGGATTTTACCTGCTGGTCAGGCTGGTCTCAAACTCCTAACCTTGTGATCCACCTGCCTCAGCCTCCCAAAGTGCTGGGATTACAGGCATGAGCCACCGCGCCCGGCCTGCCTGGCTAATTTTTGTATTTTTTTTGTAGAGATGGGGTTTTGCCATGTTGCGTGGGCTAGTCTTGAACTCCTGGGCTTGGCCTCAAAAGATCCTCCCCCCTCAGCCTCCCAAATAGCTGGGATTATTGGTGTATGCCACCATGCCTGGCCATTGTTTTTTTTTTTTTTTTTTTTTTGGTAGAGATGAGGTCTCATTATGTTGCCCAGGCTGGTCTTGAACTCCTGGGCTGAAGTGATCTTCCCACCTCGGCCTCCCAAAGTGCTGGGATTACAGGTGTGAGCCACTGTGCTGGCCTGGACCTGGTTTTTGTTTTGGTTTGGTTTGTTGTTGTTGTTGTTGTTGTTGTTGTTGTTGTTGTTGTTGTTTTTGAGACGGAATCTCGCTCAGTCGCCCAGGCTGGAGTGCAGTGGCGCGATCTCGGATCACTGCAAGCTCCGCCTCCTGGGTTCACGCTATTCTCCTGCCTCAGCCTCCCAAGTAGCTGGGACTACAGGCGCCTGCTGCCACGCCAGGCTAAATTTTGCATTTTTAGTAGAGACGGGGTTTCACCGTGTTAGCCAGGATGGTCTCGATCTCCTGACCTCGTGATCTGCCCGCCTCGGCCTCCCAAAGTGCTGGGATTACAGGCGTGAGCCACCATGCCCGGCCTGGACCTGGATTTTATAGATGCCTTAAATGGTTTGTTGCCTTGTGTGCACAGCTCCAGAAATGTTGTGCCACTCTCTTTTTTGAGTGAGGGATTGGGGAACAAGAAAGAATCCAAGGGCTCCCTCGGGGTCTTCTGCACACGTCCTTGGCTCGGGTGTCCCTCTGAGTCCAGCGCATCGCTGGACCATTCGCGGCAGCAAACACAACTTGGGATCTGCATCTCCGTGAGGGAACTTTGCGAGGTGCAGTCACAACTTTTGCTGTTTCCAGTTTAATATTCAACCTGAATCTGGGGCCAGCTGAGTGGAGGCTGGTGCTGCTCTGCCCAACTCCTGTTCTGTTTAGAAACATGTTTATTGCCTTAAGAAGGAGCCAGTTATTTCACCCAACCAGGATGGGCCTGGAGTTCCTCCAGAGGCTAGTGGGCCCAGAGCTGGGAAGGAGGGATGTAAGCTGTGGATAACCGACACATGGAAGATCGTGCAGTGTGACCTGAGCATTGCCGTGCGCATGTGAGTGGACCTGTCCGCCTGGCCTTCGGGACCAGGGATAGGGGGAGCCCTCGCCGTCTTCCCTCCCAGGACAAAGCAGACCAATCAATGGTCTTAAGGGTTTCTTTTCTTCTGAGGCCTGGTCCTGCTGTAGGCATGGTTTTTCCAGTGGGATATATTAAAATCAATCAGTGGCTCACGCTTATAATCTGAGCACTTTGGGAGGCTGAAGTGGGCGGATCACCTGAGGTCGGGAGTTCGAGACCAGCCTGACCAACATGGGGAAACCCTGTCTCTATTAAAAATACAACATTAGCCAGGAGTGGTGGCAAATGCCTGTAATCCCAGCTACTCGGGAGGCTGAGGCAGGGGAATCGCTTGAACCCAGGGAAGCAGAGGTTGCAGTGAGCTGAGATTGCGCCACTGCACTCCAGCCTAGATGACAGTGCGGCACTCTGTCTCAAAAAATAAAGAAATAAAAAATGGCTACAATGGTAAATTTTTTTTTATTTTTTATTTTTTTGAGACAGAGTCTTGCTCTGTCGCCTGGGCTGGAGGGCAGTGGCGCGATCTCGGCTCACTGCAAGCTGTGCCTCCCGGGTTCACGCCATTCTCCTGCCTCAGCCTCCCTAGTAGCTGGGACTACAGGCGCCCACCACTGCACCCAGCTAATTATTTTGTATTTTTAGTAGAGACGGGGTTTCACCGTGTTAGCCAGGATGGTCTCGATCTCCTGACCTCACGATCTGCCTGCCTTGGCCTCCCAAAGTGGTGGGATTACAGGCGTGAGCCACTGTGCCCGGCCTAAAATGGTTAATTTTATGCTATGTGTATTTTACCACACACACAAAAACACAGTATCGAGGTACTTTCCCAAGACAGTGTCCCACAGACATAGGTTTTACACTATGATTTTTACCCTTCACGAACTGTTTTAAAGTAGTATTTGCCTTATAATAGATAGGTGAATGTTTTAGCTGCAAGAGAAACCAGAGTGGTCTGGTCACTTAACCAAAACCTGCTGAAGCAGACCCCTGTGGCACTCCAGGAACTTGTACCATCCCAGGCGGAAAGGTTAGTCTGATGTGCGTAAGCAAACCTTGCACTTCTGTGCCCAGGACAGTAGCCTTGCGCCAGGGCAGTCACCTGTTGTCCAAAATCCCACAGGGCACATCTTACCCACTCCTTTTATGTTTGCCTGAGCCCAAGGGTTGCTGTTCTTGGAGAAACACCAACCACCCCCACTTGACTTCTGGCTCATTTGGATGCAGAAATAGGCAGTTTTAAAGCTGCAGCACCTTCCATTTAGGTCCCAGCTCTCCCTCTGGAAACACGCCTGCTCCTCACCAGAGATTTCTCCCTGGAGCACCTGCCTGAAGCATAGCTTTCAAGCTGGTGGTTTTAGAAAGTTAAGAGCTGACTTCAGAATTCCGACAGGGTGAGATAGCATAGGCTGTGACTTTCTTACCATGCACAGCTGGTTAAAGAGAACTGGGAACGGGCCGGGCACGGTGGCTCACGCCTGTAATCCTAGCACTTTGGGAGGCTGAGGCGGGTGGATCACGAGATCAGGAGTTCGAGACCAGCCTGGACAACATGGTGAAACCCCATCTCTACTAAAAATACAAAAACTAGCTGAGCGTGGTGGCGGGTGCCTGTAATCCCAGCTACTCAGGAGGCTGAGGCAGGAGAATTGTTTGAGCCCGGGAGGCGGAAGTTGCAGTGATCCGAGATTACGCCACTGCACTCCATCCTGGGAGACAATGCAAGACTCCGTCTCAAAAAAAGAGAACTAGAACGAAGCAACTCTTTGCTCAAAGTGATCTTCTCAACTGGGGGCTCCCTTTCAGAAGGACCCCAGGGTGCAGGGTGGTGTTTGGGAGCCTGGGGTGGACCATGCTGGAGGGGGGGAGGTGTTTTCAGCAGGGTCAGGCTCTTTTTTTGGTAGAAATGGGGTTTCACCATGTTGTCCAGGCTGGTCTTGAACTCCTGGCCTCAAACAGTCCTCCCACCTTGGCCTCCTGAGTAGCTGGGATTATAGATATGGGCCACTGTGCCCAACCAAGGGCCAAGCTCTTGAAACCCTTATAGAAACTCTATCTCTAGCCTCTTATTACTCAGAATCTATGTGACCTATTCCGGTAACTTCATAAGTTCTGTGAAAAGAAGGTATACTCCGAAGTTTGTAATGGCTTCTCAGAACAGTCACTTATCTTAAGTGGAAGCCCTTCTAATACTTACACAAAGATTAAGACAAATAATGTGGCTGGGCACCATGACTCTCACTTGTAATTCCAGCATGGTGGGAAGATCACTTGAGGCCTACGGTCAAGGCCAACGTGGGCAACAGAACAAGACCCTGTCACACACACACACACACACACACACACACACACAAAATAATAATAAACAAAACAGGCCAGGTGCACTGGCTCACACTTGTAATCCCAGTACTTTGGGAGGCTGTGGGGGGTGGATTGCTTGAGGTCAGGAGTTCAAGACCAGCCTGGGTAACATGGCAAAATCTCATCTCTACCAAAAAGATAAAAAATTAGCTGGACGTGGTGGCGCCTGACTGTAGTCCCAGCTACAGCTGAGGTGAGAAGATCACCCGAGCCCAGGAGGCAGAGGTTGCAGTGCGCCGAGATGGTGCCATTGCACTCTAGCCTGGATGTCAGCGCAAGACCTTGTCTCAAACCAAACAAAACAAGGCCAGGCACGGTGGCTCATACCTGTAATCCCAACATTTTGAGAGGCCAAGACAGGAGGATTGCTTGAGCCCAGGAGTTCAAGACCAGCCTGGAGGGCATAGTGAGACCCCGTCTCTCCAAAAAAATAAAAAATTAGGCCAGGGCAATGCCTCTCGTCTGTAATCCCACACTTTGGGAGGCCAAGGCGGGCAGATCACGAGGTCAGGAGTTCGAGACTAGCCTGGCCAACGTGGTGAAACCCTGTCTCTACTAAATATACAAAACAATTAGCCAGGCATGGTGGTACATGCCTGTAGTCCCAGCTACTCAGAAGGCTGAATCAGGAGAATTGCTTGAACCAGGGGCTCAGAGGTTGCAGTGAGTGGAGATGGTGACACTGTACGCCAGCCTGGGTGACAGGGTGAGACTCCACCTCAAAAAAAAAAAAAAAAAATTAGCTGGGCACGGTGGTGGACACCTGTCATCCCAGCTACTCGGGAGGCTGAGGCAGGAAGTTTGTTCAAGCCATTCAAAGCTGCAGAGAGCAAGGTCACGCCACTGCACCACCCTCCAACCTGGGCCACAGAGCGAGACCCTGTCTCAAAAGAAAAAACAGGCAGGGCGCGGTGGCTCACGCCTGTAATCCCAGCACTTTGGGAGGCCGAGGCGGGCGGATAACGAGGTCAGGAGATTGAGACCATCCTGGCTAACACGGTGAAACCCCATCTCTACTAAAAATACAAAAATTAGCCGGGCGTGGTGGTGGGCGCCTGTAGTTCCAGCTACTCGGGAGGCTGCGGCAGGAGAATGGCGTGAACCCGGGAGGCGGAGCTTGCAGTGAGCCCAGATCGCGCCACTGCACTCCAGCCTGGGCAACAGAGCGAGACTCCGTCTCAAAAAAAAAAAAAAAAAGAAAAGGAAAAGAACACCACATTTGAAAAAAATACGTTCTTTGAAATGTGAACCTTGAAACAGATGCAAAAAATGTTTTTTTAATCCTGCAGAGTGTGAGATGGCAGACAGGTTTGCTGAAAACCGTCAGCAAGGGGGCTGGAGGATTTAGCCGCTCTGTCCTCCCCTCCCTGCAGCCCAGGGCCTCCTCCCTAGCACAGTGGCGCTATGGACTCTCCGGTATACAACTGCTTCGTGGACAGAGACAAGATGGACGCTGCCATCCAGGACCTGGGGCCCAAGGAGCTGAGCTGCACTGAACTGCAGGAACTGAAGCAGCTGGCGCGCCAGGGCTACTGGGCCCAAAGCCACGCCCTGCGGGGAAAAGTGTACCAGCGCCTGATCCGGGACATTCCCTGCCGCACAGTCACGCCCGACGCCAGCGTGTACAGCGACATCGTGGGCAAGATCGTGGGCAAGCACAGCAGCAGCTACCTGCCGCTGCCCGAGTTCGTGGACAACACGCAGGTGCCCAGCTACTGCCTGAATGCGCGCGGGGAGGGGGCTGTGCGCAAGATCCTCCTGTGCATCGCCAACCAGTTCCCCGACATCTCCTTCTGCCCCGCCCTGCCCGCCGTAGTGGCCCTGCTGCTGCACTACAGCATTGACGAAGCCGAGTGCTTCGAGAAGGCCTGCCGCATCCTGGCCTGCAACGACCCGGGCAGGAGGCTGATCGACCAGAGCTTCCTGGCCTTTGAGTCGTCCTGCATGACATTTGGGGACCTGGTGAACAAGTACTGCCAGGCGGCCCACAAGCTGATGGTGGCCGTGTCAGAGGACGTCCTGCAGGTCTATGCGGACTGGCAGCGCTGGCTGTTTGGGGAGCTGCCCCTCTGCTACTTCGCCCGGGTCTTTGACGTCTTCCTGGTGGAGGGCTACAAGGTGCTGTACCGCGTGGCGCTGGCCATCCTCAAATTCTTCCACAAGGTGAGGGCCGGGCAGCCCCTGGAGTCAGACAGCGTGAAGCAGGACATCCGCACGTTCGTCAAAGACATCGCCAAGACAGTGTCCCCGGAGAAGCTGCTGGAGAAAGCGTTCGCCATCCGCCTCTTCTCCCGCAAAGAGATCCAGCTCCTGCAGATGGCCAACGAGAAAGCCCTGAAGCAGAAGGGCATCACTGTGAAGCAGAAGAGGTAGGTCTCCGGCAGCCAGTGAGGGGCACGCCCAGGGTGGGGGGCTGGGGCAGGACGTGTCCGGCATGAGCGCATCCTGTTGGCCTCCAGGCGGCCTCTGCCCACGGTCCACCCACCCATCTGTGCATGGCTGGAAAGACACTGAAACAGGAAGGATCTTCCCAGTTACAGCCACAGACGAGGGACATCAGTTCCTATCCTCTGGGACCAGGCCCACGGCTGAGATGAAAGCTGATGCTGGCCATGGGGTCAGAAGGCATCGTGGGAGGCCAGGCCCACTCCCAGGGTTATTTCAGGGCAGCCCTGCTCCACCCCTCCAGCTCTGGTCTCCATGGCTGGTCTCTGCTGTGGTTGCTGGGTGTGGCCTCCCTGCCTGGAGCACAGCCCCAGGGGAGGAGGGTCAGGGGTTCATGGTGTCCTATGTGCATTTGGCAGCCGGCGCTGTGGTGGTGCCACGCTGTGGTCTGTTGACATGCAGTCCTCTTTCTTCTGGGCCAGCAAAGGCCTGTCAGGGGATCGGTACTCACACTAACTTCTCCTTGTCTGTTTTATTTTTCTTCTCCATGTCCGTTGCTTTCTCCTGTTTTTCAGTGTGTCACTTTCTAAAAGGTAGGTCTGAAACTGCATCCGCACACCTGGCTTTGTCTTTCCACCAGGCTGACTCTAGGCCAGCTGATGCTCTGGGTCCCAGGGCTGCTCTCACGTGCCGGCTTCAGCAGTGCTGCCTCTGAGCCGGACTGCTGCTCAGGCGCCTTCTGTCTGTGCGTCTGCCTGCCTCCCTGCCTGTCTGTCTCTGTCATGCTATCTCCTGGTGCTTGGCTCACCCCGAAGCCTTGTCTTGCCAGAGCAGTCACTCTCTGTCCTGATTTCTTAGAGAAAAGGTGCATTGTCCCCATTCAAGCTGGGCACTCTCCCTTCTGTAACGGGTGGGAGGTGGGGCTCCCGGGAACTTTCTCCCTGTTGGGCACCTAGAACCCGGCCCTAAACGGGGGCAAGCAGGCGAGAAGTTCCCTCTGGGCTTAGTTCCAAAGAGGCTCTGGGGCATACTTTGGGAGACATGGCCTGGCCCCGGACATGGCTTTGGGCTCTGACCCCTGCTTGCTCCCCTCAGGCAGTTTGTACACTTGGCCGTCCATGCAGAGAACTTCCGCTCAGAGATCGTCAGCGTGAGGGAGATGAGAGACATCTGGTCCTGGGTCCCCGAGCGCTTTGCCCTGTGCCAGCCCCTCCTGCTGTTCTCTTCCCTGCAGCACGGGTACAGCCTGGCCAGGTAACATCCCAAGGGGCCAGAGCGGGCGGCAGAACTGCCCAGCCACATGTCCTGCCCACAGAGGCTGGAAATGGGTCTCAAACCTGGGCACCTGGTGAGGCCCTGCTTCTTCCTGTGGGGCCTAAGAATCAGGGTCCTTTTCTGGGCTTCTGTCCTCCCCAGGCCACCCAGGCTTTGGGAGTCATGGCCAGGCATGCCACAGCTTGGGGCTGTGCAGGTGTCATGAAGACGTGGAAGGCAGAATCCCCACCTCGGAGCTCACAGCCTTATCTTGGTTGGGGGACCATGTGCGTGGCAGGTCCCGGCTGTGCTCGCTCCCCACCCTGTCATCCACATGGTGCTCTGTCAGGGACCCCAGACCTGCTGCCCTCCAGGGTGGCACTGCCAGGTGCAGCCAGGGAGCCTCCCTCCAGCCTTGGACAGCATGTGGCCGTGGGAGCTCTGGGTTGGGCCTGGGATGACCTGGAGGTGAGGTAGGCAGAGCTGGTCCAGCCCCCACCCGGCACCGTTCACAGGTTCACAACGCCTCAAGCTTTTTGGCATAGCTGGAGCCACTTCTCCTGGCCCTGCCAAGGACACAAGCCAAGCTTTGGGTGCCACATTGGCAGACATGGGCCTCTTTGGCTTCCACGTGCCTGGGCTGCGAGGATGAGCCAAACCTCCCTACCGCGGGGACCTGTTCCTCTGGTTCCTACTTCCCCAGCCCCTGGCGCTTGGCTCTGCACTGGGTCCTTCTGCTGCAGGCCTCTCCCCTGAGTCACACGAGGGCAGGCTGTCCTGGGGATAGCAGAAGAGGGCCAGGTGAGAAGAACACCTGGGTGAGGGTGTTGTCGGGACCCAGAGAGAAGGAAGCATAGTTCCCAGGTCTTCCGCCCCAAGACAGCCGAGGCCAGTGGAGGCTGTGCAGGGTGACAGCTGGCATGCGTGTCTCTATGCCAGGTTCTACTTCCAGTGTGAAGGACATGAGCCTACCCTCTTGCTCATCAAGACCACGCAGAAGGAGGTGAGCAGGGACCCGGGAGCCAGGGCTGGCTCTGATGGGCTCCGGAGCCTAGGCCTCCTGGGCTGGAGCCAGAGTTAGAGCGTGGGTGTGGCCAGCACATGGGGCTCATCCCATGCTCAGGGTCACAAGGGGAAATAAGACTATCCCCAACACAGCCCCCGCCCACCCTCATTGCCAGCCCCAAGCCAAGGGCAGGGTGCATGCACCTGCAACGCTGCCTTGCCTACAAGACCCCTGCCCTGGGGTGGGGGTGGGAGACGGCGATACCTGCACCCCCACCTGTGACCTAGTGGGGCTGGAGTAGACTGGAGCACAGGGACGCTCCTGGGGGCCTGTGAGCACAGCCTCACCCAGACCTTTCCCCCAGGTGTGTGGTGCTTACCTGTCCACTGACTGGAGTGAGAGGAATAAGTTTGGAGGCAAACTGGGCTTCTTTGGGACCGGAGAATGCTTTGTGTTTAGGGTGAGTGGGGCCAAGTGCCCCCCAACCCCCATGCAGACCCTGTAGCTGCATCCCTCTGGGAGCACCTGCCTGCCCTGGGGACACTGTTTGATGTCACCATGGCAGTCACCCAGCAGCGTCATCGCCATGTGTGCTTCTAGGTTTGATCTTTCGGCCGCACACTGCTCCGAGGCAGGGGGCCTTATCTGCTCGAGCCGCCACCTCCCTAGTCCCTGGCTCGGGCTGCACCCACCTTGGGCTCTGGGTGCAGATGCGTGGGATGAAACAGGCTGTGGATCTGGGGCAGAGGGTCCTGCAAGTGCCTGCACCAGCTCCTCATGCTCCGCTTCCACCCCAGCTGCAGCCTGAGGTGCAGCGCTACGAGTGGGTGGTGATCAAGCACCCCGAGCTGACCAAGCCCCCACCCTTGATGGCTGCTGAGCCCACCGCCCCGCTTAGCCACTCCGCCTCCTCAGACCCCGCCGACCGCCTCTCGCCCTTCCTGGCCGCTCGCCACTTCAACCTGCCCTCCAAGACCGAGTCCATGTTCATGGCGGGGGGCAGCGACTGCCTCATCGTCGGTGAGTGCCAGCAGACAGGGCCCTGGGATGAGGGTGTGGGGGTCCGGGCAGCTGAAGCTGCTGTACCCAGCCCTTGCTGACCGGGGTGGCAGAGAAGAGGCCCTGGGTGTTGGGGTGGACCAGGCACGATGGGTGGGAGGGAGCTGGGAGGGAGCGACCAGCCTGGACAGCTAGTCCTGGGGGCTATGGAGGGTCAAGGGTCTGTGCGGTTTCAGAGAGGCCCGTGCAAGGCAGGACAGCTGGGACAGCAGGTGAGGTGCCTGGGGCAGTGCTAATGGGGCAGTCAGGCCGCAACTGACCTGAACATCCTGCAGGGGGAGGAGGTGGCCAGGCGCTCTACATCGATGGGGACCTGAACCGGGGCCGCACAAGCCACTGCGACACCTTCAACAACCAGCCCCTCTGCTCCGAGAACTTCCTCATCGCTGCTGTGGAGGCCTGGGGCTTCCAGGACCCTGACACCCAGTGACAGCCTGTGCCACGGTGACTGAGCCGCGGTGGGGTGGTGGGCCAAGGCTGGGCTGCCGCCTCGGGCAGCAGAGAGCAGATGAGACCCCTATGTGGTGGGCAGGGTTGGGGGACAGCAGGGCCCCGTGGCCGAGCCTGGCGTTGACCTGCTGCTGCCTCTACCTGGGGTTTGGTCTGGGCTTCCCCAGTCCACCTGCATCTGGGTCAGAGCTGGAGGGGCTGCCGTGCCCCCAGCCCCACCCAGAGCTGGCATAGGAAATACCTTCCTCCTCCTTGGAGGCTTCCTTAGCCCAAGGCCTTGGAAGTGTCTGAGTCTTGCTGCCCCTGAGCTTCTCTATGCAGCCTGAGCCCCTGGGGTGGGAGTGGTTTGGCAGCGGGAACGTGCAGCTAAGGGTGGGCTTGTGGTGCCCCCTGCTGGTGCCACATAGCATCGCACCCTCCCGAGCAGGGCCCTGCAGCCTGGCTGACGGGCGACTGAATCCCAGAGTAGATCCTGAGAAGAAACTGGCACCCTTGGGCCTGCCCCCTGGCGGACCCCACCTCCTGTCCTGGGCCTTTGCCCCAGTTCCCTCCCCAGGCCTCCTGGGCCACCTCTCTCAGTAACCCTGCTTGGCCGGCTGTGAGGCTCCCCTGGGCTGCGTTTGGGAGCTGCTGGGTGGGAGGAGGAGGGTGGGATTTGTGCTGGACTCCACCCCCAGGGAGGGTGGGAGCTGGAGGGAATGTCACATGTCCTTGTGTTTCTGCAGAGCCTGAAGCTTTTGCTGGGCCTCCCTGCATGTTCCCATCTGAAGAGGTGGCCCCAGGAGAGGCCCTCAGGGACCGACCCAGACCAGCAAGCTCCATTTCCAGGGTTCTGCCCAGAGAAGCCTGGACCCGGGGGACTTCTCAGCCCCCCTCCCTTCCAGCCCAGGCCTCCTTGAGTTCTTGTAGCCTCTGCAGCTGCCCATTTCACCTCTTTGTCATTGCAGGGACCTGGGGCCCAAGGTCACGCCCAAGCCCCTCTTTGTGGCATGCTCATCTCAGTTCATCCCCAGCTGCTTCTGTGCACCAGGTCCTGCGCCCTCCCCAGGCCCTGGCCACCCAGCACCTCCTTGGCTACCTTGCATGGATGCATGTCCTCCCTCTGTCCCTCTTGTGGTGCTGTGGCTGGCCACATGTCAGGGTTTTCTCTCATCTTACAGCCTTTGGGCCCCTGCCCTGCCTAAGCCCTGCACTGGCCAGACACAGGCAGGTGCCAAGGGAGGCCTTGCCTCTGGGCACTGTAGGGGGCAGCCCCCTGCCTTGTGACCTCCTTCCGTGCCCTGTGACCTCCTTCAGCTGGTATTGAGGGTCTAGGCACCACGGAGGGGAGAAGGGAGAAGTGGAGGCCTGAGTGGCTGTTCTGGGACCATGGAAACCTGGGTCACAGATACAGGTACCAGCAGTCCTGCCCCTACTTCTGTCCCTGCTGGCCTCCAGCCAGTGCCACTTGGAGTCCCCTGCACCGTGCCACTGTCCATCCCCACACCGTTGCCTGCTCCTCCCATGGGGCTTCAGCCTACCCTGAGCATCTGCTCACATAGCCTCTGACTGGGCCCACAGTGGTGCAGGAGGAAGGACCGGGAACCCTGTGTGGCTTTGGGCAAGCTGACAGACCCATCTGGAACTGAGTTTCCCCAACTGTGAAATGGGGCCAGTCCCCATGCCCTGCTGTCCTCCTCACAGTACTGTTGAGAGGCTCGCAGGGGACAGGGTGAATCCCTCTCTCCGGGAGAGGGATGGGAGGGAAGTCGCCACTCATCTCACAGCCCACCGCAGCCCTCCAGGCCCCGCCTGAGTCCCCAAGGCCCTCATCTGTACCGCCAGCTTTGGTGTTCATTAAACATGGTCTTGCTGCATCAACTTCAGGGCTCCAAGCTGAGTCTGATCTCTTCAGCCAGGGGCCTCCGGGGGCTTCCTGGGCCTACAGCCAAGCAGGTGTGGGAGGCTGCCCGCTGCAGTGCTCACCCACATTCTATGACTGGAATGCTGCAAGCCTCTTCCAGAGGGAGCCCTCCAGAAGCAGGGAAGTCATATCTGAGGACCATTTGTAGGTTTCCCTCTGCAAACTTCCTGAACTGGGTGGTGACTTTTCTGGCGAGTTAAGTCCAGCAGGTTCTGCGTGGCTGCCCCGGGGGCCCCACCCTGGCCTTGCAGTGATCTGGACCAGGAAGACGGATTGCTGCTGGCTCATGATTTCCACATCATGAGCGAAGTTCTTTGTTTTTTGTGTGCATGCAAAATATTGTTTCCTTAAATTTAATCTCTTTTCCTAACTTTTCTACTAACCTAGAAGGTATGTGTGATTATTATCTTTTTTATTCTTATCACTATCCTTGTTATTATCTGATATTAGGCATTCCCAAATAGAACATAATTTATTTTGTTAATGTTCTCTATTTCTTCTTGATTATTTATTAGCTTTGGATGTTAAAAATTAGCCAAAAGTGGCTGCTCTGCCTATGGAGTAGCCATTCTTTGTTAAAAAAAAAAAAAAAAAAAGCCAACATTTGATGAAATTGCATAATGAATTCTCATTTGTATTTAGAAACATTCAAACATTTATTTAGTTAGTTTTTTTTTTTTTTTTTGAGACGGAGTCTCGCTCTGTCACCCAGGCTGGAGTGCAGTGGCACGATCTCGGCTCACCTCAAGCTCCGCCTCCCAGGCTCCCGCCATTCTCCTGCCTCAGCCTCCCTAGTAGCTGGGACTACAGGCATGCACCACCAAGCCTGGTAATTTTTTTGTATTTTTAGTAGAGACGGGGTTTCACCATGTTAGCCAGGATGCTCTAGAGCTCCTGACCTCGTGATCCGCCCATCTCAGCCTCCCCAAGTGCTGGGATTACAGGCGTGAGCCACTGCGCCTGGCCCTTTTTTTTTTTTTTTTTTTTTTTGAGACGGAGTCTTGCTCTGTCGCCCAGGCTGGAGTGCAGTGGCGCGACCTGGGCTCACTGCAACCTCCGCCTCCCGGGTTCAAGCGATTCTCCTGCCTCAGCCTCCTGAGTAGCTGGGATTACAGGCACACGCCACCATGCCCAGCTAAATGTTTTTTTTGGTATTTTTAGTAGAGGCGGAGTTTCACCATGTTGGTCAGGCTTGTCTTGAACTCCTGACCTTGTGATCCACCCACCTCAGCCTCCCAAAGTGCAGGGATTACAGGCGTGAGCCACTGCGCCCAGCCTATTTAAAATGTTTTTAATAGACCGCTTTGTGCTGAATAAATGTTTAACATTTATTTTCAAAACAACAATTGAACCTAATTTAAAATAGTTTATTACATGAATTCATTAAAGCAGATTATATGCCTTTGGGGCTTCAGAAAATCAGTTTAAACAAAAGAACTTATGAGAGCAAGTCATTTGTACTTGAATTTTTTCAGAGTTTTAATGAACTAAAGTATTTTCATTTTTTCTATTTTTGTAAGCCGCGTACTTCATTTTTTGAGTTTTTCAGTGGAATTTGTTTTAAAACATTTTGAAGATTTCAGAGGCCTTCATATTTCTCTTATCCACTTTCTGAGCCCATAAAGCCTTCGCAGTATCTTTGAGTAGTTTATATTTAATAATTTAGTTGTGTACCTTTTTATTTTGAAGTAATTTTTGATTTTTGCAGAAGAGTTGCAGAGATGGTACAGGGTTTCCATGGACCCTCACCTTCCGCCATGTCAACATCAAAACAAAGAAATTAACATTGTTGCATTGCTGTTAAGTAAACCACAGGCCTATTGAGATTGCCCCGTTTTTCCCACTGTCCAGGAATCCATTTAATTTTTACAGTTATTTACTTTCTCACATTTTTACTAAGTCCAGAATGTTATCAAACTCACAAAAGCACTGGTCAAAAAACCCAAATGGCCACTAATTAGGCAATATGGCACCTGCCTCAAATTTGGGTTCATATGGATTTTTTTTTCTCCCTTTTTGTGGAGAACAGTCTTGCTATGTTGCCCAGGCTAGTCTTGAACCCCTGGGCTCAAGCACTCCTCCCTCCTCCCGCCTCTGCCTCCGTAAATTCTGGGATTACAGGCATGAACCACTGTGCCCAGCTCATCTGGATTTTTGCTGGTTCTCTTTCTCAGCCTAATTGTCTTGTTTGCATGGAGAAATTAATAAATGAAGCAGGAGTGCCAAACAAGCCTCATAGGCTCTTCACCCTACAACATCTACGTTAGGTAGAAAAGTATGTGGATTTTTTAAAATAATCTGGTATAACGAGTTTTTAAGAATTATCTTCATCATCCTAGTATCAGATTGTGCTTGGGAAGTTAGGTACAATGTAATGTGATTCATTGCTAAAAACAAAATGCCTTCCACAGTTGCAGACTCACTCATTTTACCAAACTATGGAATCTGTCAACACCTTTGCTTGGGACCAAGCAAGCAAAGTCAGTGAATACCGTGTTCTGTAGACATGTGACCTGTGATAAGGCACAGACAACACAAACTGGCAAAAACATTGGCGTTTGCTCAAAAGCTTATGAGCTAAGGATCGAAGGGAAAAAAGAGTTGTGTGAATAATTTTACCTCTTAGTTCTTATGAAGGATGGTTATCGGGCTGGAAAAATGTTTATTGGACTGATGCTTTGGAGCCTCTCAATGAATGTAATAAAAAAATGTGTAGTGAGCACAAATGTATGAATTTGCACTGCAATCCAACTTTGAAAACGTGAAAATAAGTGATTTAGTGATATGTTTGGTTGGTGTTAATTTGAGTCCTAAATAAAATTGAGAACTGGTAAAAGGTCACTGTGGAATAACTTGCTATGAGAAGGCTTAGAGGGATTGGAAGTCCTAGACGCCTCTTCTCCAGGATGTCGGAAGAGAGGGGGGGCGCTAGGTTGACAAGATCGCATCTGTGCACTGTGGTCACCAGTGAGCCTCTCCGCTGAGGCAACAGGTACGTGATGCCGCATCTGCAGACATGGCCGGTGAGAACAGCACCATTCCCTGATCTGTCTTGTTTTCTTTTGTTCCTAGTGCCTGTTGTGTGGACAACTGCACTCAGCAGAGTTTTAGGGAGACTTTGAGGAGCCGATATGAAGAATCCGCATCAGATGCCTCATCAGGAATCCCTGGCAAGGCCGGCTGTGGTGGCTCACACCTGGAATCCCAAGACTTTAGGAGGCTGAGGTGGGTGGATTGTTCGAGGCCAGGAGTTTGAGACCAGCCTGGGCAGCATAGGGAGACTCCATCTCCACAAACAAATAATAAAGAATGTCATGTGTAAAACCGAGTATCTAAAAGCAAACTCAACTTTTCTCATTCAGAATTTCAAAATGAGTATTTCCTTTGGAAGTTTACATATATATATATAGATATATATCTATATATCTATATATATATATATATATTTGTTTTGAAATGGAGTCTTGCTCTGTCGCCCAGGCTGGAGTGCGGTGGTGCAATCTTGGCTCACTGCAAGCTCCGCCTCCTGGGTTCACATCATTCTCCTGCCTCAGCCTCCCGAGTAGCTGGGACTACAGGCGCCCACCACCATGCCCGGCTAATTTTTTGTATTTTTAGTAGAGACAGGGTTTCACCATGGTCTCGATCTCCTGACCTTGTGATCCACCTGCCTCGGTCTCCCAACGTGCTGGGATTACAGACGTGAGCCACTGCGCCCGGCTGCGTCAATATTAATGAATGTCTTTTCTTTTTTTTTTTCTTCGTTTGAGATGGAATCTTGCTCTGTCACCCAGCCTGGAATGCAGTGGTGCGATCTTAGCTCATGCAACTTCCACTCCCAGGTTTGAGGGATCCTCCTGCTTCAGCCTCCTGAGTAGCTGGAATTACAGGTGCCTGCCACCATGCCCGGCTAATTTTTGTATTTTTAGTAGAGATGGGGTTTCACCACGTTGGCCGGGCTGGTACCTAACTCCTGGCCTCAAGTTAGCTCCTGCCTCGGCCTCCCAAAATGCTGGGATTATAGGGGGGTGAGCCACCGTGCCTGGCCACATGTCTTTTCTAGTACCTTGTGTTTAATTGTGGATCTGTATAATACAAAGAGAAACAGAATGCCTTTTCTCTTTTGAGCCCCGCACAGATGCCCTCTCCCTGTCCAGTTCCTCCAGTGAGACGGAGGCTGCCGGGGATCCTCCCTGCAGCTGCTGCGGAACCTCTGCCTGCTGTCACGTGAGCTGCCTCTGCCCACTCTATCCTCTCCCCGAGACTGGCCACGGGGGTGGCCCCTTCCTGCCAAGCCCTCTTTCTTTGCTTCTCTGAACACCTTCCTGCAGTGCCTTCAGGGGACTGTTGGGGCAGCGGCTCGGAGGCCTGTCCCGGGTCTGAGAGGCCTCCTGGTCTGCTAGCCTGGCAGGAAGCTTGGCCCCCAACACAGCCACAGCTCTCTGGCACCAGGTTTCTTTCAGTTCCTCTGAACTGACAGCCTCTGCTTCCCGGCCTTTGCATGTGCTGTTTGCCACTCCTCATGCCTGGGCCCCAGTGTCCCTCCCAGGATTTTCCTGAGCTCCCTGCCAAGGCTGGGTCCCCATTCTAGCTTCACAGCACCTGAGACAGGGGTTGGCTGGTCTCCCCGCCCCTCGTCCTGAAGGCTGTCAGCCTCAAGGGGCAGGAGCGCCCAGCACTGCAGAATGAACTGAAGCCCCTGTGGGTTGGTCTGTGCTGCTGCTGTGTGTCCAGGGCAATCGGAGATTCTCCCGGTGTGCTCCTGGGGCCTATGGTGGCGGGATACCCCCTTCTCCCGCCCACCACGCTCCCTGCAGTAACTCTTCCACTTACTGTAAGTGCACGGACTGTCTTGTGGTTGACGTTAGGACATACACTCAGGCCAGAATTGGGCAAGACTGTTCCTGAGCGGGGCGTGCAGAGCACTCTGGCCTGGGAGGTGGGGCGCTGAGCTGCTTCCTCCTGCAGGCCAGCTCAGGGTGGGGCTGGTGTCTGCCCAGAGCTTGGCCAGGCAGTGCTGCCCCCTCCCTTCCTGCCGCCTCTACCACCAGCCTTCCCTCAGGCTGCTTTCTGGACCTAGTCTGTGGCAGGTGTCCGGGGCACATTTTCCCCTCTAGGTTGCCATGAAACTGTTTCATTGTCCTTTAAAAAAAATTGAAGTGAAACTGACATACTATCCAATCATTTCAATGACCCCAGACAGAGGTGGTGGGTGCATGAATGAGAGTGTTGTGCATCCACCACCTCTAGTTCCATGGCATTTCCCCATTCCTAAAGGAAAACCTGTCCCCAGCAAGTAGTTGCTCCCCATTCCTCTCTATGTTATGGCTTTGGGTTTCGTTTTCATGTTTTTGTCTTTTTTTTTTTTTTGAGACAGAGTCTCGCTCTGTCGCCCAAGTTGGAGTGCAGTGGCACAATCTCGGCTCACTGCAACCTCCCCTTCCTGGGTTCAAGCGATTCTTCTGCCTCAGCCTCCCTAATAGCTGGGATTACAGGCACCCACCACCACGCCCGGCTAATTTTTGCATTTTTAGTAGATTTAGTAGATTTTGCATTTAGTAGATTTAGGGATTTCACCATGTCAACCAGGCTGGTCTCCAACTGCTGACCATAGGTGATCCGCCTACCTTGGTCTCACAAAGTGATGGGATTACAGGCATGAGCCACTTGCACCTGACCAGTCTGTGACTTATTTAAATACAAACTGGATCAGTTTCTCCCCTGCTCTATGCCCTCTCTTCATCTTTTAAGTCCTAATTCAGAGATCACCTCTTCTGGGACCCACTGAGCTAGTCCCAGCACCTCCTTCCCTTGTCCCTGCTGCTTCTAGGAGCCACGTTTCTGGTGTAGCGTTGGGGATGCTACTGCCCCCTGGTGGGCTGCCAGGTCTTGTGGGACTCTAACTTGTCTTTTGCAGGGGCCTCACTCAGCACCTGGGACAATAGTAGGTGTTCAGGGAACTGAACGAATGGGTCAGGGTCTGAGACGGGCAGGGGCTGCGGTGGTGACCCCTGGCCCCCTGGGTGGAATGTGAGAGGCTGTGTTGGCCTTCAGGGTGCACCCCAAGACCAGACATGGGGTCTGGGCTGCCCAGGGCTGAGCATTTATCTGACACCCGTTCTGAGAACCTGGTCGTGGTGCAGGTGCAGCCCCTGGCCCTGGTCATTTGGAAGTTTGTGTCAAAAAAAACCCCAAATGGCCACTAATTAGGCACTATAGCACCTGTGAGCCAATGGGGTCCTCCGCCTGCCCACCTGCCTACGGAAGAAGCGCCGTACACTGCCACCTGGTGGTCAGGGCCGGCGGGACTCCCTGCCCACCCCGCCGGGTCCTTAAAGAGGAGGACCCACTCACGCCCTTCTCCATCAACCCTCAAAGCTTGGGATGAGCAAGAAGGGGGAGCTGCCCTGTCCTTGGGGTCATTGCAGTCGTCTGCCTCCGACCTCTCTCCCCCTCAGTGCCTGCTGTCCAGCGGGAGCAGCTCAGGGCTCCACCTCCCCTGCCACCCTCGACTTTGGGGAGCCTCCTTGCACCAAGCAGCTTGTGCGGCGCCGAGTCCTACTTGCACCTTGTTGTCTTTACCTCTGGCATGTTTTTTTTTATTTAAAAAAAAAAAAAAATTCCGGCCCGCACGGTGGCTCACGCCTGTAATCCCAGCACTTTGGGAGGCCGAGGCAGGCGGATCACGGGGTCAGGAGATCGAGACCATCCTGGCTAACACGGTGAAACCCCGTCTCTACTAAAAGTACAAAAAATTAGCCTGGCATGGTGGCGGGCGCCTGTAGTCCCAGCTACTAGGGAGGCTGGGGCAGGAGAATGGCGTGAACCCGGGAGGCGGAGTTTGCAGTGAGCTGAGATCGCGCCACTGCACTCCAGCCTGGGCGGCAGAGCCAGACCCCGTCTGAAAAAAAAAAAAAAAAAAAATTCAATGTATCATTGTTGAAGCCTTAATGATAACAAAATAAAGCACCTTTGGTCATACCCCTGATGGTACACCTGTGTTCTTGGCCCATTTCCTCTGGCCCTGCTGAGGCCACACGTCTCTCTTGGAAGCAGGTCGAGAGTGCCCGGTGCCATCTCCCAGCGTTGTGCATCTCTGGGTGTGTCCTCAGGGCCACTCAGAAGGATGGCTGTCTCCAGGAGCAGGCATCTGCAGGGACACTGTCGTCTGCTGATGAGGCTGCACCCCAGCCCTTTGTGATGGCTTCCTCGGGAGAAGTTCATCTCCCCAATGACTCATGGGACTTTATTCCTTAACTCTTTATCCCCATCCTCCCCTGCCCTTGCTGGGGTGTCTGCAAAATGCCGCTGGTCCCTCCTGCAGGAGCCCACCCTGCATCTCTCTACTGTTCCTGTTGGGGTCTCTGAATTGAGTTTCTCAAAGTCCCTCCCCCAGTTCCTGGAAATCCCCGTTGCTGTAGCAGTGACAGGCCAGGGGCTCGTGACCTGTGGTTTCACGCCAAGAGGGAAGTAGCTGTGAGGGAGGAGAGAGATGTATTTCCCTGGCCATCCCCACCCCAGAGACCCCTCCACCCTGGGGTCCTGCCTGGTGCTGGGAGACCAAGGGGAAGGAGATCTGGGTCCTTCCTGGCCCTGTCACTGGTCATCAGTCAGCTGCAGAGCCCACCACAGAGGCAGGCCCTGGAGCTCCAGTTTCAGGTTCCCTCGGCAGCTGCTACCTGGATGCCTGGCAAGGCTCTTAACCTTCTGAGGCCTGTTTCCCTGACCAGGAAATGAGGGTCACGGTGAGAGTGAGGGGTGATGGTGCCCAGACAGGGCCTGGCCCACCCTGGCGCTCAGGAAATACCACCTGTGTGTGGCCGGCACCCTACCAGGTCAAGGACACAGAAAAAGGGACACAGCGACCCTCAGTGCGGAGGCAGTGAGTGAAAAAAAAAATCACAGGCCAGGCGCGGTGGCTCACGCCTGTCATCCCAGCACTTTGGGAGGCCGAGGCAGGCGGATCACGAGGTCAAAGGATTGAGAGCATTCTGGCCAACATGGTGAAACTCCGTCTCTACTAAAAATACAAAATTTAGCCGGGCGTGCTGTCGTGCACCTGTAGTCCCAGCTACTCGGGAGTGTGAGGCAGGAGAATGCTTGAATCTGGGAGGCAGAGGTTGCAGTGAGCCGAGATCACGCCACTGCACTCCACCCTGCCAATAGAGCAAGATGTTGTCTCAAAAAAAAAAAAAAAAAAAAAATCACAGAGTGTGAGGGGAGCATCCAGAAAGGCCTGAAGGAAGTGCCTGAGGAGGAAGAAGGAGGGGAAGGAAAGGAGGGCTTCCTGGAGGAGGTGGTGTTCTAAATACTGAGGCCCATTTTTATTTTTTATTTTTTTATTTTTTTATTTTTTTTGAGACGGAGTCTCGCTCTGTCGCCCAGGCTGGAGTGCAGTGGCCGGATCTCAGCTCACTGCAAGCTCTGCCTCCCGGGTTTACACCATTCTCCTGCCTCAGCCTCCTGAGTAGCTGAGACTACAGGTGCCCGCCACCTCACCCGGCTAGTTTTTTTTTTTTTTTGTATTTTTTAGTAGAGACGGGGTTTCACCGTGTTAGCCAGGATGGTCTCGATCTCCTGACCTCGTGATCCGCCCGTCTCGGCCTCCCAAAGTGCTGGGATTACAGGCTTGAGCCACCGCGCCCGGCCTTATTTTTATTTTTATTTCTTTTTTTTTTTTTGAGACAGAGTCTCGTCTCGCTCTGTCGCCCAGGCTGGAATGCAGTGACGCGATCTCGGCTCACTGCAACCTCTGCCTCCTGGGTTCAAGCGATTCTCCTGCCTCAGCCTCCGGAGTAGCTGGGATTACAGGTGCATGCCACCACACCCAGCTTTTTTTTTTTTTTTTTTTTTTGTTTGTTTGTTTGTTTGTTTTGAGACGGAGTCTGGCTCTGTAGCCTAGGCTGGAGTGCAGTGGCGCGATGTCCGCTCACTGCAAGCTCTGCCTCCCAGGTTCACGCCATTCTCCTGCCTCAGCCTCAGTCCCAGTAGTAGCTGGGACTACAGGCACCCGCCACCATGCCCGGCTAATTTTTTTGTGTTTTTAGTAGAGACGGGGTTTCACCGTGTTCAGCAGGATGGTCTACGATCTCCTGACCTGGTGATCAGCCCGCCTCGGCCTCCCAAAGTGCTGGGATTACAGGCATGAGCCACCGTGCCTGGCCCAATTTTTTGTATTTTTAGTAGAGACAGGGTTTCACCGTGTTAGCCAGGAGGTCTCCATCTCCCCACCTTGTGATCCACCTGCCTTGGCCTCCCAAAAGGTTGGGATTACAGGCACCTGGCCAACTGAGGCACATTTCTTAAGTAGGGAGTGAGGAAGAGAGTTGGTGCAGACACAGGTGATGCAGACAATTTGGGGGGCTGGTGATGAGAAGTGGGAGGGGACCAGGGAGGGCCCCTGAGGGGTTGAAGGACTCCAGGATGGAAAGTGCCCATTGGAAAGATCCTGTGGCTTTAAGGTGAAGACTGGATTGATTGGGGGTAGGCGATGAGAAGACCTAGGCCAGGCAGCGGCAGGGGCAGGGGCGGGGACAGCAGCTGGGGAGGCAGGATCTCGGGATCCTGAGTAATAGAGAGTGGGGAGGGAGTAGTGGCGTGACATCAGGCTGCAGGGGGGATGGGCGTGCCTTCTGCAGGAATGGAAATAACCCAGTGGAAGCTGGTGGTGAAGGGGTGGGGACGAGCTCAGCTTCAGACACACCAGCTTGAGGTGTCAGGAGCCACACTGGAGACCCGGTATGACCTCTCACACCAGAACCTAGGCAGAAAATGAATGGGTAAGAGGCCACTAAGCACAGCTGACCCACTCCCTGCTCCTGCAGAGGGAATCCTCTCCACGTCCCCATGTCTGCAGTCCTGGTGCTTCAGCCATAGCAGAGTTAGGTGCACTTTACCCACCCTACACTGTTTTGTTTGAGATGAGGTCTCACTTTGTTGTCCAGGCTGGTCTTAAACTCCTGGGATCAAGCGATCCTCCCGCCTTGGCCTCCAAAAGTGCTGGGATTACAGGTGGCAGCCACCGCGCCTAGCCCACTGTGCTGGACTTGGACTTGGACTGTGCTTGGACTGTGCTGTTTCTCCATGGTGGACTGCTCTGCACCACCTTTCCTTGGTCTGAATTCGGCCCCAGGCAGCAGCCTTCCTGGCCTGGGCTTTCCTGGAGGGCTTGGAGTCATGGGGGCAGGCACCAGTGTTGCTCTCACTCAGAGGGTGGTCGGGGCTGGAATGGTGCAGGTGAGGGACAGGATGGCATAAGATGGGGGACAAAGCCAGGGCAAGGATGGGATCAAGCAAGGGAAGGGCAGAGCCAGGGGCAGCCCTGAGTATGCCAGGACCTGCAGCGAAACTAGGGCTACGGGGTTTTGTGACTCCAGGAAGACTGAGGGGGTCTGAGGCTTAGGAAGTCCACAGGAGAGAGGAGAGTGTGTGGAGAGGGTGGCAGGCCATGCAGCACAGAGATCCACTTCAAAAGCCTGACAGATGTCCTTCTGCTTAGAGAAATGGCGGTCACCGGTGACCTTGGCAAGGGCAAGGAACCAGGGAGGGAAGGGCAGGTGAGGAGGTGGAGACAGAGTGAAGATTCCTCTTCTCAGAAACAAGGGTCGGGCAAGAAAGAGGGAGGAGGAAAAAGGGTCTCTGGCCATATCTGTTGCCTCCTCTCCTTTGAACCGGGACAGACTTGGGGACTTTCACGGGCTGCAAGTTCCAAGAGTCCAGGTCCAGGTTAGCTTGGGGAAGGGGCTCAAGGGAGGCTCCTGCTGGGGAAGGTGGGGCTGAGTCCAGCAGGAAGGTCAGGTCAGGGACCATGACCCCATTGCCTACATGGAGAAGGTGATGAGCTGACATGCAGGCTACTCAGGGAGAGCTCTAACCCAGGATGAGGCCTTAGAGCTCAAAGGACACCCAGGCCTGGTGGTAGCTGCCCAGGGCCCCTGAAAGGGGGAGTGGAGATCAGGCAGAGGGGGTGCCAGGGACTGCCACACGGAATCAGTAGGGCAGCACCAGCCCTGGCTAGGCTGCTTTCACTGCTGCGGGAACCGCTCCAACTGCTCCAGAAAGATAGCCCTGAAGGTGCAGGCCTTGCGTGCGTGGGTGGCTGCAAGGACAGGTGAGAGGACCAGGACGCCAGAATGTGCAGAGCCCGGGGGACCTCGAGAGGTCGCAGTTCCGACAGGGCTTCCACCAGTCATGCCTACATCTTGAGGGGCAGAGACACACCCCACTAATGTTTGGGTCCCTGATGCAAGGGCAGAGACAGGTCCGGGGAGGGGATCCTTTTTCTCCGAAGCGAGAGGTGAAGTCACCAACCGCTGGGTCAGAGGCAGTGGGTCTGGGTCTGGAGGAGACTGGGGACAGGGTGGATGTAGGTGACCCGGGGACACAGAAGGGCTGCAGCCACGGGCTGGGACTTCACAGGTGTGGGCTGGGGGTTCTTCCAGACGCTGAGGCAGAGGAAGCCCGCACCCCACACATCTGCTGGGACCCTTAGCTCGCCCAGGATTGGTAGGGAGATCCTGGAAGACCAGCGCCCGGAGGAGTCAGGCCCCGCCTTGGGGGCAAGGCCACGAAACACTGCCTGCGGCTTCACGCCAGCGGTGTAAAGAAAAGCGTCGCTGGGAACCGAACACCTGCAGACGCCGTGCAGCCGCAGAGGAGGCGGGGCACCCAGAGGCCCCGCCCCGTATGCTAATGAAGCACACACCGCCCCTCCCCGATGCGAGACCGGTCCAACGCTGCGGGGATCTAAAGGCCGGCGGCGCCCGGCAACACCCGCGGAGGCCCAGGCGGGGCGTGGCCGGGCGCCAGGGCCGGGTCGCTGGGCTGGAGGCACAGCCTGGCGGAGGTCAACGGGCCGCCCGGGCGTCCCAGCCGCGTCTCCCCCACGGTACGAAGTGGTACCGCCCGCAGGGGCGGGGCCCAGGTCATGTGACGCGGCCACGGCCGCCATTTTGTTCTGCGGTGCTGGTATTTAGAGCGCAGCGGCTGACGGGCCGGATCGCCTTCGCCGCCGCCCGCCTGCTCGCTTTAGCTCCCGGCCCGTCTTCTCCCCTGCCTTCGCCACCGCCTCGGCCCGCAGAGCTCGCCCTTTCCCCACCTGCAGACATGTCCGAGTCCAAGAACGGCCCTGAGTATGCTTCGTTTTTCGCCGTCATGGGCGCCTCGGCCGCCATGGTCTTCAGCGGTGAGCGCCGCGGCGGGAGGGACCGTGGGGCGGGGGTGCGCGGGTTGCTCATGCCCGCAGCTTGCCGGGGTCCGGTGTGTGACGTCACTCTGACGTAATGCCCAGCGGTCGGGGGCGCACGGGTCTCGCGTGACAGCGGGCGGGGGTCGGCATCCCGAGGGCTGCGGGGAGCCGCCGGGTCGTGAGGCTGCGGGGGTGGGGCGGCGGCGCCGCCGCTGCCATCTTAGCCCCGGGAGCCGCGAGAGGGAGGCTAGGGTGGGGGCGCGAGGGGGGCGGCGCACGGGCCCATTCTGCGGGCAGGTGACATCACACCTCGAAGGCCCCAGTGCGCGGGCGGCGGCGCGGGTCCGGCCCAGGAGCGCCCCGGAGAAGGGTGCCTGGAGCTTTCCGGCCGGTGGGGAGCCCATGTCCCCCATGGGAAGTCCACAGCCCTCGCCCTTGTGGCGGCCGGCCCCGGGGGTCAGGTGGGTCTCAACCACAGGCAGGTACTTCCGGTTGGAGCTGGTTACAGTTGCCCAATACCCGTGTCGCTGTGTGGGCTGTTTGGGAAAGCTAGGCTGAGGGCTTGGTTCGGAGAGCCTGCGGAGGTCCAGGGGTGGGAGTGTGTGGAAGTGGAGGGAGCTGGGAGACAGTGTCGGCGCTGGCGGGGCTGTGTAGCTTGCAGAGGGTCTATGCTCTGAGGTGGGTGAGAGGGTGGCATGGGTGTCTGAGTTTACAGGATCGAGTGGTTGTCCTCAGGACTGAGGCTTCCAGTTCTGGTCCTAATGAATGGAGGGATGAATGAATGACCTTCTTTTCCTTCCCTGAGGCCTGAAGTTGGGAGGGGCTTCCCTGGGTTGGGAGAAGGGGCCTTCTAGGGTTCTTGATGGCACCCTGCTTTTGAAATTGGGCGTGACAGGTCCTGGGCGTCCAATTTAGTGACAGTTGGTCTTCTTGGGAGACTGGCACTTGGTGTAGGGCTAGGCCCAGGAATGTGGGTCCCACGAGTTAAGTTCTGACCCAGTCTCAGCCTCTGTGGACTGGCCTGGCCCGGTCTGGTCTCCGCCTCCGTGGTTAGGTCTGGTTTTAGCTTTGATGACCCTGCCCTGCCCCACCCTGCCTGGTGGCCTGGGGAGGCTCCTAGTGCAGGTATGTGGAGGGTTTGAACTCCAAACAGTCTCTGCTGACTGTAAACACCTGCGGCGTGGGGGCTTGGGGCTCTCTGCTTCTTGGGGGCCTCCCTCTGCCTGGGCCTGTCTGCCATTCGCGAGTGAGCCCTGCCCTTCCCATCATGTGCAAGTAAGGGGTCATTTGTGGTGAAGAAGTGGTCTAGACTTATCCTTCCTTCTAGGCACCGCCTACTCTTTCCACACACTCAAGGCTTTTTGCAACAGGCTTCTGAGCCCTTCCCCAGAGCCGCCTCTGTTCTTTGCCCCCAGAATGCTTCCAGAGATTCCATTTTGCCTGGCCACCTGTGGGATACTGCTTGTGGCTGTCATTCATTCATCCAACCAATCTTGAATGAGTGCTTGCTATGTGCCAGGTACTGGGAGGATAGCAGTGAACAATATGGGATCCCCGCCCATGTGGAACTTAAATTCTAGCTGTTGCTGCTTGCTCTTGAAGCCCTGAGTTTGTCCACCGAGCCCTATTTCTGTACCCAGCTCCTTGCCTCCCTCTCCATCAAGACCTACACAGGCCTTGGGACAGCCTGATTATCCCTGGCTCTTCAGGATAAACGTGGCTTACTGTGGCTCTCCAGGAGCTGACCTCTGACTTCACTTGGCCAATGAAATCACATGGTATTTTTTCCCCCCTTTCTCAAGACAGGGTCTTGCTCTGTTTCCCAGTCTGCAGTGCAGTGGTGTGATCTTGGCTCACTACAGTCTCAACTTCCCAGGCTCAAGCAATCCTCCTGCCTCAGCCTCCTGAATAACTGGGACTACAGGCACAGACCACCATGCCCAGCTAATTTTTTTTAGAGACAGGGTCTCGCCATGTGGCTCAGGCTGGTCTCAAACTCCTTGTTGCCTCAAATGATCCACCCGCTCTGCCTCCCAACGTGCTGGGATTATAGGTATGAGCCACCATGACTGGCCCAACTTCTGACTTCATTTCTGCCTTGTAAACATGCTTTTCTCCAGGACCTGGCTTCACCTGCTGTGCTGACGTAAACAAGCCCCCTGCCTTCCAGTGGCGTCTGCTGTTGCCACCACGCCAGCCTCCAACTCTGGCCCCAGCTTGTGGGCCTTGGCCTGCCTGGCACTGACGGATTGGTCTTAAATCGAATGAGGTCCACAGGCCTCTTGCAGGACCCCATCCCAGCCTCCCTTTTTTTTTTCATGACAAATGTCCTGTTGATTTTCTTCATTGTGTCCCCCAAGAAATTGTCATTTGCTCCTTTTCTGTATTTCCTGTGACTTCCTCCCTGCTGGCGGGCGCCCTGTATTTTGTGCTTGTGTTTCTGGAACTGTTTTCTAACCCCCCACTCTTTCTGTGGCCGCTGAGCCTGGTGCTGCTCACAGGTCTGCCTTCTGCAGTCTGGTCAGGCTTGGCCTCCGGACTGGAGTCCAGGGTGCTCACGGTACAATGCTTTTGGTGGCTATTTCTCTTCCCTGTGCTCCTCTTGGTGCCTCCTCCCACTGCCAGCCACATGATTCTTCCTGCTGCCCTTTGTAGGGAAGGGTCTGGCTCACTTCCTGCCTCTGGTGGACACTGGCCTCACAGGGTCCACTACCTGGCTTGCTGAGTTCCCCGTATTCAGTCTCCTGCCCACATGTCCGCCTTGCTGTAGTCTCTTGTGCATACATGATGCAGTCGGATGTGGTCCTGGGCCTGCAACGGGAGCCCCTAGAATGCACTGTAATTGGTCTGTATGCTCGCCAGGGAAAAAATGCACTGTAACCAGGAGTTGAGGTCAGGCGTTGGGACAGGCCCTGGGCCCCAGTCTTCAGGTGCACTGAGTGTTGGCGTGGCATGTCTGGGCACCTCCACGGTGGCGTGGAGGAGGCAGTGTGGCTCCCTGGCCCAGGTCCCAGCCTCCTCCCTCCCTCCAGTCACTCCCTGGATACCCAGCACCATCGTCTTGGGTGTCTCCACAGGTGCTGTCCAGAGCCCCTGTCTTACTGCCTTGTTTTCCTGTGACTCCTCTCTCCCCGCCAACTTGGGACACTTGTCTATGAAGCCCTTTCCCAGCATCCCATTTTCCGCTCTTCTGGAGCCTTTCTCTGTGCCTGGAGGTCACCGTGCCTGGGTCCTCACTTCTGCTCAGTGCTGGAGCACAAGATAGGCAACTTTTGTGGCCCAAATATACCAATAAAATATGAAGAAAAATGGTGGGGGTAGTCCTGGTCTCTTCCACTTCTGTTCTATGTAGACTTCTGCAGGTCAGGCTGCTGTTGGTTTTGTTTTGTTTGTTTTGTGTGTGTGTGTGAGTCAGAGATTCACTCTTGTTTGAGACGGAGTCTGTGCCCGGGCTGGTGGGGAGTGGTGTGATCTCGGCTCACTGCAACCTCCTCTCCCAGATTCAAGCGATTCTTCTGCCTCAGCCTCCCGAGTGAGTGGGATGACAGGTGTGCGCTACCCCTCTGGCTAATTTTTGTATTTTTAGTAGAGACAGGGTGTCACCATGTTACCCAGGCAAATCTTGAACTCCTGACCTCAGGTGATCTGCTCGCCTTGGCCTCCTAAAGTGCTGGGATTACAGGCGTGAACCACTGTGTCTGGTCAAGTCAGGCTGGTTATTGATCTGCTCCCCTAAAAAAACATGGCATGAGTGTCGTAGGCAGAGAGGGGGCAGGGAGTTGCCAGTGCAAGTCCACTCAAGCAGCTCAGTAGGCCCCTGTGGTGGCCCTGGAGGGCAGCTGGTAGAAGTCAGAAAGACAAATGAGCCCCCATGACTCTGCTGTGTCCACAGAATTCACCACTTTGAGAATAGGACCCAGAAGAGGGGAACTGAAAAGGCAACATTCTTTTGGGAGAGGAAGGAGGGACAGCTCTGGAGGAGACAGGCGCCACCCTGGAGCCCGACCCACCGGCACTGTTGCGGTGGGAGGCTCGGGCCCTTTGGCCAGGCTCCTGTGTGCTGAGAGCCTCCTGCGTGCAAGGGAGACCCCTCTGGGAGGTCAGCTGAGGCATCGTGGTTGGACTGGTGATGATTCCCGTAGTCTTCTCTGCCCCCATCCTCTTCTTGGCTCACCCTGTCTCCTGTCTGGTTTGAGAAGATTCTCCAGTCTGTCGAGGGTCCAGGCCTGCTGTGTGACTGAAGGTGCTGAGAGCTGCCCTTTCTGGCAGAACGTTTGACCCTCCTGGGGGAATATTTGGGGCTGGGAGCATTGGGGAGCTTGGGCTGGGCAGTGAGTCAAGGGAGCTCTGGCCTGGGTGATAAGAGTGGCCAGGTCAGCTGCTTCTGACCCTCAGGTCACACCCTGCAGCAGTGGCTTTGCCATCCACAAGACCTTTGGTGACTTTTCAGCGTGTTGGCCTGGGCAGTAGCCCCAAGGGTCAACTGACCCTGACCCCACATGCGGGCTGCTGAGGCTGCGCTGAGGCTCCCTGGGGTGAAGGTAGGTTCACCACAGAGCCAGGAGCCCCAGATGGGCCACGCCACCACAAGGGCTGCTGCTGGAGGAAGAGCTGGATTCTGAGGGTGGGGGCCTCACGTAGAGGAAGGAAGGAGTGGCCATCCTGGGTTCCTTTTGCCTGCCTGTGGCTGTACCTCCTGGGTCCTCTTGCCCTGGGCTGGGTGCCTTCTTGAGCTCCCCCTCTGCATGTGATAACTTGGGGTGGCCTTTGCAGCTGTGCCAAAGCTGCACCTTGGGGTCCTAGCCCCAGCTGGCCTGCGTACTGCTGTGGGCTCACCCCACCTTCCTCCCACAGCCCTGGGCGCTGCCTATGGCACAGCCAAAAGCGGCACCGGCATTGCGGCCATGTCAGTCATGCGGCCAGAGCTGATCATGAAGTCCATCATACCAGTGGTCATGGCTGGCATCATCGCCATCTACGGGCTGGTGGTGGCAGTCCTCATCGCCAACTCCCTGAATGACGACATCAGCCTCTACAGGTGAGTGCTGGGGTCAGGCCCGTGCATAGGGCTGGAGGGCTGCAGGGAGGGGGGCGTCCCCCATGGGTGGTGACCCGGACTCCTGTCTCCCTCTGTCTCCCCTGGGTCAGCAGGCTGCTGATGTCAGTTCTCTCTTCTTGCCCCCAGGAGCTTCCTCCAGCTGGGCGCTGGCCTGAGCGTGGGCCTGAGCGGCCTGGCAGCCGGCTTTGCCATCGGCATCGTGGGGGACGCTGGCGTGCGGGGCACTGCCCAGCAGCCCCGACTATTCGTGGGCATGATCCTGATTCTCATCTTCGCCGAGGTGCTCGGCCTCTACGGTCTCATCGTCGCCCTCATCCTCTCCACAAAGTAGACCCTCTCTGAGCCCACCAGCCACAGAATATTATGTAAAGACCACCCCTCCTCATTCCAGAACGAACAGCCTGACACATACGCACCGGGCCGCCGCCCCTAGTAGTTGGTCTTGTACATGCGCAGTGTCCTAGTGCCCATCGTCTGTTTTCCTGGCCTTGCCCCCGCCCGCCCCATGCCGTGGACATCTGGGCCCACTCATCGCCCCTCCAGGCCCCCGGCGCCCCACCCCTTAGAGTGCTCTGTGTATGCGGATGATTTAGAGTTGTCATTTCTCTTTACTGGATGTTTATTTATAAAGATCTGGCCTGTTCCAGCGTCTGCGGAGCGGCCCTCGTCTCCCAGCTATCTATAACCTTAGCTAGAGTGTCGCCTTGTGGGTTCCTGTTGCTGAGACTTCCTGGATGGAGCCGCCCTCACCGCCGGGCTGTGGCCCTGCGCGGAGCTGTGTCCAATAAAGTTTTTGGATGTGATGGGCCTGTGTCTGCTCAGCTTGTTGGGCGTGTGGGCGGGGGTAGGCGGGCAGGCGCCGGGCGCCGTTGGTCACGTGGGCTGGCTCAATCACGTGGGCGCGGCGGTCACGTGGCGCGCGCTTCAGTCAGCTGAGGGTCACGTGGGCGCGGCCGCGCTCTGAACCGGGGTTAGTCACTGGGCGCGGGATTTCGCCGCTGCGGGGCGCCGCTCGCTCCCGACAGGGCTCACCATGCGCGGCGGACAGGGCGCGGCGGAGGCCCGGGTGCTCCAGTTCACTAACTGCCGGATTCTGCGCGGAGGGAAGCTGCTCAGGTGGGCGCGGGCCGGGGTCTGTAGGGCCGGGGACCGGGTGGGGTGAAGGGTGCGGGGCTGGGGACCGGGCAGGGTGCGGGGACGGGGACCGAGCGGGGTGCAGGGGCCGGGACCGAGGTCAGGCCCGCGATGCGAGCACCCTCCCGCTCCGTCCGCAGGGAGGATCTGTGGGTGCGCGGAGGCCGCATCCTGGACCCGGAGAAGCTCTTCTTTGAGGAGCGGCGCGTGGCCGACGAGCGGCGGGACTGCGGGGGCCGCATCTTGGCGCCCGGCTTCATCGACGTGCAGATTAACGGTGCGGCTCCGGGCCGGCAGGGGGACCCAGGGGAGGAGGTCTGAGCTCCATGCGACACCTCCTTTTCTGTGGCCGCAGGTGGATTTGGTGTTGACTTCTCCCAAGCCACGGAGGACGTAGGTTCGGGGGTTTCCCTGGTGGCCCGGAGGATCCTGTCGCACGGCGTCACCTCCTTCTGCCCCACCCTGGTCACTTCCCCACCGGAGGTTTATCACAAGGTGAGGTGAGGCTCCTTGGCTGAGGCGAAGGGGGCTCCGGGAGCAGTCAGCGCCCTCATTTTCAAACTCACGCCCCCATCCCCAGCACGTGCTCCATGGTCCTGAGTCTGGCTCCCCCTTGCTGACCCAGCTTGGGCCAGGGTCCCGCCCCTGTGCTGCTTTATCAGTTGTCGCTCTGTCTGGCCTCCCTAGACCCTCTGTCCTCCGCAGCTGTCTCCACACTGCTGGCTCAGCACCCTCTGAGCCATAGGCCGGCCCCACCGTCTGCACTGCTCTCTGGCTGCCTCCAGGCTTCAGAAACCACCCCCTTAACCCAGGTCGTGGAGGACTGTGATAGGCACAGCGATAGTCCCTGGTCAGGCTCTTCCTCCCTAACCTGTCTGATGTGTGACTCGGTGGAACACGCCTTCCAGAAGACACTTCCCCGTACTACTTGCCCCACGCTTCCACTTTCCTTCCTGTCCGGAAAAAATTTGGTTGTTCTTGGTCTTTCTTTATTTTAATTTTTACTCAGGTTCTCCAGGGTTAACTTTTTGCTGTGTATTACTATTCAAGGCTGTACCTATGCTGTTTTATACTGAACTATTTGAGAGTAGGTTGTATCCAACATGCCTGTTGTTTTTTTGTTTAGTTTTTGTTATTTTTAAGAGACAGGGTCTCTCTCTGTGGCCCAGGCTGGAATAAAGCGGCGTGATCATAGCCCATTGCAGCCTCAACCTCCTCTGCTCAAGAGATGCTCTTGCTTCAGTCTCTTGAGTAGGTAGGACTACAGGTGTATGCCACCATGCCCAGCCAATTTTAACGTTTTTTGTAGAGATAGAGTCTCACTGTGTTGCCCAAGCTAGTTCTGAACTCCTGGGCTCAAGAGATCCGCCTGTCTTAGTCCCCCAGAGTAGCTGGCACTAAGGGCTTGTGCCACCACACCCGACTAATTTAAAAAGTTTTTTGGGCCGGCGTGGTGGCTCACGCCTGTAATCCCAGTACTTTAGGAGGTCGAGTTGGGCGGATCACAAGGTCAGGAGATTGAGACCATCCTGGCTAACACAGTGAAACCCCGTCTGGAAAAAAAAAAAAAAAGTTTTTTGTAGAGACAGGGATCTCAGTATGTTAACCAGGCTGGTCTCAAACTCCTAGACTCAGGAGATCTCCTGCCTTGGCCTCCCACAGTGCTGGATTATAGGCGAGAGCCACTGTTCCTGGCCCATCATGCCTGTTTATTTCTTAGTACTTAACTGTTTTTTTGTTTGTTTTTTGTTTTTGTTTTAGAGACAGAGTCTCGCTCTGTCGACCAGGCTGGAGTGCAGTGGCGCGATCTCGGCTCCCTACAATCTCTGCCTCCCAGGTTCAAGCGATTCTCCTGCCTCAGCCTCCCAAGTAGCGGGGACTATAGGCACACACCACCATGCCTGGCTAATTTTTGTATTTTTAGTAGAGATGGGGTTTCACCATGCGGGCCAGGCTGGTCTTGAAATCCTGACCTCATGATCTGCGCATTTCAGCCTCCCAAAGTACTAGGCTTACAGATGTGAGCCACCGCACCCAGCCAGTACTTAACTATTTCTTAAGATAATGAATATTTTCTTATGTAGCCACAAGAGTTAGTGAGTTGAGGAAATGAACACTGTTAACAGTACTTGAATTGAGCCGTCTGTGTTCGAGTTCTGTCCAGAGCCCCAGTCATTTTTCCCCTCCAGCATAGGATTCATTGCAGGATGACCGCTTGGGTTATGCCCGAGGGGTCCCTTTCTTGGTGTGTGGGCAGAGCCAGAGCTGGGAACAATGGGGTTGGTGTGTGGGTTCTGGGCGCAGGCTTTCTGGATTTGGGGTTGGCCTCATGATGTCATGTATCAGCTGGAAGACTCAGGACAGCCTACTGCCTTTCTGAGCCTCCATTTCCTCAAACCTAAAGTGCGGATGATGGCAGCATGCGTGTCATGGGTGCTTAGCATTGTGCGTGAGATGCTGAGTGTTAACCACTCAGTATCAACCATGGATGTCTTTTTGGAAATTTCCCACAGCCCTCCCCACACAGAGTCAAATGTCAAAAACCTGCTGCCAACTGGCACCTGGTTCTCACAGCTGTTCTCTGGAGCTCTGGGGCCTGCTAGAGCGACCTGTCCAAGATTCAGGATTCAGCACATCACCTCTGCCCTGCCCCCACCTGCAGCATTCCTTTCCTACCTGTCCAGCCTCTTCTCTGTCCTCAGGCACATTCCCCACTCCCGTCCCCAAACTCTTGGCCTAGAAAACCTTGGCTTGCTCCCCAGGCCTCCTCTGCTAAGCCTTGCCTGCCTGTCTGCACTGTGCCCCTGACTGCCCGCGCATCTCTGGCCAGCACAGGCGTGGGAGGAACTATGGCTCTTCTTTAGGAAGAGTCTCTGACAAGTAGGACTTAGTTTTCTTTCCCAGCACCCACTGCAGTGCAGGTGTCTTTTTGTTTTTTTTTTCTTTTGAGACGGAGTCTCACTTTGTCGCCCAGGCTGGAGTGCAGTGGCGTGATCTTGGCTCACTGCAACCTCCGCCCTCCGAGTTCAAGCGGTTCTCCTGCCTCAGTCTCCCGAGTAGCTGGGATTACAGGCATCTGCCACTGCGCCTGGGTAATTTTTTGTATTTTTAGTAGAGACGGGGTTTCACCATCTTGGCCAGGTTGGTCTTAAACTCCTGACCTTGTGATCCACCTGCCTCGGTCTCCCAAAGTGTGTCTTACCCTTGGCGCGCACACAGGATGAAGGCAGAGAGCCAACTACAGAGAGTGGGAATTGGGAGGCCTCCTTCCTGACTTGTCTTAGAAACTGGAGGCCCCTTCACTTGTGTCTGCCCTCCGCCATGCATGCCACCTCCTCCAGGAGCCATTCACCCTGGGTGGAATTGGATGGTCACCTTGCCAGAAGTTTCCTCGGTCTTTTGTTGTCCTGCTCTCGTTCACTGAGACCGCCTTCTCTTCCCGGGGGTTTCCGCCTGCCCTTTGCTACGGTACCTGGAGACAGGTCAGATCACTTTGTTCTCTGCTTCAAGTCTGTTACCTGCTGAGCCAAGGTGAGGCACCTCCATGGGGCAGCCAGGCCCCTGCCTCTGGCCCCGCACGCTCTCTACACTTTGACCTTTCCAGCTGCTTATCTGCCTGGAGTGTGCCTCACTCCACTCCCCGCGGTTGATCTTTGACTCTGCTCTCTCTACGTAGCACTCTCTTGCTCTCTTCTAAAACTCCATTCTAGAAAAACTCAGCCATTGCCTTTTGTTGTTGTTTTTTCCTGTTTTAATCTTTAGTGAGCCTGTGTATCCACAGGGGTTGTGAGGAAAAGCAGTGGCCCTTTGCCCCAGCCAGCTTCCACCCTAGGGACAATCACTTTCAACACAGTGGACTCTTGGAATTTGTCCCCATAGCTCTAAAAACTGTGCTGGCTGCTCCTCAGTCTTTCAGCTCAGGGCAGAATCCACTGCCTTCCACCAGGAGAGCTGAACATCAGCGTGCTCGTGGCTCCGTGAGTCCTCTCAGCCCCTTTCTTGCCCGTCATCCTTCCCAGTAGTTCCCCATAATTGTGATGAGAATAGCCGCGTAGGTCAGTCATCAGGGTGGTATGAAGGGATGTGTGGCGCAGTGACATCTTCTTAGCTACCATCTCTGCTTGCTTTGCCGTGAGTGATCTTTGCTTTGTTTCTTAGCTCTGACTCAATTCCAGGCTTCCTGCTGATTGTTTCACTCCCCTCTCTGGCCATTTATTTATTTTTCAAGATGGAGTCTCCCTCTGTCACCGAGGCTGGAGTGCAGTGGCGCAATCTCTGCTCGCTGCAACCTCCGCCTCCGGAGTTTAAGTGATTCTCCTGCCTCAGCCTCTCGAATAGCTGGGATTACAAGCGCCTGCCACCACGCCCGGCTAATTTTTTGTATTTTTAGTAGAGATGAGGTTTCACCATATTAGCCAGGATGGCCTCGATCTCCTGACCTAGTGATCTGCCCACCTCGGCCTTCCAAAGTGCTGGGATTATAGGCGTGAGCTACCGCGCCAGGCCAGTTTTTGTATTTTTAGTAGAAACGGGGTTTCTCCATGTTGGCAAGGCTGGTCTCAAACTCCTGACCTCAGGTAATCCGTTCACCTTGGTCTCCCAAAGTGCTGGGATTACAGGTATGAGCCACTGTGCCCAGCCCAATGTTCGTTTTTCTACCATCCTATTCTTGTTTCAGGAACAGAAGATCTCTTACTGGCTGGAGAGTGTCCGTGATGGCCCTTTTCCCTGTCCATCTCTCCTCGTGGTCTCTGCTTCCCCGCCTGGCCCTGTCCTCTTGTGTTCAGGCTCTTTTTCGAGGCTTGCCCAGGGCCCGCTGAACTTGCTGGTGTGCTTTCTTTCAGAACAGGTGTCAGCAGGCCGGCTGGGGGCACCCAGCCTGCAGGAGGGGCTTTGTGGAGGCACTTGTAGGTTGGGGTCCCTGGGTCCTTTCTCTTGAACTGGCTGGGTTCCCTGAGAAGAGTCTTGCAGAGCTCAGAGGGGCTGGGCCTGGCTGGCACCCTGCCAAGCGCCTGGAGAACACACATTTCCCGAGTTCCCGCTCTGCCCACACCGACCCTTGCCCATCTGCTCTACTTCCCCGGGGGCCAGGCCAGCACACTCAGGGCAGGTACTCTTCTGTTGGTCCCCACATCACCCCACTTCTCAAGGCACCATCCTGAGCCTGTGGAGGTCACTTCCCCCACTGCGTGCACCCCCCCAGACCTACCCAGTGTCCTCTTGCCAAGCCCCCAAAGTCTGGCTGTCTTCCTCCCATCCTCTGCACCGCCCCCCCGACCCTCGGGTTTAAGGCTCTTAAAGTCTTATTGCTGGCCAGGTGCAGTGGCTCATGCCTATAATCCCAGCACTTTGGGAGTCCAAGGTGGGTGTTCCGTCAGGAGTTTGAGACTGGCCTGCCAACATGGTAAAACCCCGTCTCTACTAAAAATATAAAATTAGCCAAGCATGGTGGTGCACACCTGTAATCCCAGTTACTCAGGAGGCTGAGGCAGGAGAATCGCTTGAACTCGGGAGGCGGAGGTTGCAGTGAGCCAAGATCATGCCATCGCACTCCAGCCTGGGCGACCAGAGCAAAATTCCGTTCCAAAACCAAAAAAAGTCTTACTGTTGTGTAGGGTGGGGAGTCGGGGGGTACAGTCCAGCCACCATCTTCACCTGAAGCTCTTCTGTCTGGGAAGCCCCCCGGGCCCGTGCCTGTGTTGGAGAGAGGGAGTGTGTGGTGGACTGCCTGCCCGCCTGTCAGCCTCTGAGATGTATGGTGTGAGCCTGTGTCCCGTTTTTCCCTGACACTCTTGGTCTTCCTGATGGTGTCCAGCTCTGGCCACGGTGTTGGCCACACAGAGTGCTGAGCCCTGGCCATGCCCACACTGAGCTCTGCCCCAGGGTCCCTGCTGCTCCTGCCTCCTAGCCGTGCTCCCTGGGCTGCCGTGCCCGGGGCCACCCTCAGTGCCCACAAGCCTGCCCACATGACCCAGGGACCGCTGGCATCCCACACGCCTGTCGTTTTTTCCTGCTCCTGCCATGGGTTCTTCAGTTCTGCCGGCTGTGCTTTCCCTGACCCCTGTGAGGGGACAGGTGGCCGGGGCTGGGCTGGGTGCTGGGCTCTGAACTCTGACCCGAGATCTCTGGCCTTGGCTAGGCTGTGGCCTCTGGGAATGGGCCGTGGGGGACAGGGCTTTAACAGCTGGTTCCCCCCAGGTTGTTCCTCAGATCCCTGTGAAGAGTGGTGGTCCCCATGGGGCAGGGGTCCTCGGTGAGTGGCTGACCCCCTCCCTGCCCCCACCCTGGGAGGCTCCTGTGGGACCTGTTGGCAGCCCCAACCCCTCCAGATGCCCAGCTGGTGGGGAGGGCAGGTGAAAAGGGCTGGGTGGGATAGGGACCTGCTGGAGCCACTTGCTCCCTCCTCCCAGGGCTGCACCTGGAGGGCCCCTTCATCAGCCGGGAGAAGCGGGGCGCGCACCCCGAGGCCCACCTCCGCTCCTTCGAGGCCAATGCCTTCCAGGACTTGTTGGCCACCTACGGGCCCCTGGACAATGTCCGCATCGTGACGCTGGCCCCGGAGCTGGGCCATAGCCACGAGGTGATCCGCGAGCTGACGACCCGTGGCATCTGCGTGTCCCTAGGTGAGGGGCTGGCTCAGGGCGGGCCTGCCTGGGGGACCTGGGCCAGGTGCAAAGTCTGAATCCAGGTCCCACAGGGCACTCAGTGGCTGACCTGCGGGCGGCAGAGGATGCTGTGTGGAGCGGAGCCACCTTCATCACCCACCTCTTCAATGCCATGCTGCCTGTGAGTGCTGTGGGGCCCTGGGGGCGGGGCTGGGGTTCCAGCAGCCCCTGCTGTTGCTCAGCCATCCCTTCCCCCGACCCTGCTCAGTTCCACCACCGCGACCCAGGAATCGTGGGGCTCCTGACCAGTGACCGGCTGCCCGCGGGCCGCTGCATCTTCTACGGGATGATCGCGGATGGCACACACACCAACCCCGCCGCCCTGCGGATCGCCCACCGCGCCCACCCCCAGGGTAAGCTCCGTCAGGTGGGCGGGGCAGGCAGGATGACTGGGCCAGCAGGTTCTGAGCCTCTTCTCCCCCAGGGCTGGTGCTGGTCACTGATGCCATCCCTGCCTTGGGCCTGGGCAACGGCCGGCACACGCTGGGACAGCAGGAAGTGGAAGTGGACGGTCTGACGGCCTATGTAGCAGGTGAGCGCCCTCACCCACTGGGTCCCAGGTCCCAGCCTGCATGCCAGGTGGCCCACGACCCCCCAGAGCCTGCCCTCTCTGCTCTCAAGGAACCAAGACGCTGAGCGGCAGCATAGCCCCAATGGACGTCTGTGTCCGGCACTTCCTGCAGGCCACAGGTCAGTGAGCAGCACAGGTGCGGGTTTAGGTGGTCTGTGACTGGCGGGTCTCCAAGGGCTGGACTGGGTGCCTGGAGTGTAGCCCAGGCCCTGCCCACAGGAGCTCCTGGGCAGTGGGTACTTGGTGACTCGGGCCCAGGGTGACAGGCAGACCAGCGGGATCCTTCTTAGCCTGCTGCAGAGTTCCTGAGACAGAGTGCTGGGGTGGTGGAGGGCTGTTGACAAAGCCACGTGGGCTTGGGGACCGTCACCCAGGTGTGTCCCCCAAGCAGGCTGCAGCGTGGAGTCGGCCCTGGAGGCAGCATCCCTGCACCCCGCCCAGTTGCTGGGGCTGGAGAAGAGTAAGGGGACCCTGGACTTTGGTGCTGACGCAGGTGAGGGCACATCGCAGGGTTACCGGGCAGCCTGGCCTTGCCTGTAGACTCTGTTGTCCTGAGGTGGCCTGGACAGGGTCAGGAAGGGTGGGTCCTCCCTAGCTCCCTCCTCTCAGGTGGGCTGCTGGCTGCCAGCCTCAGTTGTAGCCCCGTGTTGCCATCAGGCCAAGCTTTCTAGTGTTGCAGACAAGGCCAGGCAAGGGGTTGCCGGGAGCATTGTCCAGCATCTCTATCCATCTGTGATGGGTCACGGTGTCCTGCACCGGTCGTATCCTTGGGCCTTGGTTTCCCCACCAGTGTCGAGTTGTGGGGGAGTAGGTGGGCAGCCCCACTCCTGCCCCCTACTCACTGCCCGGCTCTGTCCCAGACTTCGTGGTGCTTGATGACTCCCTTCACGTCCAGGCCACCTACATCTCGGGTGAGCTTGTGTGGCAGGCGGAGGCAGCCAGGCAGTGACAAGGACTTCAGCTGAGAGGACGTCCAGCCGCAGCTGGATGCCATCAGGGCTGAGTGGTCGGGGAGCTGGTCTCCAGGAGCCCTGCTGGAATGACGCCCAGGGCCTTTGTGGCCGCCCTGGAGGCGGTGGCTGGGATAAATGTGCACCCAGCAGGACTCACCTTGGCTCCGGGTTTTGCTTGTGCTTGCACGTGGCACTGTCCTTGGTTGCTCTCTTGGGGAAGGCATTCGTGGCCTGGGGTGGGATGGCTGGGCTGTAGTTCAGCCTGGGCCTTGGGCCCCAGTAGGGGTCAGGGCCTGTCTGCATCAGGTAGACCTGAGACCTGCAGATCCCAGGAAAATGTCACTGTGGGAGGGAGGGGCAGGCAGTCAGTGGCTGGCACCGTGGGGGTGAAGTCACCGTGGGCTAGGGGCGGAGAGCGGGCAGGAAGGGGGCAAGGCACAACGAGTGCAAACAGTCAGGGGTTTGCTGTCTGCACCTGAGTTGGGTGTGCAGCGTGGAGCCCACAGCCTAGTTCTGGGCCAGGGCAGAGTGCCACGTGATCCACTCTGACCTCCAGGAGGGAGGCTGGGCCCAGGACCCCGCCCTCTTTTCCGCTGCCGGCCCAGCCCTGAGTGCCACGGATGACCAGCTTTCCATTTCCCCTTCTCAACAACCCTGTCTCCTCACCCATCCCCAGGCCTGGTGCTTGCCAGCTGTGGTGACCCTGCGTGGGAGGCACCAATGTGCCCTGCTCACCCCATTAGTGTCATCCTGCCATCTTCTGTGTCTTGGCCTTGGCACACACCCATGTTGCAAACAGGCCGTGAGGCTCCCTGAACAGCTTTGAGGCGGGGGGGCTTCTGGAGCCCTCCTGGCTCTGAGGATAGCCACAGTGGGGTCAGACATCAGGGATTGGTGCAGCCCTAGATCAGGGGTGGTTGTCTTGACTTTCTCTCCATTTGGGTTCTGGGGTGGGTGGCCCCCTTCCCCCTTGCTTACGGGTGCTGTCCTGGGTACAGGAGGTGTGTGCCTGGCTCTGCCACTGTTCTCTTCCCTCTGCTGCAAAGCCCAGTTAAGGAAATGTCTCCAGGTCCAAAGCGATAGGATGGTCCGGGCCTCGCCTGTTGGAAGGGAACAGCCAGGGAAGAACCACCTGCCACGCAGGGCCTTGCCTGAGGGAGGGCCTGGGGCAAGGCACAAGGGGTTGATCTCAGCCCACAAGCCCCAGGGGCAGCCCAGGAAAGCAGGCGACGGTTGTGGATCCTGACCTGAGAGGTGGGGTGCAGGGATACCCACCTCTGCCCTGACAGCCACGCATCCCTCACGAAGTGGCTGCCCAGCGCCTGCCTGTGTTGGACCTGGGAGAGGAGCTGTCTGCCGGGGCTCACAGGCAGGGAGAGGCAGGTGAGGTTCTCAGCCAATGCCTTACAGGCTGAACAGCGCCTGTGCCCAGCTTGCTGGCTGTCAGTGCTTGATGTGCCCGTCCTCAACTAAAACCCAGAGCTGGCCTATTGGTCATCCCCACCTCAGACAGGGCACCCAGTCCCAGAGCTGGTGAGCCCTGGGCCAGCCTTTGGGCCTGGCCTGCCCCATTCACTGACCAGCGCCCACCTCCCTGGGTGGAGGGTCGGGGAGGGACTGGCCGAGATGGTTGGTCCATAGGGCTAGCCCTGGGTGGTGGGAGAGGGGCCTGGGGTCAGGGTGAGTGACCTGGGCTGGGGAGCTGCTACAGGAGGATTTTATTTGAGGTGTGGTGGAAGCACTCTTGGTGGGTTTTGGTTTCCTTTTTAAAAATTGTGGTAAAATACATAACAAAAGCAACTATCTTACATGAGCCGTTCTTTTGACATGAAGTGAATTCACTGCCTTGTGTGACCTTGGCCACCATCATTCCCCACTACTCACTCCCGCTGGACTTCCCAGCCCTGCCCCACCATTCCGCTCCCTCTACAGCTGTGGGTTTTACAAAGAAGGATGCAGGGCGACCTGACTGCGGGGTGAGGGGTAGGCCTGCCCGCGGTGTGGGCGTTTGCTGAAGGGGGACGCCCATGTATCTGCTTGAGTCACGGGTTGGGAGGTTGGGCATGTGGGGAGGGATGGAGTGGGAGGTGCATTCTCTCAGCCACCTGGTGGGGGTGGCCCGTTTCGTCCCGTGTGTGAAGGGTAGATGAGACCCGACGCCTGCGATCGCGCAGACCGCGCCCCGCCAGGAGTCACCTGTGGGTGCACGCTGCTGGGATGCTGCGCCGAGCCCACGGGTCCAAGACCCAGATCTCAGCCAGGTTCCTTTCGCCGTCCGAGCTTCTGCACCTCGTGGGCTCCGAGCACACCCAGGCCAGAGACAGCGTTTGGGGCGTGGGCACGGGAGACGGTCATCAGCCGGGACGATCTCGACCGATCCGGCCCCGCCCCGCAGCCCAGGCTCTGAGACCACGCTGACGCGCCACTCTGGTAGCGATGCGCTACGCGGGGCCACGCTACTGTGGGAGGGGCTTCTGGGGGCGGACCTCTGTCGGGCCAATTAGGATCGCCGCAGGAAAGGCACGCGCCGCGGCTGAGCAATAGGGGCGCGCGTCGCCCTCTCCAGTTAACCCGCGCGGCCCCGGACACAGAGCTTGAGGCTGCGCGGTCCCCCGCGGGCGCGGGGAGCTGGAGGACCAATGCCGCCTCTCCACGCCCCTCACGCCCTTCACACCCCTGTGGGTCCCTTCTCGCCCCAACCCTTCCCACCGCGTCACCCACACTCCTGCGGACCCCGCCTCGCCCCAGCGCTCCCCACCACGCCCCCCACACCTCTGCGGGCCCCGCCTTGCGCCAACCCTCCTCGCCACAACCCCCACAACCTTGAACACCCCGCTACGCTCCCCGCCTCGCCCTCACACCCCTGAGGACCCCGTTTCCCCACGACGCTCCCCGCTACCTCTGCGGAGCGCCACGTCGCCCCAATGCTCCCGGCCGAGCCACTGCACCACTGCGGACTCCTCCGCGCTCCAACGCTCCCCACCGCGCCTCCCACAACCCTGTAGACCCCTCCTCGTACCAACTCTCTGCGCTGCTCCCCTTATATCCCTGCGGACCTAGTCTGGTTTCGTCCCAGTCCTCCCCGTCGCGTCTCCCACATCCCTGCGGACCTCACCGCGCCTCACCTCTCCCTTCTGTTACCTATCACGCACAGGTGGATTCCACTACGACCCAGCTTGACTATCGTCCCGCACCTCCGCACCTCGCCCCTTGCCGCGCCCTCACTGTCGGGAAGTGAAGGGGAGGAGTGGCCTGGGCACTCTAGAAGCACCCCGGCTCGGGGCTTCCCAAGCTCGGAGCTGGTTTTGAGCTCAGGCCAGGGACCCAGGGTGGGCACAGCAGGGGGCATTGGCACCAGAAGCGTAGAGGAAGGGCACTTCCTCAGCCCAGCTTTTCCGCCCCTGGAGTCTTGGACAGCTCCGGAGCGTCCGGGTACTCCCTTCCAGCCTGGCCCTGTGCCTTTTACCACATTTGTGTCACCTACGTTTTTTTCTCAATGGGATTACACTTTTGCTATTTGCAATTTGGTTTTTTGTTTGTTTGTTTGTTTTGAGACGGAGTTTTGCTGTGTTGCGCAGGCTGGAGTGCAGTGGTGCGATCTCTGCTCACTGCAGCTTCTGCCTCCCCGGTTCAAGCGATTGTCCCGTCTCAGCCCCCTGAGTAGCTGGGATTACAGGCGCAGGCCACCACGCCCGACTAACTTTTTTGTATTTTTACTAGAGATGGGGTTTCACCATGTTGGCCAGGCTGGTCTTGAATTCCTGATCTCAATTGATCCTCCCGCCTAGGCCTCCGAAAGTGCTGGGATTACAGGCGTGAGCCACCGTGCCCAGCCTTTTTTTTTTTTTTTTTTTTTTTTAAACACGGAGTCTCACTGTGTTGCCCAGCCTGGTGCGATCCTGGCCACCACGCCCGACTAACTTTTTTGTATTTTTAGTAGACATGGGGTTTCACCATGTTGGCCAGGCTGGTCTTGAATTCCTGATCTCAATTGATCCGCCCGCCTAGGCCTCCGAAAGTGCTGGGATTACAGGCGTGAGCCACCGTGCCCAGCCTTTTTTTTTTTTTTTTTAAACACGGAGTCTCACTGTGTTGCCCAGCCTGGCGCGATCCTGGCTCACTGCAACCTCCGCCTCCTGGTTCAAGTGATTCTCCTGCCTCAGCCTCCCGAATAGCTGGAATTACAGGCATGCACCAACACGCCCGGATAATTTTTTGTATTTTTTTTAGTACAGACGGTGTTTCACCATGTTAGCCAGGCTGGTCTCGAACTCCCGACCTCAGGTGATGCGCCTGCCTCAGCCTCCCAAAGTTCTGGGATTACTGGTGTGAGCCACCACGCCCAGTTTTTATTGTTGTTTTTGCTTGTTTTTGTTTTTTGTTTTTTGAGACAGAGTCTCACTCTGTCATCCAGGCAGGAGTGCAGTGGTGCCATCTCAGCTCACTGCAACCTCTGCCTCCCAGGTTCAAGCGATCCTCCTGCCTCAGCCTCCATAGTAACTGGCTACTGTTCCTGGCTAATTTTTTTTTTTTTTTGGTCTTTTTTTTTTTTTTTTTTTTTTTTCCTTTTTGTGGAGAACGGGGTCTCGCTGTATTACCCAGGCAGGTCTCGAACTCCTGGGCTCAAGCTATCCTCCCGCCTCTGCCTCCCCGAGAGCTGGGATTACAGGCGTGAGCCACCGCGCCCGGCCCCTGGCTAATTTTTGTATTTTTCGTAAAAACGGGATTTCACCATGTTGGCCAGGCTAGTCTCAAATTCCTGGCCTCAAGTGATCCACCCGCCTCGGCCTCCCAAAGTGCTGGGATTACAGGCATGAGCCACTGCGCCTGATCTGTGCCCAGTTTTTCTTTGTTTTTTAAAGAGATGGGATCTCACTGTGTTACCCAGGCTGATCTTGAACCCCTGGGCTCAATTTTTGTCACTGTGCCTGGCTAATTTTTGTATTTTTAGTATAAACGGGATTTCACCATGTTGGCCAGGCTGGTCTCAAACTCCTGGCCTCAAATGATCCACCCTCCTCAGCCTCCCGAAGGGCTGGGATTACAGGCGTGAGCCACTGCGCCTGGTCTGCACCCAGTTTTCGTTAGTTTTTTACGGAGATGGGCTCTCACTATGTTGCCCAGGCTGGTCTTGAACCCCTGGGCTCAAATCATCCTCCTGCTTCTGCCTCCCAAAGTGCTGGGATTACAGGCTTGAGCCACCATGCCCGGCCATAATTATCTAGTTGTAAGGCCAGCTGATTAATTCATCTCTCCATATAATAACACATTCACAGGTTGGGAGATTAGGATGAGAACATCTTTGGAGAGGCCATTATTCTGCTTTTTAGAGAGAAAGGCCTAGGACAGGAATTCCCACTGCTCAGGTTTAAAGGAAATGCTATGTTCCTATCATTGGTTTATGAAGGCACCCCTTTCTCTACATTCCTACCAACATTGGATGTTTTCCACTTTTGGGACTTTTAGCAGTTGTTGAGCCAGCCCATTTTACCTCAGGGAAAATTGAGGTTTAAGGAGGGGAAATTACTTGCCTAAGATCTCATGCAACTTTCTGTTTCCCGACTCCCAGTCAAGTCTGATTCTCCCTTGGCGTGCCTTATATGGGAGGATATTTACCCGGTGGCTTGGAAACCACTCAGTGACTTTGTATCTTCCATCCATCCATGTATCTGCAGCCCAGCAAATGTATATTGGGAGCCTGAGACATGTGACCAGGGCCTTGTGGGCCAGAGGCAGACAGGAGACCATGTTGTCTTTTTTTTCTTTTCTTTTTCTTTTTTTTTGAGACAGAGTCTCCCTCTGTCACCCAGGCGGGAGTGCAGTGGTGCGATCTCGGCTCACTGCAACCTCTGCCTCCCGAGTTCGAGAGATTCTTCTATACTTACCTGGCAGGGGAGATACTATGATCACGAAGGTGGTTTTCCCAGGGTGAGGCTTATCCATTGCACTCCGGATGTGCTGACCCCTGCAATTTCCCCAAATGTGGGAAACTTGACTGCATAATTTGTGGTAGTGGGGGACTGCGTTCGTACTTTCCCCTGAGAAGAAAAAAAAAAAAGAGACAGAGATTCTTCTGCCTCAGCCTCCTGAGTAGCTGGAATTACAAGCATCCACCACCATGCCTGGCTAATTTTTGTATTTTTAGTAGAGACGGAGTTTCATCATGTTTGCCAGGCTGGTCTCCAACTCCTGACCTCAAGTGATCCACCTGCTTGACTCTCCCAAAGTGCTGGGATTACGGGTGTGAGCCACCACGCCCGGCCAGTGCTGTTGTCTTTTGAGAGCCCCCTTTTCTCTCACCTGATCTCCCTGCCCCCCATTTTCCCCTTTAGTCCCCTTTCCAGATGCTACTGAGTAGCTGCAGCATTGGTCTGGAAATGCCACCCAGGTTGGGATCCTTGCTGGGAGAGCCCTTCCTTCCCTGGCTTTGAAACTTAGAGCCTTCTGGTGTGCACACCTGCAGGGTCCAGGCCAGGCCTGTGCTTCTTGCTTCTCTCTGTCTCTGCCTGAGACTGGAATTCCCCCTCAACTAGCTTGAAGGGGACCCCCAGTAATGACCCCTCCTGGATTTCATACCCTTGTGTAACCTTGTTTCACGTTGTAAAACATTTTATTTAAATTTTTTTTTGTTGTTAGAGACAGGGTCTCACTTTGTTGCCCAGGCTGGTCTCAAACACCTGGCCTCAAGCAGTGCTCCTGCCTCAGCCTCCCAAAGCACACCCGTTCACTTTCTACAGGGTTGTTGTGTGTGACCAGCAGATGTGTTGGAAGTGATGGTGTTTCACTTCTGAGGTTAGGTCATTAAAGACATGGCGGCTTCTATCTTGCGTGTGTTCTCTTTCTCTTGGGCCACTCACTCTGGGGAAAGCCAGCTGTCGGGGCTTGAAAACACACACCCCTTTGAAGATGCCCATGTGGTGAGGGACTGAGGCCTCCAGCCCACAGCTGTGGGAATGTGGGAATGAACCTTTTAGGAAGTGCATCTTTCGGCCCTGCTCTAGCCTTTAGATGACTCAGCCATGGCTGCATCTTGATGGTAACTTCACGAGAGCCTAAGGCAGACCACCCAGCCCTGCCTCTCCTGGATTCCAGACCCACAGGAACCATGAGTTAGATGTCTTTGTTGTTTTACACATCTAAGTTTTGGGGCAATTTATTACACAGTAGTAGATAACTAATACACCAGCTGCAGGGCTTTGGGCATGTTCCTTAGCCTCTGCACCCCCATTTCCTCCCTTCTGCCATGAGAGTTGTAGAGGTGAGTGAGGAATGCGTAGACGCAGCACAGGGCCACACACATGAGGCAGCTTTCCAGCCCCTCCCAGGATGGTCCTGGTCATCTTCTGGCTCTTCCCTGGATGGACCGTGACCTCACAACGTCAGGCCAACTTACTGTATTCTTGGCCTGAGGTCATCCATTGGCCATGGACAGAGGTTCTGGGCAGGAAAGGGTGAGATAAAGAGAAGGGTCAGTCTCCTTCCTCCAGTCTGGGTCAGGAGAACCGTGCTGGGCCAGATGAGACATCCACTGTCTGTGCGGTGTCCTGGGATGGGCAGCTGGATCTGACTCAAGGGGAGATTTGTCTCTGTCTCCAGAAGGCAGAAGTGCTTCCTGGTATCCTTGTCTTGGGCTTGGCCAAGCATTCTGGCTGCCATTGGGGCCCCCAGGACAACTGAGAACTGTCCTTTCTTCACCTTCAGCTGCCCCTCTCCTCTGCCCCCTGGTGCCTGCTCAGATGCTTTCTTCACGGAACAGCATCCTCCCGACCCCTGGCCCCTGCCGCTGAGGCTCCTCCACCCTGGGCTCCGTGTTCTAGAGTTCACCGTGTACTAGTTCTTCAAGCTGTTTATCCTTCACTGCTTCCCTTTTCTCTGTGCATTACTCAAGAACTACATGGCCATGTGTCAGTATAAAAAAAATAAAGTTGACTGGGCGTAGTGACTCACGCCTGTAATCCCAGCACTTTGGGAGGCTGAGACAGGCAGATCGCTAGAGTCCCAGACCAGCCGGGTCAACATGGTGAAACCCAGTATCTACAAAAATATACAAACATTTGCCCGTGCATGGTGGCACATGCCTGTATTCCCAGCTACTTGGGAGGCTGAGGCAGGAAAATCGCTTCAACCCGGGAGGCGGAGGTTGCAGAGAGCACAGATGGAGCCACTGCACTCCAGCCTGGGCAACAGAGCAAGACACCTATCTCAAAAAAAGAAAAAAAAAAAAAAACAAAATCAAACCCAAACACAAACCCAAACAAAAAAACTATCATCAATATTAACAATTACAAAGCGCCTGGCTAATTTTATATTTTTAGTAGAGATGGGGTTTCTTCCATGTTGGACAGGCTGGTCTGGAACTCCTGACCTCAGTGATCCGCCCGCCTCGGCCTTCCAAAGTGAGCCACCGCGCACGGCCATGAATATGACTTTATAGCCCAGATTTCCTTCCGTGAACGCTTGTTGTGAAAGTAGCAAAGTTGCACCTCCGAGTTTACACAGAGCCAGCCCCGGAATCCGAGTTCCGGGTTCGAGCACAGTTCCGCCGCTACACTACCTCGGGCGTGACCTTGGTCGGAGCCCGGTCCCCTCAGAGCCTCAGTTTCCCGGTCTGGGAGCCCGGAATGACAGCTCGCTCCCTGCCCCGCCCAGCCCCGCCCCGCAAGCCCTGGCATTGGTTGGTGCGAGGTCCCCCTCCCCAGGCGGGGCCGGGCCTCTCCCGCCTGCTAGGCCCCAACCCGGAAATGCAGCTGGGGCGGAGGCGGGACCCACTCAGGCCGCGGCGGAGCGACGCTGGGCGTGGCCAATGGGGGCGGGCGGCGGCTGCGGCGCGACGGAAGTCCTGCCCGGCGTCGCGCGGGGGCGGGGCGGCGCCGGGGGCGGCGGGCGGCGGGCGGCGGGCGGCGGGCGGCGGGGCGGGCGCAGGATGAGGGCAGCCATTGCTGGGGCTCCGCTTCGGGGAGGAGGACGCTGAGGAGGCGCCGAGACGCGCAGCGCTGCGGGGGAGGCGCCCGCGCCAACGCAGGGCCCATGGCCAGGACCACCAGCCAGCTGGTGAGCGCGCGGCGGCGGCCTGGGCGCGCCGGCTTGTTACCCCGCCGGGTGCGGCGGTCGCCTGGGTCCGGCGAGGCGGGGCGGCCCGGGGTCTCCAGGGCCGGGTGCCGCCTCACCTGTAGCCGGGCGGCCGGGCGGGGGATGGCGGGCGCCGGCCGAGGGCGCTGCTCGACTGCGGCGGGGAGTCCGGGCCTGGGTTGCGGCGGGCGCCGGCCTGGCCGGGGGCGCTGACAGACGCGCGGAGGGCGGGGGAGGCCGGGAGGTGTCACCCGGCCCAGCGGGGTGGAAGTGCCTGGAAAGTTTGTTTTCGGCTCGGCGCAGCCTGGAGTCGAGCCTCCAGGGTTACCTTTCGGTTCTATCTGTAGAGGAACCGCCCTGGGCTTCTACCTGGAACGGGGTCCTTGGTGTCTCCGCCTGCGAGAGAAGCAGAAGGTGCAAGTTCTTGCTTAAAGCACCTGATGCGCCTGGGCCCCCGTTTCCAGATTCTCGATGATAGTGGTCGGGTAAACTCCTTTCACGGCCTGGCCAAGGGGCATTTGGGTGCTTTTCCTGCCCGTGGCTGTGCTCAGCGTTGTGGGAAGCCCCTGGGAGGCCGAAAGTGCAGGATCATCGAGGGGAAAGTGAGCTTGACAGGTAGGAGGGATTTTACGGGAAGGACGGAAACAAACCACTTGTTGGGTGAAATGTTTTGCTAAAAGTGTCGCTGGTGTTTCTATATTTTCTTTCTGTCGCTAAAAGTATCCCTCGTGTTTTTATGTTTTCCATATGCTAAGTTCTACAGTCTGGGGACGATGGTTTAAGAATTTATGCCTTGTATGCGATGCGCAGTGGGTGATGGAAGAACGTCTACATAGCTTTAAAATTTGATTTAAAAGGCGAATATTTTAAATGAAGGAAAACAAGAAATGTAATTGATCCCTTATCGGATGCGGCCTTTTTTTTTTTTTTTTTTTAGATTCTCACTCCCGGCGCGCAGAATGGAGTGGAGTGCAGTGATTCCATCCTGGCTCACTGCAACCTTCACCTCCCGGCTTCAAGCGATTCTTCTGCTGCTGCCTCCCTAGTAACTGGGATTACAGGCGTGTGCCACCATGCCCGACCAATTTTTGTATTTTTAATAGAGATGGTGTTTCGCCATGTTGGCCAGACTGGTCTCGAACTCCTGACCTCAGGTGATCCGCCTGGCTCGTCCTCCCAAAGTGCTAGGATTACAGGCATGAGCCACCGCGCCAGGCAGATGTGGCTTTTTGATGGGCGTTCTTGATCTTTTTTTATTTGTGGATGGGGGCGTCGTGAGTCTTGTTTCAGAACCTGAGGAAAGGTGTGGGCCCTCTTCTGAGAAAAATGCAGTGCAACACTGAATTTTGTGACTACGTCAGGAGGCTCTTGAACCTTCTGCGGCTCACTTGTGGACTTTGTAGAGATGCGTGATAATCCGAAGTGTTAAGGAAGAATATTCAGTTGAGAAAAATGTCGAAAGGTTGAAAGGGATGCCTGTCGCTATTTTGACTTGTGTGGCTGCACCCCAGAGTGCCCGGGGTAACATAAAAACATGAATTAGGCGGCTTTCTGAGGCTCAGCGGAGGCTGGGGCTGAGGGTCATGTCGAAGTCTGTGAGGTTAACCTGCACCCAGTGACAGTCATGGCGAAGTTTGAGATTAACTCGCACCCAGTAACGCTGTTGCAATGCAAGGTGTATATTTGGTGTCATCCACGGGAAGAGGAAAGAGCAAATTTTCTCACGGCCTTGGCAGTTCCACATGATGGACGTTTAGTATCTACAGTTTTCTTCACGTAAGGCAGCTTTTTTGCACAAAAACATTAGAATCCAGTGAGCAAGAATGATAGCATACAGGATAGATTTCCACATGAGGAAGTGTCAGGAACGAGGCTTTTGCATCTCTGTCAGCTGGATTTCCACATCTGTACATGTGTGAGAACATGCCGTGTTTCCTGTCCATAATGGTGGAGGCAGCCCTAATATTGTATTTTCACCTGAGGACGGATAGACCTTTAGGATTCAGGTGGGTTTGCATCTGGACTTTAGGGTGGCCCTGTAGGCCCTGTGTGAGAAGCCCCTTCCCAGTGAACTTTCCCATGTGTGTACGCGTGGACAGCCAACAGAGGGAGCAGTGTGAGCGTGAAGGCAGACAGTGGCCTGGCCCAGTCTGATGCTAAGTGGGCCAGAGGCAGTGAGTACCATTTCTTGAGCTGACTACTTAAGACAGGCGCTTCCCTAGGTACTTTCACACCTCATTGCAAGGTAGGCGTTGTTCCCATTTTGCAGGTGCAGAAGCTGAGCTGCAGAGACGTTAAGTACCTGCCTCGCAAGTGGTAGAAACTCCAGTGTCACCCTGCCCCTCACGTTCCGAGCCCTCGAGGGAGGGTCTGCCGGGCAGCTCAGCCCAGCACTCTGTGTAAGGAAGTCTTCAGTGCCACTGTCCAGGATGTCTTCCTGGGGGTTGGGCCTGAACGTCGTGACCATGCCGTGCTGGAGGCAGGAGGGGTGTCTTCATGTGGACGAACTGTACATATTTCTTTGGCAGATGGCTGAGCTCTGTGACCCCGGGGCCTGTTTCAGCCTCCTGCTGTCAGAAAGCAGCTGTTTGGAAAGAGGCTGTGATTCGGCCTTGTTTGAGGGCCGGTACTCTGAATGTGTGAGGCTTGGAATCCTCCCTTTGGCAACAAAGAAACATGTAATGATTCTGCTGAAGGTAGAATTGGGGGACTAGGCAGAGTGGGCTCCTGCCCTCCCTAGGGTGGTTCTGTCTTTTGCAAAGGTGGCTGCATCCTTAGGGGAAGGTGAGGGGAGAAGCAGAGAGCATGGAGAGCAGTGGCTTTCGATTTTCTCCCTCCTTTTGGGGAGTTCCTCCTTATGTGGCTGGTCTGGTGCATAGTGTGATGTATTCCTGTCCCCAGCGATGCCCCGACAGCCATTCCAAGCTGAGTCCAGAGTTGGCAAGGTGAGGTCCCAGTAGTAAGAGGGAAGTGGTTTGTTCGGCTCTTCTGAGATGTGTTTTATGAGAAAGATCCAGCAGCAGCCTGCAGAGATGTGGGGCCTGAAAAGAGGCCTTGGGCAGGTCTTCTCAGCAGGTCTTGGCTCTCTAGACTGTGTTCAGCACAGTTTTCGGGAGGAACAGGGAGCGTTACCTTTTCTTTTTTTTTTTTTTTTTGAGGTGGAATCATCTCACTCTGTTGCCCAGGCTGGAGTGCAGTGGTGCGATCTCCGCTCACTGCAAGTTCTGCCTCCCGGGTTCACGCCATTCTCCTGCCTCAGCCTCCCAAGTAGCTGAGATTACAGGTGCCCGCCACCTCACCTGGCTAATTTTTTGTGTATTCAGTAGAGACGGGGTTTCCCCGTGTTAGCCAGGATGGTCTCGATCTCCTGACCTCGTGATCCGCCCACCTTGGCCTCCCTAAGTGCTGGGATTACAAGTGTGAGCCACCGTGCCCAGCCTAGTGTGCTGGAGTGCAGTGGCACGTCCTCGGCTCACTGCAAGCTCCGCCTCTTGGGTTCATGCCATTCTCCTGCCTCAGTCTCCCAAGTAGCTGGGACTACAGGCACCCACCACGCCTGGTGAATTTTTTGTATTTTTAGTAGAGATGGGGTTTCACTGTGTTAGCCGGGATGGTCTCGATCTCCTGACCTCGTGATCCGCCCACCTCGGCCTCCCAAAGTGCAGGGATTACAGGCGTGAGCCACCGTGCCTGGCAGTGGTCCCTTTTCAGTCTATGCACTCATCCCCCGAGCCGCCTGACCCAGGGTTTAGATGCTTCAGGGCAAGTGATTGACTCCGATGGGAGATGGAGTCCAGCAAGCAGATGATGAACTGGGAAGCGCTGCAGAAATGAGGGGGCGAGCATGGCCAGTCCCTTCTGAGAGGTGTGTTTGGAAGAGAGTGGGCACTGGCGTGGTACTTTTCCCCTCTGAAGAGGCATCTTCTGTGGAAATGGACTTGGACAGGCTGCCACATGGTGCAGCAGTTCTGTGGGGGGCAGGTTGTGGCTGCAGAGAAGCACTGGGTGCAGAAACAGTCCCCCGAGCAGGTGCGAGGACTAGGGTGCTGTGTGCTGCTCCACGCCTGCCGTGCGGTGACAGGTGGCCACCGGGCTGCCCAGCACAGTTGTTTAGAAAGCAGGTTCAAAGGGCAGTGTGCTGGGAGGAAGTGCTGGTGTGGAAACTGCAAGTTTTGGACATGTATTGCTCAGTCTTTTGAGCCGTGCCTTCTTCTATAACAGAATTGCATTATTCACTTGCTCAGTGTGACATCATGTTCTTTAAAAAATTATTTGAAAATTGAGAACAGGTTGTATGTTCCGTCTCTAGCTGTTAGATCACACGCAGGGCACATTTTCTCAAAGAGTAACGAGGCATGGGTTCTGTGTGTTCTCTTCTCTCTCAGCGAGGAGAAATGTTTGGGTTCATGATGCTTGTTGGGGGGTCTCTTTTCTGTACCTGATATTGGTTGCACAAAGTCTGTTTCCATTCTCTTAGTCTAGAAAATTTTCCTGATATTTCAACTGGAATTTTTGCTCCAACAAATTCCAGGTCATTTAGAATGTGTTAAGATTGAGTTTCTGGGCTACACATCCTTTATAAGAGCACCTAATTCTGGTTTCAGTTTGTTTATTTATTTATTTTTTTGAGACAGAGTGTTGTTCTGTCACGCAGGCTGGAGTACAATGGCATGATTTCGGCTCACTGCGAACTCTGCGTCGTGAGTTCAAGTGATTCTCGTGCTTCAGCCTCCCAAGTAGCTGGAATTACAGGTGTGCACCCCGTATATTATTTATTTAATTTATTTATTGAGATGGGTCTTGCTCTGTTGCCCAGGCTACTCAAACTTCTGGGCTAGGCCGGGCGCGGTGGCTCAAGCCTGTAATCCCAGCACTTGGGGAGGCCGAGATGGGCGGATCACGAGGTCAGGAGATCGAGACCATCCTGGCTAATACGGTGAAACTCTGTCTCTACTAAAAAATACAAAAAACTAGCCAGGCGAGGTGGCGGACGCCTGTAGTCCGAGCTACTCGGGAGGCTGAGGCGGGAGAATGGCGTGAACCCGGGAGGCGGAGCTTGCAGTGAGCTGAGATCTGGCCACTGCACTCCAGCCTGGGCGACAGAGCGAGACTCCGTCTCAAAACAAAAAACAAAAAACTTCTGGGCTCAAGGGATCCTCCCGCCTTGGCCTCCCGAAGTGCTAGGATTACAGGCGTGAGCCACCGCACCCAGCCTGGGCCCACAGAATCGAGAACTGACAGTACTGTAGAGCCTGTGTATGAAGAAGATGGACGAGCCTGACATTATTAGCAGCTCACCGTTGAGCACATGGCTCCCTGCAGAATAAACAGTGTGTGGTTTCCATCTGATGAAGGTGGGCATGTAGTTCCTGGACAGTTCAGTGGCTTCCTTCATTCCACAGACAAGATCAGATGCCCCCTCTATCAGCCACCGTGCTGCGGACCGGCCCAGTCTGTTTTCAGATCAGCTTGTAGCACACAGGGATTCGAAATATTTAAAGATGAGGTTTGAAGGTATGTCTGGAGACCCAGGATGTTAGTTCTGGAGGTCCCTGTCTCCCGCGTGTTTGTGGAGCTGGTGAGCTGAGGAGAGGCTGTGTTGTCTCAGCGGGATGCCAGTCAGGATTCTTCTGGCTACGGCCTTATTTTTTACAATAAATTCATCGTTAAAGTCCCATTCTTTAACTTGTTTTTTCCCTTTTGGAATTAATTTGATTGCAGTAGGAAGGGGTTGTAGCTCAAAGTGACCGCTGTGCATTGAATGCTGTCAGAAAAGGCTGATGAGATTTGCAGGGAAGCCTCGAAGCCTCACTGAAATGCTCCTGGTGTGCGTTAACCTTTGCAGTGAAACATGTGGGAAAGGGGCCCGCACTCACTTTTCAGCTCTCTCTCGGTGATGCCAAGAGCCCCAGGGCTGGGAGCAGGGACAGGACCTTGCTCCTGAGTCTTAGGTGTGGTGTCTGTCACCCCTTGCTGCATTGGTGGGGCCGTCAGTGCTGCGGCCTCAGTTGCAGGGCGACCAGGGCTGCTCCGTGAAGGAGGCGCTCGCTCTGTGGAGCTGCAGGACGCTGTGTTCTCCTCATTCTGGCCATTGCCGCTGTCCTTCCTGCCTCCCCTTTTCTGGTGAGGGAGGGCTCCAAGGACTTGCTGGCTGGTCCCCAGGTGCCAGCACTCCTGCACCTCCCCCTCCTCTCCTGACCTGTCACTTTTTTCCTCCTCCATGAGGGGCACAGGCTCGGGTGCCCTGTTGTGGCCTCTCTTTCCAGTCTGTGCGACCCGGGAGGGTCCAGGATGTTCCCTGCTGCCCTGTTCTCAGCAGTTCTTGTCGTCTTCAGGCTTTTCCTCCTTGCCTGGAGAAATTTCCCTACATGGAAACTCTTGTGACTGTACAGTCTTTTCTGACCGATCTGCTGGGTTGGTTGTTTGTTTTGTGTTTTTGGGGGGGGACAGAGTCTTGCTCTGTCACCCAGGCTGGAGTGCATTGCAGTGAAAATGGCAATACCTAGCATTTGTAGAACTCGAATAGCTAGAACTCAGTACAGGTGGGAACGTAAGCGCCTATTGTTGCTGAGGTGGGGCGGCAGTCAGTTGCCAGTGTGTGTTTAAACACAGGCTGATTCAACAGTTGAGCTTCTGGGAATTGAAGCTCAGAAAATAATTAAGGTGTACGCAACTATTTTGCTACTAGAATATTTGTCACAGCTTTGAAATAGGGGAGAATTGGAAATCTCTTGAATTTCCCTCAGGCAGAGATAGTTTGAAACATTGTGGTAAGTCTGTGTCATCCCTCAGGATCTGTGGGAAATTGGTCCCAGGACCTCTCTCAGATACCAGAATCGGAGGATGCTGAAGCCCCTGCTCTGAAGTGGTGTAGTGTTTGCATATAACCTGTGCACACCCTCCTGTGTGCTCTGTTATCACTAGATGACATATAATGCCTAATGGAATGTAAATGCTATGCAAATAGTTGCTTTACTGTGTGTGTGTGTGGGTATATATATATATATTTTTTTTTTCTTTTTTTTTTTTTTGGAAATGGAGTCTTGCTCTATCACCCAGGCTGGAGTGCAGTGGCACAATCTCGGCTCACTGCAACCTCCGTCTCCCAGGTTGAAGCAGTTCTCCTACCTCAGCCTCCTGAGTAACTGGGATTAGAGGCACATGCCACCACACCTGGCTAATTTTTTATTTGTTTGTTTGTTTTTTGTATTTTAATAGAGACCAGGTTTCGTCATGTTGACCAGGCTGGTCTCAAACTCCTGACCTCAGGTGATTCGCCCACCTCGGCCTCCCAAAGTGCTCAGATTACAGGCGTGAGCCACCGCGCCCGGCCTGCTTTACCGTTTTCTTTAGGGAATAATGATAAGAAAAAAAGTCTGTGCATATTCAGTACAGATGCAATTTATTGTTTTCCTAATATTTTCTATCCACTGTTGGTTGAAACCATGCATGTGGAGTCAACCTATGGATGGGGAGGGCCGACTGTACTTTCCTGACAGGTGGTTACAGTGTTTCTACCTGAAAAGACCTGGTTGCAAAGCAGCATGCCCAGTGTAACTTTCCTCAGGCCCGGGGAAAAGCCTGGAGGGAGGTTCCTGCAGAAACACTGGCAGTGGTTCCCTGGGCCAGTGGGATGAGGACCAGGCATTGAGCTAGCAGTGGGGAAACAGTGGTGAATAAGGTGGGCCTGGCTGTGTCTCCTGGAGCTTACTGGACTGAGGATGAACCTTTCTCCACTAAGTTTTATTCTGAAAAATTTCAAAACTAAGGAAGAGTTGAAAGCATAGTACAATGACTATCCCTAGCCCTTTCGCCTTTATTCTACCAGTTGTTAACCTTTTCCATATTTGCTTGTATATGTTACCCCCTCACCTCCCCAAATTTTTTTCTATTATTTTTGTTATTTGAAAGTAAGTCACACACGGTAGCGTTTCACCCCAGAATCCTTCTGCAGGTACCTTCTGAGCTCAGAAGCTTTCTCCTGTACAGCCTCTTCATCATCACATCCAAGATAGCATTAACATTGCATGTTGTTGTGTTTTTTTTTTTCTTTTTTTGGGGGGGGATGGAATCTCATGCTGTTGCCCAGAATGGAGTGCAGTAGTGTGATCTTGGCTCACTGCAACCTCTGCCTCCTGGGTTCAAGTGATTCTCCTGCCTCAGCCTCCCAAGTAGCTGAGCCTTACAGGTGCGTACCACCACTTCTAGCTAATTTTTGTATTTTTAGTAGAGATGGGGTTTTATCGTAACATGGCATTTTTTAATGCAAAGGTGACATTCAGCCTTCCTCAGTGGTCCCCAGTCCTCGTCAAAGCTCTTTTTTCTTCTTTTTGTTTTTTTTTTCTAAGAGACTGAGTTTTGCTCTGTTGCCCAAACTAGAATGCAGTGGCATGATCATAGCTCACTGCTGCCTTGAACTCCCTTGGGCTGAAGCCATCCTCCAACCTTAGCCTCCTGAATAGCTGGGAGTATAGGCCTGTGCCGCCACACCTGGCTAATTTTTTTTTTTTTTTTTGAGACGGAGTCTTGCTCTGTTGCCCAGGCTAGGGTGCAGTGGTGCGATGTCAGCTCCCTGCAACCTCCGCCTCCCGGGTTCAAGCAATTCTCATGCTTCAGCCTCCGGAGTAGCTGGGATTACAGGTGCCTGCCACCACGTGTGGCTAATTTTCATATTTTCATTAGGGACAGGGTTTCACCATCTTGGCCAGGATGGTCACAAACTCCTGACCTCATGATCCCCCTGCCTCAGCCTCCCAAAGTGCTGGGATTACAGGCTTAAGCCACCACGCCCAGCGCTGGCTAATTATAATGTTTAAAATTTTTTGTACAGATGGGGTCTTGCTGTGTTGTCCAGGCTAGTCTTGAACTGGGCTAAAGTGATCCTCCCACCTGCTTCTCCCAAAGTGCTGGGAATACAGGCATGAGCTACAGCACCTGGCTGGCATTTCTTAAAATACGAGGCTAGTTGTCTCATATTTTATGTAAATACAGGATTCACAATCTGGATTTGTCTCATTGTTTCCTCATTAGATTAGATTCAGGCTATTTATGGCAAGAATCCTGCTTAGGAGATGATGAACTAAAGGTAATTTTTTGTTTGTTTTTTTGAGATGCAGTCTCACTCACTCTGTTACCTAGGCTGGAGTGCAGTGGCGCAATCACGGCTCACTGCAACCTCTGCCACCTGGGTTGAAGCGCTTCTCCTGCCTCAGCCTCCCGAGTAGCTGTGATTACAAGCGCCTGCCAATGCGCCCAGCTAATTTTTGTATTTTTAGTAGAGACGGAGTTTCACCATCTTGGTTAAACTGGTCTTGAGCTCCTGACATCGTGATCCACCCACCTCAGCCTCCCAACATGCTTTGAGACAGAGTCTCGCTGTGTCTCCCAGGCTGGAGTGCAGTGGCGCGATCTCGGCTCACTGCAATCTCCATCTCCTGGGTTCAGGCGATTCTCCAGCCTCAGCCTCACGAGTAGCTGGGATTACAGGCTCCTACCACCATGTCCGGCTCATTTTTGTATTTTTGGTAGAAACGACGTTTCACCATGTTGGCCAGGTTGGTCTTGAACTCCTGACCTCAAGCCATCCACTTCGGCCTCCCAAAGTGCTGGGATTACAGGCGTGAACCACCATGCCCGGACTTCCTTAGTGGCCCTTCTGACCTTAAGCTGTTTTCCCCTCCTGACAGTGAGACTCTGCTCTTGTGGTCTCTTTCCTGATTGGGCAAGGTGCCAGGGGGCTTTTTCTAGGCCTTGACTTTGCTCTTGTTTCTAAGGTATCCTGTGGTGGTAAAAGGGACGTGTGCTCTGTGGGTAGGTGCAGCCACCTGTAGAGCTGAAACTACATCCCCAGGATGGTTGTGTGGCTGGTGGTCCTTGGGGAGCCCAGCAGTCAGTATCCGAGCAGCCTACCTGTCTTGGGGTTCCCGCTGTGCACCTAGGCCCAGGCCCAGGGCTCCGCTGACTGGCACCCAGCACTGCTTGGACTTTCCCTGTGGGAAGGGATAGGAATAGACCAATCTTTGGAAGAATGGTGTGCTGGCTTTGCTGAGCCCTGTTGTTCGGAAAGTTTGATCTGGAGAGCTGCAGCAGCCAGACCCTGGGGAGGCAGGTTAGTGAGCAGGCTCCTGACTTACGAGCTAAGAAGCCTGATGGCTGCTCATTTCCCCCAGTGTCGACATCACTGGGGGTCCTTCCTGAGGGTGAGTGCTGGGTTCGTCTGCGTTTGTCTCTCCCAGTTGGGCTGGACTCTGGTCCTGAGGCTGAGGGAGTGCATGGCTCCTTCAGAGCGTGGGCTCAGACGCTCAGATGCTCGAGTGCTTCCGGCTGCTTTTCCGTTGGTAACTCACGTGTTCTTCCTGCAGGCTGGCATTTTTCTTTCATGGATTTTTTTTCATTGGTCAGAATTATAAGTCTTCTGATTGTATGTACATAGCTGGTTATTATCAGATACATAGTTTAAAAATGCGCATCTAAATATAGATTTTATTGGTGAATGCATTGTGTTCTCATTCCATAAAAAGTCTTAAGCACAAAATTATGCTTAAAAAAAAAATCTTAGCACTGGGTGTGGTGGCTCACGCCTGTAATCCGAGCACTTTGGGAGGCTGAGGCAGGTGGAGCACCAGAAATCAGGAGTTCGAAACCAGCCTCTCCAACATGCTGAAACCCTGTCTGTATAAAAAATACAAAAATTAACCGTGCGGTAATGGCACGTGCCTGTAATCCCAGTTACTCGGGAGGCTGAGGCACGAGAATTGCTTGAACCTGGGAGACTGAAGTTGCGGTGAGTGGAGATGGCACCACTGCACTCCAGCCTGGCCAACAGAGTAAGACCATCTGAAAAAAAAAAAAAAAAAAAAAAATTCTTAGCAGGCTCTCCTGTGCAGATGCTGCTGGTGCTGAGCTTTGTGTCTGGGGCAAAAAAGGTGAGGGCGGGCCCCGGTTGGTTTAGGAGAAGTGGTTATGAACAGAATGGGCCCCATGCTCCCAGTTTGAGGAAATTCTTTCGTGAAAAAGATTGCTTCTGCAGCTTGGAAGGGGATGATCCAGCTGATGCTCCTGTCCCTCTCTCAGCCCCAGGGGCAGAAGGGAAACAGTCAGCATCACGGCCATTGCAGATGGTGCCCAAGGCAGGAGAGTAGTTAGTGTCTGAGCAGGAGGGGGTGGCCGGCCTTTGTGGGGCTGCTTTAGAGAGCTGGGCAGAGTCTGGACCCCAACGTGGACTAGCAGGGGAGGAGCTCTCCTGGCTGGGGTGGCCACTCAGGGAGGTGTGGGTTGCCTGAGCAGGGAATCGGCCTCCTGTGGAGGAGGTTTCCGAGCGGGAGGTGCTCTTCGTGTGGGCCTGGAGGACCTCCAGGCGGCCTGCACTCGCCTAATACAGCTGGCTTCTGCTGGGAGGCTGGGTTTGCAGCCAAACTCTGAGACCTTTTGGACAAAACATGCCAAAGAAGTTGGTGGTGATAAGAAATTCATACTAAACTTGTTCTATTAGGGCTTTTTTCGTTTCAAGTACATTATTTCCCTTCAGTAGCCCTCTATTTTTCAAATTAATGTTGAGCATCGTGTCAGAGTCAGGTTTTGAATGACACAGGATGTTTCAGATCCTGTAAGTTTACTTGAAGCTATCAAAATAGCCTCCTAACAAAGTTATTTTTATTTTTATTTTTTTGAGACGGAGTGTCTCTCTGTCTCCCAGGCTGGAGTGTAGTGGCGCCATCTCGGCTCACTGCAAGTTCCGCCTCCCAGGTTTACACCATTCTCCTGTCTCAGCCTCCCAAGTAGCTGGGACTACAGGCACCTGCCACCACGCCCGGCTAATTTTTTGTATTTTTAGTAGAGACGGGATTTCACTGTGTTAGCCAGGATGGTCTCGATCTCCCAACCTTGTGATCCGCCTGCCTTGGCCTCCCAAAGTGTTGTGATTACAGGCGTGAGCCACCGCGCCCGGCCTGCATCCTGGTTTTCGTGTTGATCAGTGGTGTTTAAAGTACACCTGTAGGAAGCTCCGAAGCGTGGAAAGTGAACGAAGCCTCCTTGCAGAGAAATCTTGTACTTTGGTGTTTTCATCATATGTTTGTGTGACAAATATACAAAGACAATGTTGAAGATGTGGGTTAGTGAAATTGAGACCTGGCGCTTCCTGAGGCTGGCAGCCCGGTTGAGCCTGAGGACTAGACTTCAGACAGTTGGCAGTTCCCGCCTCGTTGCCCTCTGTCTGCCCTGGGTAGGTGAGAGGCTCCTAGGGAGGCCAGTGGAGATGGCTGTGGGAGGAGAGATTGGGCAGCTGCCCTTGGAGCTCACCCGCCCACCGCTCCTCCCTCCCTTCGTGGAGAAATAGAAACAGCTTTCCTCCTGCCCTCACCTGTTGCCGGAGCTTCCATGCTGATTGGGGTGAGCTGCGTTTTGGTGAGTTGCACCGCGGGAGAGCGTTGGTGACCACGTGCCTGCTGTGGGCCAGCTTCCCATCTGCCTGTGGTCACGGACCAGTGTGGGCAGAGCTTTCGGACATGGGTTGCTGGTACGAGCACACCAAGAATCCCGTCCGCCACAGGGCCTGCCCTGTGAGCTGCCCGCCGGACTCCACAGAGTGCTTCACACTCCTGTCTGGTGTGGGGCCCGCAGCCCTTGCGAGTGGGCCCATGTCATTAGCCTCATTTTGTAAAAGAGTCTTGATGGGTCGGAGAGGGGTGGCTTATCCACAGGTAAGCTGTAAGCCTGGAACCCAACGGGGGCATTGGTTTTGCTGCTTCACCACAGTTGTCCTTGGTAGTGGCAGCCCGGGGGGTGGAGGAAGGTAGTGGCGTTCCCTCCCTAACACCCCCTACCTCCACCTAGTTTTCTGTACCGGACCTAGCTTTGTGGAGTTTCCTGGGGTGAGAGGAGGTTTTTACCAGAATGTTCTTTGCCAGTGAGCACAGCTGACCTGAGGGCAGTATCCCTTTGGAGATGAGCTGGTTGAATTGTAGCAGCCTCCCACAACTTTGGTCCGGGGGCCTGGAGAGAGCAGTTCCTAGTTGCCGTGTGTGAGAGTGTGCGGGCGCTGGCTGTGCCTGTCCACTGCATTCCCAGGCTCCAGAGCACACACAGCCATTCAAAGGTAGCTTAGCTTTTTGTTCAGGATCCTTTCTCTTGCTGGCTTCACTGTTCATCTGCGGGACAGCATCTTGACCATAGGAGGCACCCTGATTTCCATTTTTTTTTTTTTGAGATGGAGTTTCGCTTTTGTCACCCAGGCTGGAGTGCAGTGGCACGATCTCTGCCCACTGCAACTTCTGCCTCCTAGGTTCAAGCGATTCTCCTGCCTCAGCCTCCCGAGTAGCTGGAATTATAGGTGTGTGCCACCACGCCCAGCTAATGTTTGTATTTTTAGTAGAGACCAGGTTTCACCGTACTGGCCAGGCAGATCTCAAACTCCTGATCTCAGGTGATGCGCCTGCCTTGGCCTCCCAAAGTGCTGGGATTACAGGTGTGAGCCACTGTGCCCGGCCAAGAGAATATCTACTTTTTTTTTTTTCTTTAAAAAAAGATAGGGTTCTTAAAAAGAGATGGGGTCTCACTGGGGTCTCACTGTGTTGCCCAGGCTAGTCTTGAACTCCTGGCCTCAAGTGATTCTCCTGCCTCAACCTCCCTAGTAGCTAGGACTACAGGCACATGCCACTATGCCTGGCTAATTTTTAAATTGTCTTTGTAGAGATGGGGTTTCACTATGTTGCCCAGACTGGTCTTGAACTCCTGACTCAAGCCATCCTCCCACTTTGGCCTCCGAAGTGGTGGGATTACAGGCTTGAGCGACTGCGTCCTGCCTGGTTTCTACTTCTAAGAGATGGAAACTGCTGAACTTCATACCTAGAAAAGTTAAAGAAATTGAAACTCTTAGGCCGGGCGCGGTGGCTCACGCCTGTAATCCCAGCACTTTGGGAGGCCGAGGCGGGCGGATCACAAGGTCAGGAGATCGAGACCATGGTGAAACCCCGTCTCTACTAAAAATACAAAAAACTTAGCCGGGCGCGGTGGCGGGCGCCTGTAGTCCCAGCTACTCAGGAGGCTGAGGCAGGAGAATGGCGTGAACCCGGGAGGCGGAGCTTGCAGTGAGCCCAGATCGCGCCACTGCACTCCAGCCTGGGCCACAGAGCAAGACTCCGCCTCAAAAAAAGGAATTGAAACTCTTAAGTTCTTTCATAAAATACACATTTTATGAAACAAAGTAAAATCCTCAGAAAATGCCCAGTTTACCCATCGGCTACATTTTTACAAGTTTCAATTTGTTTACAACTCAGGGTTTGTTTTTCTATCAGAGGTGTGGCTGGGGCAGGGGTGGGGTCTCGCTGAAACCTGAGTGCCGGCTCTGGAAAAGAGCAACAGGACGAGCACCTGGTGGTCCCATCTGCCTGTGGAAATAAGTAGGCGGCAGTGACTCATCATTGAGTGGCGTGGAGGGATGTGAGAGCCCCTCTTCCAGAGACTTGGGGGATGGCACCTGGTAGCTTTAAGGACCTAACCTGTTGATGGTGCTTATTCTCCCAGCCACGTTCTGTTTAGAGCATTGGCCTTTCCCTGTTCTCAGTAGACCTGTGCCGTGACACGCCTCTCACATTTCTCAGCACTGATGAAGTAACAGAAGCTTGTCTCGTCAGTGGAGTAGAAGGTAGAAGAGGACAGAGGGTGTCCTGTCCTGAGTGGGGAGATTGATTGGTTGCCAGGACTGAGAACGGGGTGTGGAAAGACATGGTTGGCGGGAGGCTCCTGGTGGGAAAGAAGCCGCACTGACCTGGGCAGGCCTTGGCCGTGAGGAGCCCCAGGGAGTGAGGCTGCTGGCGAGGCAGGCCACAGCTCCCCGCCTTCCCTTGGGTGTGGGTGCGTGCACCTGTGTGTCTGTAGGAAAACCCAGTGATCAGATCATAACCTGGGAGTGGGGGGCTTGCATGGTGACACCACACCTGTGAGGTGGGCACTGGTGTTTTTGGTGGACTTCTCTTGTGAGGAGCTCCTTTTTTTTTTTTTTTTTTTTTTTTTGAGACAGCGTCTCGCTCTGTCACCCAGGCTAGAGTGCAGTGGCGCGATCTCGGCTCACTGCAAGCTCCGCCTCCCGGGTTTATGCCATTCTCCTGCCTCAGCCTCCTGAGTAGCTGGGACTGCAGGTGCCCGCCACCTCACCCGGCTAGTTTTTTGTATTTTTAGTAGAGACGGGATTTCACCGTGTTAGCCAGGATGGTCTCGATCTCCTGACCTCATGATCCGCCCGCCTCGGCCTCCCAAAGTGCTGGGATTACAGGCTTGAGCCACCGCGCCCGGCCAAGAGACAAGGTTTTATTCTGTCACCCTTGCTGGAGCGCATTGGTTTGACCACGGCTCATTGCAGCCTCAGCCTCCTGGGCTCAAGTAATTCTCCCACTTCAGCCTCCCTAGTAGCTGGGATTACAGGTGTGCGCCACCACAGCCAGCAGATTTTTTGATTTTTTGAGACGGAGTCTCATTCTGTCGCCCAGGCTGGAGTGCAGTGGCCAGATCTCAGCTCACTGCAAGCTCCGCCTCCCGGGTTTACACCATTCTCCTGCCTCAGCCTCCCGAGTAGCTGGGACTACAGGCGCCCGCCACCTTGCCCGGCTAGTTTTTTGTTTTTTGGTAGAGACGGGGTTTCACCGTGTTAGCCAGGATGGTCTTGATCTCCTGACCTCGTGATCCACCCGTCTCAGCCTCCCAAAGTGCTGGGATTACAGGCTTGAGCCACTGCGCCCAGCCGCAGATTTTTTTTTTTTTTTTAAGAGGTGGGGTCTCGCCATGTTACCCAGGCTGGTCTCCCAACACCTGGGCTCAAGCAGTACTCCTGCCTTGGCCTCCCAAAATGGGGGACTACAGATATGAGCCACCACGCCTAGCTCGTTTTATTAGGGAGGACAAGGATAGTAGACAGGTACACCTAGGGTCTTATTGCTTTAAATTGTTTCAGAGATTTAAATTTCAGAAGCTACTGAATAACCAAAATTGTTTACTTACTACAATTTTAGGTCACCAAATGGGTGGCAGTTTGATTGGACTGTGCAGGGACTGAAGGACTCACCCCCAGGCCCAGAGTTGCTGGCCTCCCTGAGGCTCTGCTGCCTCCGTGGGACTGAGTGCTGGGAAAGGGGGCATTTCGGGAGCCTGGCAGGACCCTACCCTGCACGTGGGCCCTGGCAGTGCGTTTCCTCCAGGTCGTGGCTGCAGTGTAATCACTACCTGAAAATGCTGCAAAACGTGCCCTTTACAACAATAGTAGTACAAATAAACATTTAGACACTTCACACTCAGAGGGCTTTTTCTCAGGCTTTTTATTTCACAATTGATGCTAAAAAGTGCTTTAAAAGGTAATATTCAACCATCTTTTTTTTTGCTGCAGAAATAAAGTTATTTATTACAACACACCCATGGTAGCAAGTTCTGATGGCCCTGAAGAGAAGGCAGAGGCACTGTGTTGAGCTTCTAAACATCATCCTGCCAGGGAGGGACCCTGACAGGTGCTTGGCTGATGTGCTGTGGCCGAGGCAGGAAGGAAGTTACAGAATTCCACGAAGGCAGAAGACTACCAGTAGACAGGTCCCATGTCATCACACCTGTGAGAGTGGCAGTGGTCTGGTGGCCACAGAGATACCTGACAGCATGGGTCTGGAGCCGGCGATTGGCTGGCTTCGAGGCTCCTTCGGGAGGTGCCTGGACCCCAATGGATGGCCCCAGGCCTCACACTTCGCCCTTGAGGTTTGCAGAGGGTGCCAGAAGTGACCCCAGAAAGGGTACTCTGAGGTGCTGGGGTCCCTACCCAGCAGCCTGGGGCTCTGTCTGCAAGTGGCCGTGTCGTGGCCATGCTGAACAGCTGTGATTCCAGAGTTGCGCCTGCCTCCTTTGCTCTGCTGGGAAGGCTCCGGTGCTCTCCCCACCTTCTCGAATCTTTGCTCAGATATCAAGATACCACCTTCCCAGCGAAGGCTGTCTGATTATTGGAATTTGCACCGCCTCCATCCAAATAGTCCTGTTCTCTTTGCCTGCTTTATTTTTCTCAAAGTAATCATCACCATGTGACACACTGCATTTCCCTGCTCTGTATTTTGAAGTCTGTCTGTCCTGCTGGAATGCAGTCTTCTCGAGGGCATAGTCTTGGTTTCATTCTTTGCTGTACTTCCAGTGTCCAGGACAGTGCCCAGCATGGAGCAGCTGCTCAGCCAATGCTGTGGTCTTGATGGGACTGCATTCGCTTTACGTCATTGAAGCTGCTGGCATGGAAGTGGTGCTGTGGCATGTAAGGCATGCAGTGGGAAAGCAGTGGGGTGGGGGTGTCTTTGTCTGTATTACATCATCTGTTATTGCCGTTTCAAAAATCCAGAGGCCTTTCTACACTTCATTTGGATGTTGATTTCAAAATGACTGATGCTTCTTTCTGACTCATGAAGGCTGCTGTCTTTGGAATCTGACATTAGGGGGAGGCGAAACTTTAAAATGTGTGGGGCAGCCTGATGTGGTGGGTCAGGTCTGTAATCCCAGCACTTTGGGAGGCCAAGGAGGGTGGATCACTTGAGCCCTGGAGTTTGAGACCAGCCTGGGCAACATGGTAAGACCCCAACTCTACAAAAATTAGCTGGGCACAGTGGTGCACACCTGTGGTCCCGCTACTCGGGAGGCTGAGGTGGGAGGATCACTTGAGCCCAGGAGGTTGAGACTGCAGTGAGCTGTGATTGTGCCACTGAACTCCAGCCTGGGAGACACAGTGAGACCCCGTCTCAAAAAAAAGTGGCCAGGCATGGTGGCTCAAGCCTGTAATTGCATCACTTTTGGAGGCTGAGGCAGGCAGATCACTTGAGCTCAGGAGTTTGAAACCAGCCGGGACAACATAGCAAAACCCCATCTCTATTTTTTAAACATTTTATATATATAACATTTTGGAATGAAAACTGTGTGGTACCTGTTTAGCTGTTAGGACGTTTCAGTTTTTGGATGTGAGTGTGACCCTCCCTGCTCTTGCAGTGCCATGTAAGCTGTCATCGCTTTTCCTGGGCCAGTGATGCAGCTCCCCAGCTGGTCGGCCCAAGCCCCTGGCCAGACAAGGGGCTGCCCTAGACTCTCCCAGCACCCGCCCATCTCTGCATAGCCACCCCCACCACTTTATCTGGATGGTTCCGTAGTGAGGTCAGTCTGGACATTAGCTTTCTGTGGGCGGGGACCATGTCCTCTTATTGGCTGTGTAATTGGGTGAATGGTGTAGTTAAGTCACCACCTTTGAGAGACTTTGATGAGCAAAATAGTGAATTTTTCTTTTTATTTATTACTCTTTTTTATTTTTGAGGCAGGGTCTCCCTCTGTCATCCAGGCTGGAGTGCAGTGAAGTGATCTTGGCTCACTGCAGCCTTGACTTCCCCGGGCTCAGGTAATCCTTAAACCTCAGCCTCCCGATTAGCTGGGACCACAGGCACGTGCCGCCGTGTCTGGCTAATTTTTGTATTTTTAGTGGAGACGGGGTTTTGCTGTGTTTGCCCAGGCTGGTCTCAAACTCCTGGGGTCAAGTGATCCACCCAACCTGGCTTGCCTTTTTTTTTTTTTCTTTTTTTTTTGACATGAAGTTTCACTCTTGTTGCCCAGGCTGGAGAGCAATGGCGCGATCTCAGCTCACTGCAACCTCTGCCTTGAAGGTTCAAGCGATTCTCCTGTCTCAGCCTCCTGACTAGCTGGGATTACAGGCATCCATCAACACGCCCAGCTAGTTTTTTTGTATTTTTAGTAGAGATGGGGTTTCTCCATGTGGTCACGCTGGTCTCGAACTCCTGACCTCAGGTGATCCACCCGCCTCTGCCTCCCAAAGTGGTGGGATTACGGGATTACAGGCGTGAGCCACCGCACCCGGCCTTTTTTTTTTGTTTTTTGAAGACAGAGTTTTGCTCTGAGGTCTAGGCTGGAGGGCATGATCTTGGCTCACTGCAACCTCTACTTCTCTGGTTCAAGCGATTCTCCTGCCTCAGCCTCCCCAGTAGCTGGGACTACAGGCATGTGCCACCACGTCTGGCTAATTTTTTTTCTGTATTTTTAGTAGAGATGGGGTTTCACCATATTGGCCCGGCTGGTCTCAAACTCCTGACCTCAGGTGGTCGGCCTGTCTCAGCCTCCCAGAGTGCTGGGATTACAGGTGTGAGCCACCACACCCACCCTTTTTTTAACTTTTATTTTTTGAGATTATGTCTCATTCTGTCACCTAGGCTGGGGTGCAGTGGTGCAATCTCAGCTCACTGCAACCTTGATGTCCTGGATTCAAGCAGTCTCCCTACCTCAGCCTCCCAAGTCGCTGGGACTACAGGCGCACGCAGCACACCTGGCTAATTTTTGTAGAGACGGGTCTCACTGTGTTACCCAGTTTGGTCTTGAACTCCTGGGCTCAAGTGATCCCCCCGGCCTCCGAAAGTGCTGGGATTACAGGTGTGATCTACTGCGCCTGGCTAAACTGAGTATGTCCTTATGGCTTTGGAGAGAGTGGTGTGCTGCAGATGTCACTCCACGTCCTGCGCTGTGTGCAACTGAGCAGGATAGAGGCCTCACGTCTCCCATAGTGCTTCCAGGACTATGGACTTGGGGTTGCCGGATAGGCTGTGAGCTATGCGAACAACACAGATGTGCCTGCCTGGTGGGGGCGGATGCAGGGGCTGGAGAGAGTCCCGAAGTGAAGGCTGTGGCGTCCTGGGAATTCAGGTGGAGGTGCTACCCATCTGGTGGTTGTAAACTTGGCATCTTCTTCCTGCCCCTTCAGCTTGGCCCGGTACCCTGCATGTCCCCCATCCCTGCATCTCAGGAGTACACACCCTCCGTCCTCTGACTCTGGCTGAGCCTCCTACCTCATATCCACCAAATCAAAAGCAGGACAGGGCTCAGCTCAGGCTCCAGGTCGTTGTGCACCAGCATACTGTGTGCTGATGGTTTCAGACAGGTGTGCACAGCAAAGTAAGACGAGGAAGTGTTTATGTTTTGTATCCTCAGGTAGTGGGTACTCCTGGAGGGGAGAAGCTTATTCACACCTTTGAGTGTTTTGGAGTCTTTTGGGCTGGGTGACGTTGCCAGTCATCTTTTAAAAATAAGATTTAGGGCTGGGCCCGGTGGCTCACGCCTGTAATCCCAGCACTTTGGGAGGCCGCAGCACGTAGATCACTTGAGGTCAGGAGTTCGAGACCAGCCTGGCCAACATGGTGAAACCCTATCTCTACTAAAAATATGAAAATTAACTGGGTGTGGTGGTGGCTGCCTGTAGTCCCGGCTGCTGGGGAGGCTGAGGCAGGACGGTCACTTGAACCCCGGGAAGCGGAAGTTGCAGTGAGCCAAGACTGCACCACTGCACTCTAGCCTGGGCAGCAGAGTGAGACTGTCTCAAAAAAAAAGAAAAAAAAAGTAACATTAGATGCATGAATGCTTACAGATAGGAAAAAACCTGGCTTAAACCTTTCTCATGTGACAGGCTCTGGGAAGTAGACAGAACACAATGGTTTTCTAACTACTGTCTCAATCACAGATCCCCCACGGATAGAGTGCTAAGAATATACCCACATTGTGGGAGGTGGAGCTTCACGCTCCTTTACCTGCTGGGGTGGGGTGCGTGGGGGTGTGGCTCTTTCGCTGAAAGATGACACTGCCTCCTAGCTCTGCCGGGAGCAGGCTGTAGGTCAGATGCACCCAGCTGGTCTTGTTCCCAGCGCTTTCCTGGCTGGAACGGCTCTCGCTCTGCTGTGGCGTGCTGCACCGCGGAAGAAACAAGGTGTTCTTCGTGGCAGTCAGACCTGGCCTGCTAGATGTGTTTTTCATCCCACTTCTGTGCTGAGAGTTTGCTTAGTAAAAAAAAAAAAATCTTAAATCAGAGAAATTACTGGGTATAATCCCACAGCAAGTGAAATGTCAAAGGCTGACATTTGGAAACAGCATTGTCAAGCGGAGTTTTAGCCAAAACCTGTGCTGTGACAGCTGAGCCCGGAGTCCAAAAGAAACTACCAGAGGGAGGCGGCGCTTGCTGCTGGCGTGCCCGCCGCTGTCTGCGAGGAGGATGGATCGCGGGTGCCTCTCACCAGGAAGATGCGCTTCTGCCCAGATGTCGGGATTAGTGGCATCGTCTCGCAGTAGGGGTCTCACCCTCTGCTGCTGAGGAAGTGGCACTGTCACCCCGTAGGGGTGTGTCCCCGGCTCCTGTCAGTTTCCGTGCGCTGGCCAGTCTGCGCTGCTTTCCTCCCCAAACGCCCTCCGTTCCCTTCGGCCCCTTAGCTCGTGTCTGCCGTGGACTCGTTGTTCCGTGGGTCTCTTGGTCCCGCTCCAGTACAGTTGTCTCCATTTAAAGTCACGTCCCCTTGTGGGGAATCTCACTGCCGTTTCACACTGTGTGTATTGTGGAAATAAGTTCTTCCTGTTGCCCAAACATAGCGTGAGGATTTTAAACTACCTTCTTCAGCCTGGGCCCTCCCCGCTGTCTCCCGGGCTCCCTGTGCCCGTGCCTGTGTTTCTTTCTTTCTTTTTTTTTTTTTTTTTTTGAGACGGAGTCTCGCTCTGTCACCCAGGCTGGAGTGCAGTGGCCGGATCTCAGCTCACTGCAAGTTCCGACTCCCGGGTTCACGCCTTTCTCTTGCCTCAGCCTCCCGAGTAGCTGGGACTACAGACGCCCGCCACCTCGCCCGCCTAGTTTTTTGTGTTTTTTGGTAGAGACCGAGTTTCACCGTGTTAGCCAGGATGGTCTCGATCTCCTGACCTCGTGATCCGCCCATCTCTACCTCCCAAAGTGCTGGGATTACAGGCTTGAGCCACCGTGCCCGGCCCCCGTGCCTGTGTTTCTGTCTTCCCCCGTCCCAGGTGAGGCTGCAGGGCCGTGTTGCACATGTGGCCCACTTGTGCTGAGCGCTTGGAGGGGGGCCACTAAGACGTGGTGGGTTTCTTTCTGATGTGGGGGTGGAGTCTATGAAGATAGAGCAGGATTTCTCAGCCGGGAGTGGTTGACCTGTGGTCCGGGTCTCTCTATTGTGGAGACCTGTTCCTGGTAGCATGTTTAGCAGCGCCCCTGCCTCTACCCAGCAGGTGCCAGTAACACTTTCTCCCCTGACCCGGTTATGACAATCAAAGGCAACCAAAACTTAGAGCCTGGGAGGTTGAGGCCGCAGTGAGCTGTGATTGCACCACTGCACTGAGCCTGGGCAGCAGAGTGAGACCCTTATTCAGTCAGTCAGTCATAAATAAATGAATACAACTAAAAAAAAATGTGTTCATGTATGAGATTTTACTCAGTGGCTCACTTGTCAGTTTTTCATAAAGCAATGTGTTCCCTTGAATCTCTGCTGAAATGGAAGTGTGTCATGTGTGCTTTTCCCTGGCTGGCCTCTAGCTCTGCACCTCCATAGCTTCTGCTCTGCATCTAGGCTGGGAAACCAGGTCTCGGCTGGCCCCTGCCTCTGGTGGAGACGCAGCTGGAGCCCGCCTTGCTGGAGACCAGAGTTTGCCACTGTCCTGTCCTCCCCTCCTGCTGTGTCCTTGAGCTGTGCTTGGGGACTCGGCACACAGATTTACTTACGCCCGTGTTGATCTGATGCACATGGTGGTGGGACGGGTGTGGGGGGGATGGCGTGGCAGAGACAGGTGGTGCTCTCCCCTCCCCCACCTGTGGAACACTGATGGCGGCTTATGGGAGCGGCCAGGTTAATTTGCAGCCACGCTGTGGTGCCTGGGACGGTGCAGTGTGAAGTGCCGGCTCCTCCTGCCTCCCTTGCCTTGTGTGGGTCCCTACAGCTCAGTGCAGTCCTGCTGTTCTGCAGTCCAGGGCAGCCTTGGAGGCCCTGTGCTGTGTCCAGGTATGCCCATGGCTGGCCAGCCTCGCCAGGACAGCCCAGGCCCATTACGGTTCTTGCTGGCCCTGAGCCTGGTGATTATGACCTTTTTCCCACCTTCCATTGTCCCTGAAGATGGAGGGTTCTTGCTAATCTCCCAGGGGAGAGTTGCTGGAGTTTGATTGCACTTAGGTTATGTTATAGCAGGCTTTGGTTCTAGGGACAGACCATAAAGGCACGGACTGAGCTCCAGGACTTAGTCTGACCTCTGGCTTCTCTTGTGAAGTGAATGTTTATGAAAACCATAAGACACACTCGACTTACTGCTGAGCCTCGTGAGCCTTCGCAAAAGCACAGCTTTCCATAAATGAGTGATGCTCTTGTTTGTTTTTTTTTGGGACAGAGTCTCACTCTGTCGCCCAGGCTGGAGTGCAGTGGCGTGATCTCAGCTCACTGCAACCTCCGCCCCCTGGGTTCAGGTGAGTCTTCTGCCGCAGCCTCCCAAGGAGCTGGGACACAGGCGTGCGCCACTACGCCCAGCTAATTTTTTGTACTTTTTTGTAGAGATGGGGTTTTGCCATGTTGCCCAAGCTGGTCTCAAACTCCTGAGCTCAGGCAGTCCACCCACCTCGGCCTCCTAAAGTGCTAGCATTACAGGCGTGAGCCATCACACCTGGCCTCTTTTTTTGTTTTGTTTTGTTTTTGGAGACAGGGTCTGTCTCTATTGCCCAGGCTGGAGTTCAGTGGCATGATCTTGACTCACTGCAGCCTCAACTTGCTGGACTCAAGTGATCCTCCTGCCTCAGCCCCCTGAGTACCTGCAACTACAAGCACACAACACCGTGCCCGGCTAATTTTTCTTTTTTTTTCTTTTTCTTTTTTTTGAGACAGAGTCTCGCTCTGTTGCCCAGATTGGAGTGCAGTGGTGCAGTCTCGGCTCACTGCAAGCTTCGCCTCCCGGGTTCACGCCATTCTCCTGCCTCAGCTTCCCGGTAGCTGGGACTACAGGCACCCATCACCACACCTGTCAAATTTTTTGTAGTTTTAGTAGAGACGGGGTTTCACCATGTTAGCCAGGATGGTCTCGATCTCCTGACCTTGTGATCCACCTACTTTGGCCTCCCAAAGTGCTGGGATTACAGGTGTGAGCTATCGCGCCTAGCCATGCCCGGCTAATTTTTCTAAATTTCATAGAGATGGGGTTTTGCCATGTTGTTCAGGCTGGTCTCGAACTCCTAAGCTCAAGCGATCACCCTTCCTCGGCCTTCCAAGGTGCTGATTTACAAGCATGAGCCTCCGCACCCAGCTGAGTGGTACTCTTAGGGTGCTTATTGCCGCCATGGGTTCTGTGTTGCTGATCACGTTTGTACCATGTACCAGGCACTGGCCACCTTCTGCAGCCTGTACACAGGCCCTGAACTTAGGGAAGGTTTGGGAGTCTTAATTCAAGAGTTTACTTTGTTCTTTGTGAGCCTGTGTGTCTAGAGGGTTCCCTTCTTCAGGGAAGCCAAAGTCTGGTGCTTGCTTCGGCTGCTCAGCCAGCTTCTCAGACACATGAGAAAGTTTCTCCACCCTCAGGGCTGTAGCCCACCTTCTACAGAGCTGGAAACCTTAGGCTTCACATTATGTTTAGCTTGGATTTGTGTCATAGCTGGACTCGATGGCTCAAACTTGTAATCCCAGCACATTGGGAAGCTGAGACCAGAGGATTGCTTGAGCCCAGAGGTTTGAGGCTGTATTGAACTGTGATCGATTGCGCCACTGCACTCCAGCCTGGGCAACAGAGCAAGACCTTGCTTCCCCGCCTCCAACAAAAAAATTGTCATAAAAGAAAAATCCATAATCCCAATACTTTAATGACCATGCTTCTCATGTTGTGGTTTTCTTGTTAGTCTCTTCTGTAGCCGTGCCTGTAACACTTTCGCAATGTTAGTATCTGTAACAATTTTGTATTTTTTTTTTTTTTTTGAGAAGGAGTCTCGCTCTGTCATTGAGGCTGGAGTGCAGTGGCGGATCTCGGCTCACTGCAACCTCCCGACTCCCAGGTTTAAGCGATTCTACTGCTTCAGCCTCCTGAGTAGCTGGGATTACAGGCACGTGCCACCACACCCGGCTGATTTTTGTATTTTTAGTAGAGATGAGGTTTCACCATGTTGGTCAGGCTGGTCTCAAACTCCTGACCTTGTGATCTGCCTGCCTCGGCCTCCCAAAGTGCTGGGATTACAAGTGTGAGCCACCATGGCTGGCCTTGTATTCTTTTTTTTTGTTTTTTGTTTTTTTTGAGACTGAGTCTCACTCTGTCACTCAGGCTAGAGCGCAGTGGCACAATCTTGGCTCACTGCAAGTTCCGCCTCCCGGGTTCACGCCATTCTCCTGCCCCAGCCTCTCGAGTAGCTGGTACTATAGGCGCCCGCCACCATACCCGTCTAATTTTTTAAATTTTTAGTAGAGACGGGGTTTCACCATGTTAGCCAGGATGATCTCGACCTCCTGACCTTGTGATCTGCCTACCTAGGCCTCCCAAAGTGCTGGGATTACAGGTGTGAGCCACCATGCCCGGACTTGTATTCTTTTATATATATATTTCACTTTTCAATTAGATGTAATTTCAAGCTTATGGAAAAGTTGCTGGAAGAGTACAGAAAATTTCAACATCCCCTTAACCCAGATACACCACTTGCTTTAATTTTGTACCTATGTTTCCATAGTTTTTATATCTTTTTAAGGACTGTGTAATATTTCATTGAGTGTCTATGCCCCAGCTGACTTAATCTCTTCTTTGTTGTGAGCATGTAGGCTGATTCTAAGCTTTTGCTATGATACCCAAAGCTGCAGTGAGTGGAATATTTCATAAATGTGACGTTAAAAGTCATTCTCTTAGGCTGAGCTTCTAGGAGGGATTCAAATAGTGATTTCTATGTGTCTGAGAGATTTTGTATGTCGGTAATACTTGATAGTATTTCTTTTTTTTTTGAGACGGAGGTTTGCTCTTGTTGCCCAGGCTGGAGTGCAATGATGCGATCTCGGCCCACTGCAACCTCCACCTCCCTGGTTTAAGCGATTCTCTTGCCTCAGCCTCCCAAATAGCTGGGATTACAGGCACCCGCCACCATGCCCAGCTAATTTTTTATATTTTTAGTAGAGACGGGGTTTCACATGTTGGGCAGGCTGGTCTTGAAGTTTTGACCTCAGGTGATCTGCCCGCCTCAGCCTCCCAAAGTGCTGGGATTACAGATGTGAGGCACCGCGCCCAGCCTGAAGTTTTCTTAATGTTCAGTTTATTAAACTATCTGCTAAAAATGTTACTGAGCATTTAAAACATACTGGAAAATGAAAATGTGTACTTTTTTTTTTTTTTTTTTGAGACGGAGTCTCGCTCTGTCACCCAGGCTGGAGTGCAGTGGCCGGATCTCAGCTCACTGCAAGCTCCGCCTCCCGGGTTCACGCCATTCTTCTGCCTCAGCCTCCCGAGTAGCTGGGACTACAGGCGCCCGCCAGGTCGCCCGGCTAATTTTTTGTATTTTTAGTAGAGACGGGGTTTCACCATGTTAGCCAGGATGGTCTTGATCTCCCGACCTCGTGATCCGCCCGTCTCGGCCTCCCAAAGTGCTGGGATTACAGGCTTGAGCCACCGCGCCCGGCCGAAAATGTGTACATTTTATTGATCAGATTCTCTTAGAAATTTATTAGAAAGCCCCTTGGTCATATTTCATCGCTACTGTCTGTAACTCCTTCTTGTTTTCATACTTATTTTTGTACCATGTCTGGAGTTATAATGAACTTAGTAGACCTGTAAGAAAGAGAAGCCTTTCTCCTCTTGGCCACGGTCCTGGTCCAGAGCTAGAGTGGGGTGTGTCTTCTGGGTGGCCCTGCTTCTGTCTGTCCCCAGGGATGGCCTCTTGGGTGAGCCTGGGTGTCTGTGCTTTGGGCGCTGTCTGACTCCTCTTGTACCTGCTACCTGCAGCCTCCCTTCTCCACCTTTGTGTTCCTCGGGTCGGGGTCACCATGTTCTGTCTAGATTTGTTTTTGTCTTTGTTACGCGTCTTGCGTCTCTCTCTCTTTTTTTTTTTTTTAATTATTATTGAGATAGCATCTCACTGTAGCCTAGGCTGGCGTATAGTGCCACAGTCATGGCTCATTGCAGCCTTGACCTCCTGGGCTCAGGCAATTCTCCTGCCTCAGCCTCCCATGTAGCTGGGACTACAGGCACACACCACCATGTTTGGCTTATTTTATTTTATATTTTTATTGTAGAGACAGGGTCTTACTGTGTTGCCCAGTCTGCTCTTGAACTCCTGGCCCCAAGGGATTTCCTGCCTCGGCCTCCCAAAGTGCTGGGATTACAGGCATGAGCCACCATGCCCAGCCTGCTTGTTTTAATTAACCTGTTTTTAGTGGTGTTTCTTTTCTTTTCGTTTCTTTCTTTTTCTTTTCGTTCTTTTTTTTTTTTTTTTTTTTTTTTGAGATGAGGTCTTGCTCTGTCGCCAGGCTGGAGTTCAGTGGCACGATCTCGGCTCACTGTAACCTCTGCCTCCTGGGTTCAAGCAATTCTCCCTCCTTAGCCTCCCGAGTAGCTGGGACTACAGGCACATGCCACCACACCCGGCTAATTTTTGCATTTTTAGTAAAGACCGAATTTCATCATGATGGCCAGGATAGTTGCTATCTCTTGACCTCGTGATCCGCCCGCCTCAGCCTTCTAAAGTGCTAAGATTACAGGTGTGAGCCACTGCGCCTGGCTATTGTTTTTCTTTGAGACAGAGTTTCGCTCTTGTTGCCCAGGCTGGAGTGCAATGGCATGATCTCAGCTCATTGCAACCTCTGCTTCCCGGATTCAAGCGATTCTTCTGCCTCAGCTTCCCGAGTATCTGGGATTACAGGCATGCACCACCACACCTACCTAATTTTTTTCTTTCTTTTTTTTTTTGAGACCAAGTCTGGCTCTGTCGCCCAGGCTGGAGTGCAGTGGCGCGATCTCGGCTCACTGCAACCTCTGCCTCCCGGGTTCACACCGTTCTCCTGCCTCAGCCTCTTGAGTAGCTGGGACTACAAGCGCCCGCCACCACACCCAGCTAATTTTTTGTATTTTTAGTAGAAACGGGGTTTTACTGTGTTTGCCAGGATGGTCTTGATCTTCTGACCTTGTGACCCGCCGGCCTCGGCCTCCCAAAGTGTTGGGATTACAGGCGTGAGCCACCGCGCCCGGCCTTTTTTTTTTGAGATGAAGTCTCGCTCTTGTCACCCAGGCTGGAGTGCAGTGGGGCAATTTCAGCTCACTGCAGCCTCCCCCTCCTGGGTTCAAGCAATTCTCCTACCTCAGCCTCCTGAGTAGCTGGGATTACAGGTGCCCACCACCATGTCCAGCTAAATTCTGTATTTTTAGTAGAGACGGGATTTCACCATGTTCGCCAGGCTGGTCTTGAACTCCTGACTCTACCTTGGCCTCCCAAAGTGCTGGGATTACAGATGTGAGCCACCCCGCCCGGCCTAATTTTGTATTTTTAGTAGGGAAGGGGTTTCTCCACATTGGTCAGGCTAATCTTGAACTCCCGACCTCAGGGGATCCACCCGCCTCTTCCTCCCAAAGTGCTGGGATTACAGGCCTGAGCCACCACGCCCGGTGTTTTTAGTGTTTCCAAGGATTGCAGCTTGGCTGGCGACAGTCCCTTCAGAAAGGCTTCGCTGCTCCTCTGTCCTGGCACAGACGCAGGAGACCCTGTGTCTTCAGACATAGCACGGGCTTCAGGACCCTACTGAGATGGAGTCAAGAGCTCTCTAGGGTTCTTTGAGTGGGAGTTGAATCGGAAACCACCATCAGCACGCCTGGGCTCGCCTCGCGTTGTTCTGCGGTGTAGGGGGGGCCATTGTCACCACCGTGAGGACACGATGGGGTCTGGGGAGGGATTGTTATGGCTGTGGGTGCACCTTGCACGTCTTGCCGACCTAGCTTTGCACGCTGATCTTCCCTCCATGCCCGCTTACATTGTTAACTGGGTTTCTGCCCTCCCTCCTCTCCTTCGTATTTCTGTGTCTCATTGACAACTGTTCTGTAGTCGCTTTGTTGACAGTTGCCAAACTGCTTTCCAAAAACATTTCCACTGCAAGTCCCGGGTTCTGGTGCCAGCCGCAGTGGTGTGAGTACGCTCGCTTTATTATAGTCTTGCCAGCACTGGGCGTCTCTGTATTGTAAACACATGTGATCACCACTCTTACCTCTCCATCCCCTCATAATTAAAGATGTGCCGTGCTGTCTCTGCTCACGTTACCTTGGCCTTGGGGGGAGTTGGCTGGAGGCTCATGCAGCTCGAGGGAGAGGAGGAGGGCGAGGCGCTGCCCAGTGGAGTAGTGGGCATCCATGGCATGGGCAGGAGTCGGGAGAGGAGGCCGGCAGCTGGCAGCGGAGCATGGGGCTCAGCTGGCCTGCCCTGTGCTTGGGGGTTGTTTTTGAGCATTGAGAAGAGGTCCTTACACCTTAGTCCGTGCATTGAGGATAAGGCAGCAGCCTTGATCCTTACCTCCTTTTCCTCTTTGTCCCTCAGTATGACGCCGTGCCCATCCAGTCCAGCGTGGTGTTATGTTCCTGCCCATCCCCATCAATGGTGAGGACCCAGACTGAGTCCAGCACGGCCCCTGGCATTCCTGGTGGCAGCAGGCAGGGCCCCACCATGGACGGCACCGCAGCCGAGCCTCGGCCCGGTGCCGGCCCCCTGCAGCACGCCCAGCCTCCACCGCAGCCTCGGAAGAAGCGGCCTGAGGACTTCAAGTTTGGGAAAATTCTTGGGGAAGGCTCTTTTTCCACGGTGAGTATTTACTGCCGCTGTGTGTCAAACGGGTGTGATTTCCTTCGGAGGCTCACCTTCCTTGGGTCTTGCCGGAGACTCCCACCAAGGCTGGTGTCATTCAGGGCAGGAGGTTTCAGGCCCCTTGAGGGGTGTCAGCTGTTGTGAAGGCCTCTTGAGTCCTTGGGGGCTGGGTACTCCCCAAGCAGATCACGTGGTGGGTGTGGCTAAATATTTAACCTGGTTTTGTAGATGAGAACGTTAGACACATCTCTTGATGGTCTGCGGAGGTTTTTTCTAGTATAGTTAATTTCATTTTAACCTGGCGTCGGCAAGTTACATTCTGTGTCCTTGTGTCCCACTGGCAGGGCCCTGGGAAGCTTTTTTTTTCTTAGGTTGAAAGTTAGTATCTCTCCAGAGGCTTTTGAGGACATTTGACCTTCTTTTATTTCTCTGTTTTTTTTAAACACATAAAACTGTACACTCTGGACGTTTGCTGGAGACACAGCCTCCAGATTCTTGTGTTCCGAGTTTCACAAACAGAAGTATTGTCGCAGTACTGTCAAGTCACACTTGTTACCTGTCCTGGGGTGTTTTTTCCTCTGAAAGCAAAGAAATGAAGGTTCAAAGCAGCTGACACGGGACACTTTGCTGATGTGGGACCCATGAAGCCATGGGTGGCTGTGGATTTAGTGAAGGTTGTAACAGGTTCAGGGGAGGCCTGAGCAACTCGGGGTGCACCGTCTCCATCTGGGCCTCTATAAAGAGACAGAGTCCCACGCCGCCACCGTGGTCGCCAGGGTGGCCGCCGTGTGTGTGCTAGGGCCCTTCCAGGGAGCCCTGGGGGACCCTCACTCTGGAGAGCCTGGGTGGTCTCCTGAATAACGCTTTCTTGCCTGACCTTTGTGAAGAAACCATACGTGAGGATTCTTTTCCTTTTTTACATATATGAAATATTTCACAGTGCAAAGAAAAATATGAAACATAGCTTACCCGTATTCCCAACATACTGCTTTAATTCATGTTAACTGTTGCTGTCCTTACACTTAAGATTTTTAAAATTGCAGCTTTTATGAAATAATTTTGTTTATAAAAGGATTATGCCCTCATGAAAAATACCTTCAACCAGGAGACTGGTCCCCAAAGTTTTGGGATTCAGATCCTTTCAGAAAGAAGAAACTCTTTGGAAAACCTTGGGCATTCTGCATGGCTGCTTACAACCGTCCAGTGAAAGAAGAGGCCTCCTCTTTTCTCAGCTTTACTTGTTTCTTTGAGACAGAGTCTTGCTGTGTCGCCCGGGCTTGAGTGCAATGGCATGATCATAGCTCACTGCAGCCTCGACTTCCTGGGCTCAAGTGATCCTCTTAACCTCAGCCTCCCAAGTAGCTGGAATTACAGGAATGCACCATCATGCCCAGCTAACTTTAAAATTTTTTGTAGAGACGGAGTCTCTCTTTGTTGCCCAGGCTGGTCTTGAAGTCCTAGGCTCAAGTGATTCTCTCTCCTCAGCCTTGCAAAGTGTTGGGATTACAGGCGTGAGCCACTGTGCTTGGCCTCAGTTTTACTTCCTTATATTTCTCTTTCCAATTTAAATTTAGTTTATTGTGTATGTATTTATCCTTTTAGAAACAGGGTCTTGTTCTGTCACCTAGGCTGGAGTGCAGTGGTGTGATCATAGCTCACTGCAGCCTTCACCGCCTGGGCTTAAGCGATCCTCCTGCCTTTAGCCTCCTGAGTAGCTAGGACCACAGTCATGTGCCACCATACGTGGCCCTTACATTTATCTTGACTGAAAAAGAAAAACTTATTTGTGAAATTGCCTGTTTCCCTGGCTTCCGTAGGTGGGTGGAGAGCAGGCACTGTCCCTCCTGGGGCTGCGGTCCCAGGCTTTCTGAACATGTACCAGGAAGGTGCCCGGGAGAGCGCTGTGAGCCGGAGGCTCCTTCGTGGGGCTGTTTGGAATCCACAGTACTGGGTCTCAGATTACATATGTGACCCTCAGTTCTTTCTCAGCTTTCCTGAAATAGAGATCACATAAAAGTTGACTTCCAGGGGAGGAGGAAAGGACAGTGATAGTTACGAGTCTGGGCAAGAGCCAGGTGCAGCACCGGAGAGCCGGGAGACCCCCTGAGAACGGTCACAACCTCCAGGGAGGAACCAGTCACGTCCATTCTCTGGAAGAGGATCCTTCCTTCCTGTAGGAAACTTGCTTGTAAAGAGTTGAGTTTAGACAACAGAAAGATCACGTCAGTATCCCCTTAGAAAGGGTTCCACTAAGTATCAGTGCTCATTCACCATTCTTTCTTCCTTTTTTCTACTTATGAAGCTAGCACGTGCTCTCGTGGAGAAATGTGACCTCGCAGAAACACATAAGCTAGAGAGGGGAGCCCTGCCCGGCCCACGTCCCCTCCCTCCCTGGCAGCTGAGAGCCATCCATGTGTGGCGTATTCCTCTCGGAAGATCTTGAGTACACAGAGTCCCCAGAATCCAGCTTCGTTCTTCTTGAGCGCCGCAGGGTGTCTCACGTGGTGCTTTCCAGGATCTCTTCTGACTCCTGCCCCGGGTTGCGGCTCAGAGCCTGGGGCCAGGTTGACCTGGCCCTGTGGCCTCCCAAAGGTCTTCCTGCCAGCCCCCAGGAATGTAACGGGACAGGTTTCCTCTGCTCCCTGCTCCTCAGGCCGTCCCCCTGTGGGTGTCTTAGGAGACACTTGTGTACCACTTGGTGCTGGTGGGGCCTCCCTGGCACAGCTGTCTCATGCGGTCTGGCTAAACTACGGGCCCACCAGGAATTTCCAGTCTAGTGCCTCAGGGTGTGCCCCAGGCTAGTCCGAGTGGGGGGGTCTCTCCCCTGTTTAGGGTGCCTTCTTTGCTGAAGTGTTCTGTCTCGGAGGTGGGGTTTGAGTGCAGGGCTCAGGTGCGCTACGCAGAGGACAGGGCAGGAGGCCTGCTGGCATCCCGGGAAGGTGGCTCCCTCTTGTGGGCACGCAGGGCTGTGCATTGTTGGTTTAGTTCCCTGTGTCCTTGACAGCCAGGCTCTCTTCATAGTATCCGCAAGCGCCAACACACGAAATGTGTGATAACAATTATTTCAAAAAAATGACAATTCAGGGCAGCTTTTGCAGTGAATGTATACTAGAAGGACATATTTTTTTCAAAGAAGCCCCTGTGCCCCTACCACTTGTGGTGGTACCACTGTCTTCCTACTCTTCACGAAGGGCGTGGCAGTCGAAGAGGCTCCTGAATTTATACTTGGGTTGCGCCGTTAGAACTATTAGCAGCTGATCAAGAAGCTTCTGAAAACAGTGGAGAGATGGAAACGTTTTCTGGTAGCCATTAGAACACATTAACACGAGCATTGGCTTTTAGCTCTATTTGTCAGTACAAGACCCAAAATATTTCACTGTAGGTTCAAACCTTCAGTGGGGACAGGAAGCGTGTGTGTGGCGCAGAGGGAGGGACTTGTCAGACCCAGTGTCCTGGTTGTTACATTGTGTTTCTTTTTCTCTTTTTCTCCTTTTCTTTGCAAACCAGGTTGTCCTGGCTCGAGAACTGGCAACCTCCAGAGAATATGCGAGTGAGTATGGGCTGCAGGGAGCTGTGCGTCTAGGAGCAGGGCCAGCGACTCTGTGCAGGGCAGCCGGGGTGGCAGGGCCGGGGTTTCTGTCCTGATTTCAGAGTACAGGACACTGTTGGCTTTAGAGACCACCAGGCTTGTATGTACAATGTTTGAAAGACTTTAATTTGACCAGTTACCTTTGTGAGTCACGTCTTGAGTGTTTTTTGTTGTTTCTGATAGTAACTCACTTCTCTCTCACCTGAAGTTAAAATTCTGGAGAAACGACATATCATAAAAGAGAACAAAGTCCCGTATGTAACCAGAGAGCGGGATGTCATGTCGCGCCTGGATCACCCCTTCTTTGTTAAGCTTTACTTCACGTTTCAGGACGACGAGAAGCTGTGTATCCTTTGCGTGGTTGGTGCCGTCTGAAGCCACACCAGTCACCCCTCTCTTGGAATCAGACCCTGTGTGTTCCCACAAGCAGGCCCCCTCCCTGCCGAGTGGGATCCCTCAGGCCACTGACATTCGGGGAGACAGCCAAGGCAGCGCCAGGGTGTGGCTGTGAGTCTGCACAGGACGTTACCTCCCGGAGAAGCCGTTGATGTGGCTCCGGCACAGTCCCCTCTGCTGCGGCTTGATTGGTCGGTGTCCCTTGCTCCCCTAGAGTGCCATCTTTTGTGTTTTTAAACCTTGGCTCAGGAATCTGGGAGGCAAGGCCCGGTGCAAGTTGGGGTGGGCCCCACCTCTTCCCCATCCAGCTCACCCGTGGGCCTGCCAGTGGCTGGGCTGGCCACACTGTCCTCGCCCCGAGCAGGTGCAGTCTACATCTGCTCTTTTCCTCCCCTGCCACCCTCCAAGCTGGCCCAAGTGTCGTGGCCTCCTCATCCTGCCTGGAGAGGGGCCTGAGTCCTCCCACCTGTCCTCCCCATCTCTCCCGAGCACCCGGCTCTTCTGTGTTAGAGCTTTGTTCTGGCCTGCTCCCACTCTTAGCACCATCCTGCAGCTCCTTCGGCTGCCGGCGGAGTGTGTGTGCTCTCTTTGTTTGGAGGCGCTTGCCAAGTGCAGGTTGATGGGTGATGGGGATGTGCTGGTATGCCGGGGCACGTCTCTGCCCTCAAGAAGCTTCGATGTTGGTGGAGGAGCTGGATTTGCACAGACTGTCTGTGTCAGAGGCTTCCCGGCAGCAAGATGTGCTGCCAAGAGTCTTAGGGCTGGCGGCAGTGTGGGGCTCTTTAAACTCCTGGGCAGGAGTGGGTGGGGGTGGGGGCATGAAAGGCTGTGGTGGGCTGGGCCCCTGAGCCGTGGCAGCCTGGCACTGGCTCTGGACTTCCTTCTGTTTGTGGCGGGAGAATGTGGGGTTTGCTCTGGCTGCTCCTAGGCCAGGCGGGAGAACAGGCAGGAGAGCAGGGGCGGGGGCAGTGGTCGAGGTGTTTTGAACAGACCGGTCAAGAGAATGGAGTCAGGGGCAGCTCCCGGCAGTTGGCCCTCAAGCCTAGTGCACCGCGGTGTCTGCTGCTGAGCTGGGAGAGACCGGGAAGGGTGCTGGGCTGGCATGTCATGCATCCACTGGTGCCGCCGTTCAGGTCTGAGTGGACACTTAGGTGCTGCCAGCAGAACTCCAGGAGGAGTCAGGGCCATGAGGACTTTCACAGCGAGCTGGCAGGCTGCCCAGAGGATGGCTCCTCTGTGGGTGGAGTCTGGGTTCCCCCAGTGCAGGGGGTGAACGTGAGGAGGGGCCCACCGAGGGGAGGAGATTGTGACGGGGTGTTGCTCCTGAGTTCGAATGATGGAGACCCAGAGGCCACAGGATCAAACGGTTTCTGATGGAGGGTGCTGGCTGCCCACCCAGGGGCTTTGAAGCGGTCAGGTGCACACAGCCTGACCCGTGGATCTGCCCTGTGCCAGTTGTTGATGGTGGGTAGGCAGTTTCTTGGGGGGACCGTTCAAGGAAGAGTAAGAGGTGAGGAAATGGAGACGATGCAAGGTGCTTCCCTGGGATTTTGCCTAGAGAGGAGCAGGGCAGTGGCTGAGCAGCTGCCAGGCACGTGGCCCGGGGCGGGCTTTGCTGTTGGTTTGTGGAAGGTTTTAGAGAATGCTGGCCTCCAGACAGGCCTGCTGTCCTCCGATGTCATCCCTGTTCCTGCCTCTGTCCCCCGCCCTCAGTGACTTCTTCACGTTATGTTCTGTCTCTCACCTTCACAGCTGCCCCAGCCCCTCTTGTGGTGCCCCCAGGCCCTGCATGTCTCTGCCCCCGTTTGAGCCATGGGAGTCCCTCTGGGCTTCCCGCAGAGCCCTCGGACCACGGCTGCTTGTTGGTTGTGAGGCTGCAACAGAATTGCACACGCTTGACCTCTCCCATCCTCTCCGCCCAGGGGCTCAGAGTCCAGAGGAGAGCGAAACTTGCTGACTGATTTCCCATTGGGATTGGCCATAGCAGTGCAGGTAGTAGGAACTCCAGGTCTTGTCCAGTGGTCCATGCTGCCCTTCGTCATTAAGTCAAATTCCAAAGCCCCGGGAGGTTGTTAAGATTCACTCACCGCTGAAAGGAACGAGACCCAGGGACTTCGGCCCCACCAGGCATCCTCGGTGTGGGTTGTACTTAGAGATGGGCCTGTACAGGCGCCACTTTGGGCAGCCTTGGTTGCAAGTCCCTTCCCTTCTGGGGTTCTCCTCATTGCCCTGAAGCTTCAGGTTCATCCTTGGTGGGAGACGATGGTACCCTGGCAAACAGAAGCCACAACTGAGCCGGCAGGCCAGCCTGGCTCTGAGCACGAGCCCCACTTCCTGGCCTCGAGAGCCACCGCTCAGGGCAAGCAAGGACTTGGGTCCCCGTGTCCTGGGCTGCGAGTAAGGTAAAGTGTCTGGAGGTTTCCGGTAATGGGGATAGACGTTTGCCGCTCCAGGGGAATCTGTATATGGGGTGCATTTGTTGTCGGCCTTAAGTCCTCTTGGAAAAGGAGGCTACAGATGGGGCCATCACAGAGCAGTGGTGCCCAGAGGAGGGGGCCCTCCCAGACACACTTAATGAGTGTAGAAGTTCACGAAATGGCTTTTGTCTTACAAAGTGTGTCACTTGGCCAGGCGCGGTGGCTCACGCCTGTAATCCCAGCACTTTGGGAGGCCGAGGCGGGCAGATCACAAGGTTAAGAGATGGAGACTATCCTGGCTAACATGGTGAAACCCCGTCTCTACTAAAAATACAAAAATTAACTGGGCATGGTGGCACGTGCTTGTAGTCCCTGCTGCTCGGGAGGCTGAGGCAGAAGAATCGCTTGAATCCGGGAGGCGGAGGTTGCAGTGAGCCGAGGTAGCACCACTGCACTCCAGCCTGGTGATAGAGTGAGACTGCATCTTAAAAAACACCAAAACATAATGTGTCACTTTAACCATGGAAGGAGCCTGCAAGGAAGGGGCGGTGCCATGGATGCCCTGTCTCAGGTCAGGGGCTGCCGCGCTCTCCGACCCCCGCTCCCCCGGCCCCCAGGATCTTTGTGCATTGAAGCCTGCAGGTGAGTTGTATGTGCGTTTTAGTCAGGGTCTGTAGGCCCTGTCTCCAGCGGTTCGCTTTCACTGAGGCCATAGACACCGCCAGGGGCCCGAGGGGCAGTCAGGGCTGAGAGGCTCTGTTCCCGTTTCCTTGAGACCGTGTAATGGTGTTCTTGATGAGAAACCCCTCATCAATGCTGGTGCCTCATCTTGGAGCTGGGGCCTGGGGTGCCCGTCAGATCCAGGGACATGACTTTCTTGGGCCACAGGTACTTTCAGTTTGCATTTAATTAAAACCAATTCTTATCAGTCTTTTAAGGCCAGTTTTCAAGAAATGACTTTTACAAAATAAATACATTAGCCAGGCGTGGTAGCGCCTACCTATATTCCCAGCCACTTGGGTTGGTTAAGGAGGGAGGATCGCTTGAGCCAGGGAGATTGAGGCTGCGGTGAGCTATGATTGTGCCCCTGCACTCCAGCCTGGGCAGCAGAGTAAACCTGTTCCAAAACAAAACAAAACAAAAGATTTTTACACTTCCTTAACCGCACAATATTCAGATTTCGGCCTTAGTTATGCCAAAAACGGAGAACTACTTAAATATATTCGCAAAATCGGTTCATTCGATGAGACCTGTACTCGATTTTACACGGCTGAGATGTGTCTGCTTTAGAGTACTTGCACGGCAAGGGCATCATTCACAGGTAACCTCGGGGGTGGCTGGGTGGGGTTTGCAGGATGTCAGTTTAATGATTAGGGCCAGTGACCATTTGGCTCACAGGCCACAGCTGATGCCCAGATGGTCCCCGCCCTTGAGGTCAGCCTGGTTGGAGTGCTCCCTGGATGGGTGTGACTGAGATGCCTGCCGGTGCCACAGCGGGAGCGCCAAGGCGAGGCCACACGTCCATGGAGCCCTGACATGGAGAAGCCGTCCTGCAAATGCCACATCAAATGATTTCGTGTCTTTCCCGGCGAGCTAATGATTCTTTTCACCATCTTGACTGATGCGTTTTGTCTTTTTCTGTGGTACCTTCTGTGTGTACTTCTTTCTGGTCTGATTTTCCATGACTTTCTGATAAAGTCATCTCAGGAGTGTGCATAGCTGTCTTTTTGTGTGTTAAAAATGATAGATTATACTTCATTAAAAAGCTAATGAGAATGACATGGAGATGTGAGGTGGTAAATCCCTACTGCGTACAGTCAAAACTTGTTGCTTGTGAGCTTTCGGCCTCTATCCCCTGGTTGTCAGCCTGTAAGGATCATAAGCATTCATTCGTTCATTTTGTTTTCAGCAAAATTTAGAGTACGTAATAATGTTGCTGTTTCACGTATTTCTTCTCAAATGTGAAAATCTACTTTTACAGGGACCTTAAACCGGAAAACATTTTGTTAAATGAAGATATGCACATCCAGATCACAGATTTTGGAACAGCAAAGGTCTTATCCCCAGAGAGCAAACAAGGTGTGTGAGTTTTATTTCTAGCAGAGCCTGGCTCTGTGCTTAAGATGGAAAGCGACTTCTGAGGAGTGTGTTGCATTGTGTCATCTTCATTAACGACAGAGGTGGGGATACCTTGGCTGTCCTCAAACCGGTCTTGAACTTTCTCTGTGCAAGACCCTGCCTTGCCAGCAGGTCTTCCTGCGGGGGCCCCAGGCGGTGTGTGCTGGTGTAGAGGGGGAGGGTACTGGTTCTCCTCAGCGTCTGCTCTGGTTCATCCTCCCTACTCGTCTTCCGGACAATGCGGGGAGCCACATTCGTACCCGGTCACCCGTGTGCAGGACGGGGAGCCGGTGTGGTAGCTCCTGGCTCCTCCTGGCTGTATCGCAGGTAGGATCTGGGGGCGCACATCCCTGTACCTCAGTGCCCTCGCTCCATTACCTGTCCGTCTGTCTCCCTGCTGGCCACGTGCATGTTTGTCACCACGAAGCCCCGGTCCTGTTCCCAAGGGTAGTTTCTAGCCTTGGACCATGTTGTGACAGCTCCATCGGAGATGTTGCTGCAAGTCCACTAGGGCCAGAGAAGTGGCCTAGGTTGTCTGAGCCAGCTGGGGCGTCTCGATGCCCTTCAGGTGCTTATTGGGTAGAAGTCCTAAACTCTGGAGGTGTAAAGAAAGACAGCTGAAATTCTGAAGGCTGCTCCGGAGTGCTGGGTAGAGAGAAGATAAAGCCTTGGGGTGAGGTTTGGGGAAGCTGAAGGCTGTTGTGTGCATTATAAGTGACCTTGAAGATGAACCTCGGGTGATTGCTGGGGTCTGTCTGGGTCAAGAGGCTGGGTCCAAGGGCCTCCAAGTGGTGCATGGGCCTCTGCCTGGGCTTGGGGTGCCCGTCAGAGAAAGGCCTCCATAGAGAGCTCTGGGGGGGTCAAAGGTGCTGGAGACCGGTTTGGAGGGACGTGAGTGCAGGTTTGTTGGTGGAAGAAAGATTCAGATAGAAGTGACCGTGTTGTACCTGCTCTCGTGTGGAAAAGGGGAACCGTGAGCACGGAGCGGTGGTGGTTCTGGCCTCGTCTCCACAGACGGCGAGCTGGCCCCCAGTAGCTGGAGGAGAGCACAGCTGGGTGGAGAGCAGGCCCTTTAGCAAGGCAGGCACTCCGGACTCAGCTCGGCGTTTCTGTTTCTTAGGAATTGGCCCCGTACTCTGTGTGCTGGGAGGTACCCAGCTGGTGCCTGTGGGGCCTCTCTTGGCACCCTGAGGTAGTTGCTCGTTTCCTCCACTGGGCCGTATCTTTCCCTTCTGGGTGTTTCCAGCCCTGTGTTTTCACACTCAGGGCTCTGGTTAAGATTCTGTCAGTTGGTTCTTTCATCTCTGCACATTCATGGAGGCCCTAAGACGCTGTCTTGGATTTGGGAACTTCTCTGAGAATCCTCAAACATCACCCTGGCTGTGCATGGGGACTCACACCTGTAATCCTAGGGCTTTGGGAGGCTGCGGCAGGAGGATGGTTTGAGGCCAGGAATTTGAGACCCGCCACTGGGCAACATGGTGAGACTCCATATCTACAAAAAAACCAAAAATCATCCTGGTGTGATGGCACAGACCTGTAGTCCCAGCTACTCGAGAGGCTGAAATGGGAGATTGATGGTGTAGTGAACTAGGATGATCCCACTGCACTCCAGCCTGGGTAACAGAGCGATCAACTGTGTTAAAAATTAGTAGTAATAAATAAAAAATTTAAAAAGCCTGTAATCGCAGCAATAAATAAAAAACTAAAAAAGCCTTTAATCCCAGCACTTTGGGAGTCCACGGCGGGCGGATCACGAGGGTCAGGAGATGGTGACCATCCTGGCTAACACGATGAAACCCCGTCTCTACTGAAAATATAAAAAATTAGCCGGACGTGGTGTTGCGTGCCTGTAGTCTTAGCTACTCAGGAGGCTGAGACAGGATACTCGCTTGAACCCGGGAGGCAGAGGTTGCGGTGAGCCACGATCGCACCACTGCACTCCAGCCTGGGCAACAGAGTGAGCTCCGTCTCATAAATAAATAAATACATAAATAAAAAACATCACCCTTTTGGGGTTAAGATTGAAACTAGCCATCAAGCCAGAGCCTCTTGTTTTCTAAGGTGGCTTAGTTCTGCTGCCCTCCGCTGCCTTTTGTAGCCCACCTGTTCCCCTCCCCGTCCAGTGGCATGCAAGAATGCACACCTCCCGCCCAAAGCTGCGCAAAGCCAGGGAAGTCTTCCTGGCGTTTCAGACATGCTCTGAAACCTTGATCTGTTTGACTCATTCCTGTTAAATAGTAACCGTTTTACTGACTGGTAATCCTATTTCTGTGTACACAGTGTAACCTCATATCCTGCAGTGTTGTCTGTGACAAAGTTGAACCAAACAGGAACTTCTGTCTCCAAGCTTTCTTAGGATCTGTCAGTGTCTTGTTGTCCTTGTGCTGACTTCCTGCCCAGAGATGAGCCCACAACATTCCGTGGGGGCAGGAGAGCTGCAGGCTGGCTCTGCCCCCAGTCAGCCCCGGGAACCACTCTCTGGGCTGTGCCCGCAGTCAGCCTCAGGAACCATCTCCCTGGGCTCTGCTCTGGGCAGTTTTCCTTTCATGTGAATTTTCTTTCTTTTTTCCCTCCTCCCTTATTCCAAGGCTTTATTTATTCATAATTTCAACGTTTATTTTAGATTCAGAGGATCCATGTGCCGGTTTGTTACGTGGGTAGATATTCTTTCGAATCTGGTATTTGGCACAGGGATAGTCTTGTTGCCCTGTAGCCGCTTAAAAAAATAGGCATTTAAGTGCGCTGATGAAATAGTGAAATAGCCTGGGCCCAGTGGCTCAGGCCTGTAATCCCAACACTTGGGGAGGCCGAGGCAGGTCGATCATTTGCGCCCAGGAGTTTGAGACCAGCTTGGGGAACACAGCAAAATTATGTAGCGATCTTATGTGTCTCTACGTAAGATAAAAGCAAAAATTAGCTGGGCATGGTAGTGCGTGCCTGTAGTCCCAGCTCCTCAGGAGGCTGACGTGGGAGGATCACCTGAGCCTGGGATATTGAGGCTGTAGTGAGCCATGATCCTGCCACTGCACTCCAGCCTGGGCAACAGAACAAGAGCCTGTCTGTGGAAAAAAAGAAGAAATCGTGAAGTAAACCTTTGCTTTTTGGTAGCAGGAGGCTAAAAATCTTTACATCGTTGTAAACCAGGGCCAGTTGCTTGTGTGTATAGAAGATGTGGTGGTTCTTTTCCTCTTCTTTGAGGAAAAGGAGAAAACTATAATTTATGTGGAGGATTAGTTTTAGTAACTTATTTTCTGTTTGAGGTAGTTCAGTATCTTGGAATTGATTCCTGCGTTGGCTTCTTTTGTGCAGAGATGGCTTCCCCAAAACATCTTCAAATCTAGAATCAAAGTGTTGATGGCAGCAAGGCATACCCAGGTTCCTTACCTGTGCAGCAGCTGTGCCACGCCCTCCTCCTAGAGGGAGGCAGGTTTTCTCATCGTCCCTGTGGGGTGGGGTGGCCCCATATCTGCAGGGGGAGGTGGTGGGAGATGGAGCAGGGCAGTAGTGTGGGCTTGGGAGATTGAGGAGGACCTCCTGGCGGAGAGGACTGCTGCCTCCTCTCCTTGTACAGGAGCCTGTGAATGCATCCTGGTGAGGGCGGCTCACTCAGAGGAAGCTTCCCACCTGGGGTGTCTCTGGCCTGTGCCCTCTTTGCAAGGACCTTGGGGAGCTCGGGGTGTCCTCAGAGCTTCAGACTTGGAGTGGGGTTTGGACACCTGTGTTCTGACCTGTGCAGGCCTTTCTGGTATGCAGCCAGGTGTAGAGGCGCCACTCACCAAACAGGAAGGAGAGGAAGGCCAGCAGGTGTGGGCGGGGCTGGCTGGAGAGGGTGGACGCTGTGGGCTTCAGTCCCTCCTCTGTCCCCATCTGTGCATGGCCATCGCCCAGACCCTCAGACTGGCTGCCGTTGTGCTTCCCACTATGCTGTGGACTCTAGACACTCTCCTGAGGGCCACAGCGGCCTTGAGCTTGCCGCCATTCTAGCTTAGGCTGGATCACCCGTCCCCGGCACAGAGGAGCTGCCTTCAAAATGGATTTTCCTGTGTGACGGAAAGTGGAATTTGCACAATGAAAGGGAGTGTCCCCATTCTCCCATCACCAAGAGCAGTTCTTCCCATCTTCACGTGGTTTATTTTGGTCTTTTCCAGATGGGCATTCATTTAGGATTGGCTGTGACGCATGGGGCTGGGGAATGTGTTTATTTGTTTAAAACAGAATTACTGCTTATTGTGAAAAATTCACTCAGCACTAGTGACCTGATGCCCAGCACGCTCAATTGGTTTTCCCTGTAAAAATTCCAGTATGTATCGCTGAGATACAAATCTTTTAAAAAGCATAACCGCAATACCATACTGTTTGATACATAAAAATTAACAGTCATTGCTTAATATCTCAAAGTGTGCAGTTATATTTCCAGTTCATTTGCATCTGTGTGGCGGTGTTGAACATGGTCCTCTCTCCTGGCCAATACATCACATTCAGAGTTGATTCTCCCTTCCCTGTTCAGAGACTGGTGTTGGGTGTTCTTTATTAGGCATCTCTCTGTGACAGCAGCAGCATTTATGGCCATCCTTGGCCTAAATTCGTTAACTCAGTGCAGAGAGTGCAGAAAGGTTACAGCCTAATATATTCATGAGATGGAATTCATTAAAGAGAAACTTCTCCCCAGCAACTTTTGGGTTAACTCGTGGTATCATTTGTAAAGGAAAAGTAGGATAAATGCTTCTTTCCCCCTTTGATGCCAGTTTTGAAAACCACAAATTGATTCACCATTATCTTCCAATGATGATTAATTCATTAAAAAGTTATTACCCTTCCTCACACCATACACAAAAGCTCACTCCAGGGCTGGGCGCGATGGCTCACACCTGTAATCTCAGCACTCTGGGAAGCTGAGGCGAGTGGATCACCTGAGGTTGGGAATTCGAGACCAGCCTGGCCAACATGATGAAACCCTGTCTCTACTAAAAATACAAAATTTACGGCTGGGCGCGGTGGCTCACGCCTGTAATCCCAGCACTTTGGAAGGCCGAGGCAGGCGGATCACCTGAGATCAGGAGTTCGAGACCCGCCTGACTAACGTGGTGAAACCCCGTCTCTACTGAAAATACAAAATTAGCTGGGTGTGGTGGTGCATGCATAATCCCAGCTCCTCAGGAGGCTGAGGCAGGAGAATCACTTGAACCTGGGAGGCAGAGGTTGCAGTGAGCTGAGATCCACACTATTGCACTCCAGCCTCGGCAACAAGAGCGAAACTCCATCTCAAAAAAAAAAAAAAGCCAGGTGTGGTAGCGGACTCCTATAATCCCAGCTACTTGGGAGGCTGAGGAAGGAGAATCACTTGAACTTGGGAGGCGGAGGTTGCAGTGAGCCGAGATCATAATCGCTTGAACTTGGGAGGCGGAGGTTGCAGTGAGCCGAGATCATGACACTGTGCTGCAGCCTGGGCAACAGAGCAAAACTCCGTCCCCCAGCCTCCCATCTCCCCCAGTCACCAAAAAAAAAAAGTTCACTCCAGGCCGGGCACGATGGCTCACGCCTTTATTCTCAGCACTTTGGGAAGCTGAAGCAGGCAGATGACTTGATGTCAGGAGTTCGCGACCAGCTGGCCATCTCTACTAAAAATACAAAAGTTAGCCAGGCATGGTGATGTGCGCCTGTAATCCCAGCTACTTAGAGTGGAGGCTGAGGCAGGAGACTCACTTGCACCTGGGAGACGGAGGTTGCAGTGAGGCAAGATCGCACTACTGCGTTCCAGCCTGGGCGGTGGAGTGAGACTCCATCTCAAAAAAGAAGTTCACTCTGAATGCATTAGAGGTCTGAATGTAAGGGCAATAACTATGACACTCTTAGAGGAAAGTGTAGGATTAAATGTGACAATTGGGTTAGGCAATGTTTTCTTAGATACACTGCCAAAAGCGTAAGCAACCAAAGAAAAGGATGAGTTAGATTTATGTCAAGTTTTTTTTTGAGACGGAGTCTTGCTCTGTCCCCCATGCTGGAGTGCAGTGGCTCAATCTCGGCTCACTGCAAACTCTGCCTCCCGGTTTCACCCCATTCTCCTGCCTCAGGCTTCCCAGTAGTTGGGACTACAGGTGGCCCCGACCACGCCCGTCGAATTTTTTTATTTTTAGTAGAGACAGGGTTTCACCGTGTTAGCCAGGATGGTCTCGATCTCCTGACCTCGTGATCCACCCGCCTCAGCCTCCCAAAGTGCTGGGATTACAGGCGTGAGCCACCGTGCCCGGCTATATCAAGTTGAAGCACTTTTGTGCTTCAAGGGATATCACGAAAGTGAAAAGACCCACCAAATAGGAGACGCGATCTGCTAATCATCTGTCTGGTAAGGGACTTGTATCCAGAATGTAAAGAACTCAGAGGGAGAAGAAAAAATAAAGCACGGAACAAAGGGTATGACTAGACTTTTTTCCAAAGAAGAGATATACGAATGGCCCGTAAGCACATGCAAAGTTACTCAACATCATTAGTCGTTAGGAAAATGCAAATCAAAACCACAGGGTGATACTACTTCACACCCACTAGGATGGCTGTGATCAGAAGACAGATAATAACAAATGTTATCAAGGATAAGGGGGATTGGAACCCACATATGCCATGGGTGGGAATGTCAGATAGTCCAGCTACTTTGGAAAACAGGCTGGCAGCTCCTCAAAAGGAAACAGAATTACCATATGACCCTGCAATTCCACTCCTAGGTGTGAACCTGAAAGAAATGAAAACACACATTCTGACAAAAACAGGTGCTAGAATGCCCATAGCATTATTTACAGTAGCCAGAAGGTGGAAACGACGCACATGTCATCAAATGAGTGGATGAGTGAGTGGCGTGTCCACACAACGAGGGAATCTTCTCCAAGCCGTAAGGAGGGATGAGGTACCCATGCACGCTGCCATGCAGATGGGTGTTGATAACACTGCCCGCAGTGAAAGCCTGCTGGGATCTGAGAAGGGATGGCATTGAGTCTGGAGATGAGCTTACAAGGCGTTACCATTGTTAATCCATGTTAAGTCTTCTGAGCCATCAACGTGGGATGGCTTTCTGTTTATTTAGATCTGTCTTTCAAAGGCACTTTGTAGTTTTCAGAGTATGAGCTTTATGCTTCTTTTGTTACATTTATTCTTATTTATTTTTAATGTTACTCTAAATAGAGTTATTGGCTGGGCATGGTGGCTCACACCTGTAATCCCAGCACTTTGGGAGGCCAGGGTGGGTGGATTACCTGAGGTCAGGAGTTGGAGACCAGTTGAGGCTGGAGGATCGCTTGAACCTGGGAGGCGGAGGTTGCAGTAAGCTGACATCACACCACTGCACTCCAGCCTGGGCAACAGAGTGAGACTTTGTCTCCGGGAAGAAAAAAACAATAGAGTTCTGAATTTTCTTTCCTTTTTTTCTTTTTTGGTGAGATGGAGTCGCGCTCTCTCGCCGAGGCTGGAATGCAGTGATGCAATCTCGCCTCACTGCGAGCTCCGCCTCCCGGGTTCATGCCATTCTCCTGCCTCAGCCTCCTGAGTAGCTGGGACTACAGGTGCCCGCTACGACACCCGGCTAATTTTTTTGTATTTTTAGTAGAGACGGGCTTTCACCACGTTAGCCAGGATGGTCTCGATCTCCTGACCTTGTGATCCGCCCTCCTCGGCCTTCCAGAGTGCCGGGATTACAGGCGTGAGCCACCGCGCCTGGCCTTCTTTTTCTCTTTTCTTTTCTTTCCTTTTTTTTTTTTTTGAGACAGAGTTTCGCTCTTGTTGCCCAGGCTGGAGTGCAGTGGCACGATCTCAGCTCACCACAACGTCTGCCTCCCAGATTCAAGCGATTCTCCTGCCTCAGCCTCCCAAGTAGCTGGGATTACAGGCGCACACCACCATGACCAGCTACGTTTTTGTGTTTTTAGTAGAAACGGGGTTTCACCACGTTTATGGATAAGATAGTCTTGAACTCCTGACCGCAGGTGATCCGCCTGCCTCGGCCTCCCAGAGTGCTGGGATTGTGAATTTTATTTTTGGATTGCTCCTGGAAATTGTGTGGAAATGCAGTTGCTTTTTCCTGCCCTGCACCCTGCTGAGCTCTCTTTAGTTGTCATAGCTTCTCAGTGGAGTCCCCAGGACTTTGTGCATACAGGATCCTGTCATCTGTGGTTCGAGCTAGTTTTACTTCTTCCCTTTCAACCTGGCTGCCTTTTCTCTTCTTCCCTAACTGCCCTGGCTGAGTCCTCTAGTGCGGTGTTGGCTGGACGTGCTGAACAGGGCGCCCTGGTCTTAGGGAGAGCGTGCAGTGTTTGGCCATCGAGCACGATGTTGGCCTTAGGCCGTGCGTGCCCTCTGTCAGACTCTGGGCCCTCCCTTCTGTGCCTCGGCTGTTCCGTATTTTTGTCCTGTAGAGGTGGGGAGTTTTTGTTAACTGCATTTTCTGCATCTATCGAGATGGTCCTGTGTTTTCCTTAGTGCTTTATTCTAATGAGATGCAGTGCATTGCTTTTTGTATTTTGAACCAACCTTACACTGTGTCATACATCCTCTCGGACATGGTGCCTAGTCCTTTTCAGATGCTGCCGCATTTGGTTTGCTGGTGTTTCGTCCAAAAGGTAGTCACATTTTGTGGAGCGTTCTTCTGTGCTTCTTTGTGGGTTTATGGACAAGATGGCAGCCGGCACCCTTGGCTTTGAAGAGAGTGTGGGTGTCTCGTGGGCTCAGGATCACTTCTTCAGGTCTTCCCTCCCCAGTGCCCCCTCCAAGTATGACTGGCAGATCTGGGGGACTATGGGTGGTCCATGGAGTTTCTTTGATGAGGGTGGAGACAACAACCCAGCCGAGACCTCACTGTCGGTAGTCCCGTGGCATGCGGGGGCAGCAGCGGCCAGTGCAGGTCTCTGGGCCTGAGTTTCCAGCAGCTGGAGAGGCGTGAGCTTTGGCCAGTCTCTGAGCCTCCCGGGAGAAGTAACTAGGTGGTCTCTGAGGTTTCCTTACGCTCTGTCTGGGGCTCTCAGCTCAGATGTCACAGATAGAAGTCAGGGGATCTGTGAGGCTGGATAGGAGGAAATTCCTAATTTTCACTAACCTGTCAGCAAAGCGTACCATTTCCTTTCATTATGAACATCAGCAACAAATGTCTGTCATCAGAAGTCACAGGTATTCTCATGTCATGCTGCAGGGGTCACGTCACGGTAGTGACGCCATGCCACTTGTGCCGAGCACCGCTGCCGGCTTACTGCGGCGTGACCCGCTGCTGTGTCATGCCGGTCACATATTACTACATCACAGATCCATCACTCCAGTAATTTGATACGTGTATTGAATTACAATTGCTTTCTCCTATAGTCCTGTGTATTTTATGCATTTGGAACATTATTCCAAGGGTAGCCATCTTCTCCACACTCGAGCGGCGCTGTTTGTCTCTAGATTAACTAAGGACAGATGTCCTTTTCCAAGGGGGTGACTTTGCATATGCCCAGAGGCTGGGAGTCCCACCTTTAGGAAGGTGTGGCAGGGTGAGGGTGGGCAAGCCCTAAGGAAAGAAGAGAGGTGGGAAGACCCTTGGGGAGCTAGGAGGAGCTGAGGGTGGAGAGGGCAGGGAGTGATTCCGGGAGATCCGAGCCCAGAGTCCGGTTGCAGGAAGCTGAGAACAGCAGCAGCGGTAGCAGCAACGAGGGCCCTACCAGCGCGGCAGCTCACTATGTAGCGCTCGTCTGAGAGATGGGGCGAGTGTTGGTGCACAGACTTGCTCTGTGCACAGCGTTGCTGTTTAAAAACACATAGGGCTCTGTGTGCTGCACGACAACCTCAATCATTTAATTATGCATTGTATACATCTCTCCATAGGAGAAAGACACATTTTTAGACTTTTTAATAATGGCATTTAAAAAAATACAAGTCACAAAAGCAACGCTCGATGATAGTAAAGAACAGAAACACTGAATAGGTAAGGTGGAGCGGGTGGCGTCCCGTCCCGCCAGCAGACGCAGCCCTCGTCACCGTGCCACACCGGACCCTGAAGGACAGATCTGGCATGGAGAGGGAACTGCAGGGTCAGGGAGGCAAACATCTTTGTGACTTCTGATGCTCATGGGAAAATTGCCCCCAGAAGCGATGCCATTTTACAGCCCCACCCGTGGCGCTGCGTCTGTCCCCTCAGATCCCTGCCAGCGCTATGTATTTTTATTCTTTTTCCCCTTTGCCAATGTGATAGGCTGTCGTGTTCTAATTTGCATTTCTTTGATTCATTGCAGGGCTGAATGGCTTCGTTTGTTTTTGGCTCTTGGTTTGGTTTGCTTTCCTCTAGGCCGGCGGGGGCGGGTGCGTGTTTGCGGATGTCCTTGGTGTTCTTGGCAGGATCACTGAGGGTCCTGGCAGGATGCACATGCAGCCATGGAGTCTTTGTTTTTTGTTTATTTTTTGAGACAGGGTCTGGCTCTATTGCCTAGGCTAGAGTACAGTGGCGCAATTGTGGCTGACCGCACCCTCAGCTTCCTGGGCTCAAGCGATCCTCCTTTCTCAGCCTCCCAAGTAGCTGAGACTAGAGGTGCACCACCATGCCTGGCTAATTCTTGAAATTCCTTCTAGACACGGAGTCTCACTATGTTGTTCAGGCTGGTCTCAAACTCCTGGCCTCGAGCAGTCCTCCTGCCTTGGCCTCCCAAAGCAGTGGGACTGCAGGCGTGAGCCCCCGCACCTGGGCAGTCATGAAGTCCGCAAAAAAGTCATTCACTGAAGGGAACGGGTCCCCGCAGCAGAGGCTGTGAGGTTCTCTCAGCCTGGCCGGAGGAGGGCAGGTGGAAGGGACAACTCAGAACCGGCCACGGGCAGGGCCGGTGTGGACAGCAGCTGTGTGGTGGTCCCGGGCCAGCTCGTGCTGTGGCTCTGCTCTGTCACAGCTCCTCTGTAGAGGAAGGCCCTTGGGCTGGAGGCCCGAGTCTTGTTCCCTTTGTAGCGCCTCAGCTCCCAAGCTGTTTGTGATGGAAAGGAGGTTGTTTCTGGCCTGCCACTGTTTGTTGTGTGCCTGGGCACGTTTGGATACCCCAAGTCCTGCAGTGAGCCAGCCAGGACCGTGTCCTCATGCCTTCCGTTGAGCGGGTGCCACCGGCAGAATGCGCTGGACATTGGTGTGCAGCTCGCTCTCCAGGCGCGTGTCGGGTGGGAGCGCCAGGGTGGAGGGTGCCAGTGTCCAGGTGTCAGGCAGGCGTCTTTGAGCAGGTGAGCCGCGAGCCAGCCCCGGTGTGGCCTGGACAAGTCTGGCTCCTGGGGATGCATGGTCGGCCATGTGCGACACCCACCACGCAGCCCTTGATTGTCACAGATCGTGAGTCCGAGTGTGACCTTCTCTCTCCTCTGCAGCCAGGGCCAACTCATTCGTGGGAACAGCGCAGTACGTTTCTCCAGAGCTGCTCACGGAGAAGTCCGCCTGTAAGAGGTAAAAACCACTTTCATCTAAGCCGTACTTCCCTTTTCTTTAACATAGAAATTAATATTTGAGAGAGTGAATTTGGTGGCCTTTAAGTAGCTAAGCATACTTTGAAAGAAATCAGCACTTCACATTTCAAAGCATGTTTTTCGTGACATACACACACGTGATACGTTAATGTTGTATTCTAAGCTTCCTGGGTTTGCTGATGCTTTCTGGTTGCAGATTTAATCGTTTGTTTTTTGTTTTTTGAGACGGAGTCTCGCTCTGTCTCCAGGCTGGAGTGCAGCGGCATCATCTCGGCTCGCTGCAACCTCCGCCTCCCGGGTTGAAGCGATCCTCCTGCCTCAGCCTCCCGAGTAAGCTGGGACTACAGCCGCCTGCCACCTCGCCCGGCTAGTTTTTTGTATTTTTTAGTAGAGATGGGGTTTCACCATGTTAGCCAGGATGGTCTCGATCTCCTGACCTCGTGATCCGCCCGTCTCGGCCTCCCAAAGTGCTGAGATTACAGGCTTGAGCTGCCGCGCCCGGCCTCAGTTATTCTTTCAAATAGAGATGGGTTCTTGCTGTGTTGCCCAGTCTCGTCTTGAACTCCTGGGCTGAGGCGATCCTCCCGTCTCGGCTTCCCAAAGTGCTGGGATTACAGGCGTGAGACATGGCGGCCGGCCGGATACTGAGTTCTTAGCATGGCCAGAGACTGCTTTAGGTCAGAGTTCCCAACTGGAGTGATTCTGCTCCCCTGGGAACACTTGGCCCTGTCTGGACAGTTTTAGTTGTCACAGCTGGGGCAGGGGTCGGGCTGGCACCCAGCAGGGGAGGAGAGGATGAGCTGCTCAGCATCCTGCGATGCAGAGGGCAGTCCCTCCCACAGGTGCGGGCGCGACGTACCCGGCTTTCAAAGTGCGTGTGGTTGCCACCTAAGAGCTAGCGTTTCCCTGTTTGTAGATTTTACATGAGGACCCATGGCGTGGCCCAGCAGGAGTTGCTCAAGCCCCGTCCTAACAGGCTTTCTGAGGACACATCAGCCCAGCTGGGCGCCTGGAATTACGGGCAGAGGGGCTGTGGCAAGGCGGCCGATGTGTGGACTAAACACCTGCACACGTCACCCTGGGCAACCTCGAGTGACTGCCGGTGACTCGCTAGTTACGGAGTGCTAGTTACACGCAGCTCAGTGCACGTCTGTGCCGAGGCTCTGGCATGTTAGGGTTTGGAGCTGGCATTTTTCCTCCAAGCCTGGAGGGCGATGCTTCCTGCTGGGAACCTGCTCACGGCCACGCCACTGGGTTGGGTGCTGTGTGGGGCTCAGGCCTGCAGCCTTGTGCACATGTCTCAGTCACCTGGCACCTCATTTTACCCCATTCAAAGGGAAGACTGTGGCTGGCTGAGAGGGTCACTTCCAGCTCTTCCCAAAGACTGCCATCTGTAATGTGCTGCATTTAGGGACTGCACACCTCCCTTAACAGCCTTAAGAGCAGATTCCACAGGTCCAGCCTCAGGGCTTCCTCATGGGTGGTCTCCAGAGGAACCCACACATGGGACATGGCAGCTCAGGACAACACCCAGCCACCTACATAGCACAGGGCCACGCAGGATAGGGACGAGAGCCTCAGAGTCACAGGCTTCCCGGCCCCGCACGGGTCCCGCACAGCCCCCATCTCCAGCACTGAGGGCATGAGTGGCTGCATCGGGGGCGGGTTAGAGGCAGGCCAGCGAGTCCAGGCGGTTTGTGTCTAGCGCCCATTTCCGAGCCAATCCCACTAGGGGCAGACTGAGATAAAGTGAAGCCTGGACTCAAACGGCTCCACGGCAGAACACAAGGGGCTGCCCAGGCGACCAGAGAGCGCGCACATGAAAGACACTGCCTGCCAAAGAGACAGGAGTGGGCAGCGTGGGTCACAGCCTCAGAGCGGGGGCAGGGCTAGGCCACAGCTCCCGTCACCCTGCGTGAACTCGGAGGAGGCAGGCAGATGCCGAGGCCCAGAGACCCAGAGCAAAAAGGGAGTGAGACGCTGCCCAGTACAGACCGATGCACAGACACGGACGCCGGGGAGCAGGGCCACGCCCGCACGCAGGTGCCCAGAAACCCTCAGTCTTCATGGCAAGGCCTCGGGCTGTTCTGAGCCAAGCCAGCACTACAACACACAGGCAGGCCAGCCTGGGCCCAACGCGTGTGGGTGCTGTCCCTGCACCACCACCACTCAGAATGGAACACGGCAGCTGGCAGCAGCAGGTACAGTCCAGGTGATGGCACAGGGATACTACCCTTGGGCTGTCCTTGAGGGAGAGCAGGCCAGGGAACCAGGGCCCTGAGGCACACCATGGGCATCACCGGGCATGTCTCACACACCTGCTCAGACCACCTCAGTCACAGCAGGGAGGAGCCCCTCGCCCCCTTGTGTCGCCAGCTGGAGCCTGCACAGAGGGAGCCCTCCAAGGAGCTGCAGCCGGGGAGGACCCCACAGCCACAGGGTCCCCAGGCCTCCGTGTCCGGCAGCTGTGCCTGCCCATGGCCTCAGCACCAGAACGTGGGCCCCAGCTTCACAGTACAGGGCCTGCTCCTCCCTGGGAGCCCAGGCTGCAGGCATCTGTGTCTTAAGTGGAGCCCGTGGCACCTTCGTTGGGCCCTTGCCCCCAAAGCTAAGGCACCTGTGCTCAAAAGTCGGCTTACCTTCCTCTGCGAGGTCTTTGTTAATCACCAGCTTGCCATGTCTCAGGTAGTTCAGCACGGGCCCAAAATAGGTGGGGTCTCTGTCGATTAAATAGGCACCTGTTTCATCCTAAAGAGAGCAGAGCACGGTGAGTCCTCCGTGAGAAGCCGACAGTTCCTGCAGGTCCACCAAGGCCCGGTCACATCAGGAGGCTTCAGAGGCACCAGGTGACCCAGGCCTCTCCCCAACAGACCTGAGCCTGCGGCATCTCAGGAAACCCCTGACGGTGTGGCCACGTCCTGCCGCCTACAGCCTAACCCTGACCAGCCACCATCCCAGGTCTAAGTGAGTTTAAGTCTCTCCATATGGAGACAGCCTGGCTCTATGTACTCCAAGGTAAGGCCACTGTGCCCTGGACCTCTGTCCTCACAACTGCAAGACCTCTAGGAAAACACACACGAAAACCTCACCCAGACCCTCTCCCTGGGATGCCCTCGCGGGCAGGGCAGGGGCCTAGGGCTCAGCCTCTGAAGGACACCCCTGATGGCCACCAGCCTGGGCCTGCCTTCCTTGTGCCCAGGTCCTCCCTGGCCGACATCCAGGACTGGGGGTCAGGGTGACGGGCTCTCTGCCAGGGGTGGAGAGGGCACCTTACAGCAGGCGCAGCTGCCAACAGGCCCCGAGCCAGCAGCGAGGGAGGCCCACAGTGACCTCCACTCAACAGCATCCGGGGCTTTCCCCGAGATCATCACTCACCACACACAGCCCTCGCCCCGGCTCAGTGCTCACGGAGGCCGAGATGTTTACAAACAGACCCCTCGGAAGGTGTCCTCACGCACCTGGGTGGGGGGGCCCCTGAGAGGCACTGCCCCTGCTGCTACCACGGTCACCTCAATGTGGGCAGACACCCTCTGAGGCCCGGGGTGCCCCACACATCACACCTGGCAGCCCTTTCCACCAAGTACAAGAGGCCCAGTGGCCTGGCTGTGAGCACAGGACGGGCGCCCAAGCGCCCCAGGCAAGTCCCCGTTGGGGAGACAGAAGAGGCAGTTTCTGTCACCTTATCCAGACCCAGGCCTGCTTGTCGGCTACACATCTGACGGGGGGGACTGCGAAGCCGGCACGGCCCATCTTCCACGCGGACTCAGACCTTCGATGTGGCTCTGCTGGGGCAGCTCCTGCCTCCCCCAGTCCTGCTCCCACCTGTGAGCCACTCCCACAGGGGCTGGTGCCTGCGGGTGCCCTGGAGGGCGGGGAGCTGAGACCTTCGTTCAGAAACACCGGGCCGCCTCCCGGACATGGCCCAGGGCCAAGCAGCGGCGAGAAGCCACCCCACACCCCAGTCAGGGCAGGAGCAGCCCCCTCCCCAGAGGGGCTCCCGTGGGGCCTTGGGCAGGTGCTGGCCACGGGAATGCCAAGTTCGGCGATACGGGGAGGCCGAAGGTGTCTCCACCACAAAGCACAGGGCCGTGCTAGGACCCTATTTTCATCCATGGACAAATTCTGCCATTTGGGTGCTAAGACCTAGTGGTTTCAAGAGATTTTCCCCAAAGTCCACCACTGCAAACCTGTAAAAACCTGCTCTTAGATCAGAGGAACGAAACTGAGTTTTGCGGCTGAGATAAAATCAATTAGGGCTCCGGGCATGGGGGTGCTGGACCTGGAGCCTCAATGGCCCCCCTACTCCTCCTTAAGTTGACCTCAACTCCACACAGACCTGACCCCATCCTCCTCCTCCACCCCCCCCAAGAACACTCAAGCCAGAGCTGCCCACCCCACAGGCCCTGCCTCCTGGGCTTGTCCCTGCCTTTCCCCAACCCTCCAGACTCCACAGCTCTCAAGCAAGGGCCAGGGCCACAGGCCAGCTCCCGGGAAGAGGACACTGGGTGGTCCTGCCCAACTGGTAAAAAATGGCCCCCATTTCCCACAAAGGGGTCCAGGTCTGGCAAGGTGGCCAGTGCTGCCACCCGAGTCCAGGGTTCCTCCCCTCCCCACCCCCATACGGAGAGAATGGTGGCCGCGTGACATCCGCACACCACTCAGCTCAGGAATCATTCATGGCTCAGTGCTCCCTCGACAGACTGCTGGTGGGAGGTCAGGAAAGATCAGATAGTGTGGGGAGGCTCGCCTCTGCCCAGGACAACCCCGGAAAGCCCCCCTCTCAGCCATGGAGGCCTCCAGGCCTGGCCTCAGTGGTCAGACTGCAGGCTCAAGGCCAGGCCACCCCAGGCCTCAGTTTCTTTATGAGCAAAATGTGAAGGAGACCAGCTCACGTAGCTCAGGGCCACCATGAGCGCCAGGGCACCCAGCCTGTGGCAGGACCTGGGCACTGAGCCGTGACCTCTAGGCCAGGACAACCCACCATGCACTTCTCGGCCCCTGGGCCGGTGCAAGAGGAGAAGGAAGCATGCTGGGTGCCCCCAGACACACGAGGCAGCCCCAGTCCTGCAACTGGAAGGACGAAGGCTGGAAGGAGGGTGGGGCAGGGACGGCCATGAGTTAAAACTGCACAGCAGGACAGGAACAGGCCTGAGGACCCAGCAGGGTATTCTGGGCAAACTGGCAATGGTTTCGGTGCTGCTCTCACCAGCACACTCTTTTGAGGCTTTCAGTGGGAGATTTCCACATCTATAGGAAATGCTGGGGTCTTAAATGAAGACTCCCAAATCCCACCAGGGTTCAGGTCTCGCTGAGGCCTGACTCGCATCCATACACATGCACGGTCTTGGTGCTCTGAGCTCGGGTGAGCCATGTGCTCCAGATCGGCCTAGTGCGTGCGGGGTCTACTCGTGACAGCAGCCCAGACCCGGACAGTGCCCAGCTGAAGCACAAGGACCTGGGCAGCTCACTGCTGGTGTCGGGGATGTGGCTTAGTATCCTCCACCCTGATGCAGAAACAAAAATACGGAACATGGGAAATATAAAAACAAAATATTCAGGATATACTCCTAGGCTCACAGAGACAAAGGCAGCAAGGTCACCTCAAGGATGTTTAGAACAGCACCTGGGCCATCAGGGGCACCTGCCCAAAGAAGGAACGATGCCCCGGTCTCTAAGATGGGTGAGGAGAGGCAGCCAGGAAGCTGGTGAGATGCTGCAGGGGCGTGGGGGTGCTCTTCTTCCTAGCTTTCCCGTGTGTCCCATGGCTTACGCAACCAGCACGGGCTGCGCGCAATTCTCATGTAGGTTCGTGGTGGGTTTTTTTTGGTAAAAGAGCCCTAACTGGCTGGGCTTGGTGGCTCACATCTGTAATCCCAGTACTTTGGGAGGCCAAGGTGGGTGGATCACGATGTCAGAAGTTTGAGACCGGCCTGGCCAACATGGTGAAACAGTCTCTACTAAAAATACAAAAATGAGCTGTGTGTGGTGGCGCGTTCCTGTAATCCCAGCTACTCAGGAGGCTGAGGGAGGAGACTCGCTTGAACCTGGGTAGCAGAGGTTGTTGTGAGCCAAGATTGTGCCATTGTACTCCAGCTTGGGCAACAAGAACAAAACTCCATCTCAAAACAAAAACCGTAATTTAGACTGTTTTCTTAGCAAGTTGTCATCCTCATCTTCCCCGCCCCTCGCTGAACTGGCATCTGACCCACTTGTGGCTGGGCCCAAGCTGGCATTGAGTGGGCCCAGCCAGCTGGGTTGACCCACTCATTTCCAGGGGTCACAGCCTTCAGCCAGAGCCCCAGGCCGTAGGCCAGGCAGGGCGGTTTCCAAACTACAGAGGAGAAGGGGGATCCTGGCCATACCAAGAGCAGAAGCCAAGGTTGTCTCCTGGAGAGGAGCACACTGGAGGCAGTGCCGAGCCGCGGGCACACAGTCTCGGGAGATGGAGGAAGATCCCGCAGACAGAGCTGAGTGCTTGCCCACTCCTGAAGTCCACAGGACGACCACAGACGGATGTCTGTTCAGGAGAGAAGTGCTCAGAGAAGGCTGGTAACGAGCCTGGCCACTCTGCTCATCTCACCAGACTCTGGCTGCAGCTCTCCACCATCCATGCTATCGCCCAGCAAGCAAAGCACCAGGGGCAACATGGGGGTACACCAGCCCCCGAGGGACAGGTCCCTAATGCAACCAGCAGCCTTGAAAATGGCAGTGAAGGGCTGGGAATGGTGACTCATGCCTCTAATCTCAGCACTTTGGGAGGCCAAGGCAGGCAGATCATCTAAGGTCAGGAGTTCAAGACCAGCCTGACCAACATGGCGAAACCCTGTCTCTACTAAAAATACAAAAATTAGCCGGGCATGGTGGAGGGTGCCTGTAATCCCAGCTACTAGAGAGGCTGAGGCAGGAGAATCGCTTGAACCCGAGAGCCCTGCTGCAGTGAGCCGACATTGTGCACTGCACTCCAGCCTGGGCGATACAGTGAGGCTCCGTCTCAAAGAAAAAAAAAAAAAAAAAAAACACGTCAGTGAGGAATGAGGGTGGAGACTGCCAGGCTCTCACGTTAGATTCTAAATGGAACATAACCCTGCTGCCGCCCGCCCCTGTCGCAGCTCCCGCAGCTCCACACAGAGGCTCGGGCAGCCCTGCGGCTCTCAGTCACTCCCGACGCTCGGAGACATGTGCCACCAGAGGGGACGAAATCAAGAGGGGGAGGTGCCCTGAGCCAACTCTGCCAAATTGCCCCACAGAAATCTAGACACGAAGGCATAGAATTTTCTGTGCACCAACATCCGCAACCAACCTAATTAGAAATACTTAGTTTTTACTCTGAAATTATCCAATCTCGCACACAAAACCTTCACCTCTACTCTCTCTTCTGTTTTGTTTTATGCAGATGTGTCGTATCTTTGGCCCACGAGAGGCCTTTGATGTCACCAATTACTAATGGGGAAACCGAGGCCAGAGAGCAAGGAGGCTTGTCCAAGGCACCCAGATTCGGAGAGCAGGGTGGGGCCCCTGCGTCCTGGTCGCCAGGCCTGCTGCCTCCCCACCACCTCTCCCTTCCATTGCTTCTGGGCCTCACCCAGCACAGAAACTGGAATTTGGGAAGTCCATGCCCCACGCATGACTCAAAGCTTAGTGAGAAGCAGACGTGTGGACGCACGACCTGGCCCCTCACACGAGGTCCAGCGGCTTCTCTGGGAAGAAACATGCGTCAGGTGCACCACGGGGGGTCTTGCCAAGCTGAGGTCGCTGCAGGGTCCTGCTCTGCTCGGCAGGAACTGGAGCCCTCTCAGGAGCAGGGGTCTCAGGTTTCTTGCAAGAAAACTCGGGGGCTGCCCAGGAAGCCCTGCCCTTCCCGCAGCACAGGGTCCAGCACCCAGAGGTGGAGACACACCCTGTGGGGGCCTGTCCGGCTAGGGTCAGCCAGAGCTCTGGGTGGCAGCAGGGGCGCTGGTGGGGAGAGGCATTCCTGGCCACACACACTGCCTTCAGGGGCCTCCGGCGCATCACCAAAAGCTGACAGGGCTGACTATGGCCAGAAGTGGACATTAACAGAAATTAAGTGCGGCTGGCTGTGTGCAGTGGCTCACGCCTGTAATCCCAGCACTTTGGGAGGCTGAGGCAGGCGGATCATGAGGTCAGGAAATCGAGACCATCCTGGCTAACACGGTGAAACCCCGTCTCTACTAAAAAATACAAAAAAATTAGCCGGGCGTGGTGGCAGGTGCCTGTAGTCCCAGCTACTCAGGAGGCTGAGATAGGAGAATGGTATGAACCCGGGAGGCGGAGCTTGCAGTGAGCCGAGATCATACCACTGCACTTCAGCCTGGGCGACAGAGCGAGACTCCATCTCCAAAAAAAAAAAAAAAAAAAAGAAAAATTAAGTGCAGCTGCAGGAAGGGAAAAGCGTTCTTGGCATACTCTTTCTAAAAGCAAAGTACACTCACATCTGTAATTTCAACACTTTGGGAGGCCGAGGTGGGCAGATGACCTGAGGTCAGGAGTTCGAGATCAGCCCGGCCAACATGGCAAAACCCCATCTCTACTGAATATACAAAAATCAGCCAGACATGGTGGCTGGTGGCTCGTGCCTATAATCCCAGCTACTTGGGAGGCTGGGGCAGGAGAATTGCTTGAACCTGGGAGGCAGCGGTTGCCGTGAGCCAAAATCACCCCAGCCTGGGGAACAGAGCAAGACTCCATCTCAAATACATAAATAAATATTTAAAAATAAAAACCAAGTGTAAGCATGAAATGAAGATTGCCAGGCACAGCCTCTCCTGACTGCACTGGCCTGGCACCAGGTACGGGGCAGGGGTACCACATTTGTCATCTTCAGGAGAAGACGTCACCCATACTTTACAGAGGAAGAAACTACAGCTCACAGGGACACGAAATCACCCCAAGTCACAAGGCAAGCCCGGGGTGGGCGGAGTCCAACCCAGGCTCACCAACTCCAAGGAAGATGCTCCATCACACCAACCCCAGGCCAGAATGTTCTAGGTGCTCTGCAGTCCAGGGAGAGCTGCCCAGTTGACGCCCACGGAGAACAAGCACATCCTGGGGGAGAGACGGCTTACTGGCCTCTTCGCTACGAGGACCCCTCCCATGGTGCCACGCAGGCAGGTTCTTCCCCAGGCTTTAAAGACCATGCCTGGGGACTGCTGACTTGGGGTGTGGAGGGGGGATCTGCTAAAAGAACCAAAGTGCCTACGAGAGTCTGAAAAGGAGTCCTTGGGATGCCTGGTGGCTAACGACAGGGCTGGGGAGAGACCAGGCAGCAGGTGCCCCCATCACAGCCACTGCTCTCTTCTCTGACTGGGGACCAGCCCTGGCGAGGCTTTAGACCTCACTCCACCTTGACCTTTCAGAGCAAAAACGGCCACACACAATCCGTAAGCAAACGGGCATCTCTGCATTCCTGTAAAACTTTACTTGCAAAAACAGGCGGGTGGGCCAGTTTTCTGACTCCCACTACACCAAGACTAGTCACTGCCCTGCTGGACAACAGCCACTGAAGGCTGCACCTGCAGGGCCAGAAAGAGGAACTGCCCAGGCGGCGACAGCATTTCCTCCCAGCCACCCGCTGAGGTCTGCAGGCGAGAAGGCCAAAGACCGCGGGCCCGTGTCAGGTGCCCCGAAACAAGCTCTTCTCACAAAGGCTCAAAAGTGTTTTATTTTATTCTTCCTAGCTAGGACTGAACCCATCAGAAATGTTCCATTTCATCACCAGAGGCGAGTCCTTTTCTCAGGAATTTATGGCACTGACTCATGGCCTAAGGTCTAAAGGGCTTCAAATGAGGCACCTGATAAAAGAGGTGAGCACAGGTTTGCTGAGGACCAGCATCTGCTGCAATGGGGAAGGAGTCGGGAGGCCCCAGCACCGTGGGGACCATCGCTCACTTCCAGAATAGATGACGACTTGTGGTCAAAGAACATGCTCAGAGCCACATCCTCAACTGAAGTGTGAAACCAAGTCCATCAGCGTCGCACACACCCACTCACGGCCTCACACTGAGGCTGCCGCAGCTCTCACCAGTGCTGGCTACACAGAGCATCATCTGCCATCCCCACTCGACGTGATCCCCACTTCTCTTGCCAAGCGGCTTCAAAGACGGTACTCCAGCCCACACCACATCACTGAGCCCTGTCTGAACAATTCCTTTCATAACTTTCCACCCCTGAGGTCTTGCCAACACCAAGTACACTGTTAGAGGCACCCTGACTGCCCCACCCCTCAAAGACCCATCTGATGCCACCACATGTGCAACCCTCAAGCCGGGACACTGGCCCTGTTCAAAGGGCAAATGTTCACGTGCCATTTTCTCCAGGGCCGCCTCAGCTGCAGGAACCGAAGCCTCCCCAAATCCTCCTCTTTCTGAGTGGTTTCCAACCATAAAGCAGTAGTGTTTCCTGTTTCCTTTTAACTCCTGAAGTATCTCCACACTCAGGCAGGGGCTGGTTTAGCTGGAAACAACAAACTCGACTTTGTTTTCAATAACGCCTACGGGCCAGGGATTGTGCAGTACAAGAGACCTAACCCAAATGAATCGAGTCTTTGGGAAGCCACATTCCACCTGGCCTGCCCTTAAAGACACCATGGAAGAGAAACATGACAGAGCAGCAGATGAGCAGATGCTGAAATGCACAACATAGCCACAGTCCTGCTGGGGGAAGTCCCAGGAGGAAGTGAGAATTCACACCAGGCTGTCTAGAAAGAGAACTTTGTGGCAGCCATGGGCCCTTGGGACAGCAGAGTAAGGGCTTGGGAGCATGGAGTATGGCGGGTGGTGGGTCCCAAGCTGGGTTCTGAGGACTTGGTTGGGGGCAGTCATGGCCCAGAAGCTTAGATGTGGGGCCAGAGGACAAGCAGGTCGGCCCCTTGATGTGTGTGGCTTTCACCACCCTCCCTAACAACCCGTCTGTCAAGAGCTCCCCTCCCTACCAGATACGATGCTTTAGCAGGGTGCTCTCCCAACCTCTCAGGCACCCAGAGCTTCTATGGTTTCTTGGGAATCCTCCCCCTTAAATCTTGCCATCCAACTCCTCTCCAGACCCCCACATTCTGCAAGCCCAGGTGCTCACTCCACACTAGTCCAATAATCCGGGCAGGGATTCTTCCTCCATATCCATGCTTAAGTCCAACTCTAGGAATATTCTTTCATGAATCTCAACTCTGAGGTCAGAGCTTCGAGATCTTTGCAGGTGAAGCAACATCCTGTTTGTCTTCCATCGTGTAATTAATGGCCTCCCACTCCTGACACCCCTTCCCCTCCTCCTCAGATTCCTCACTCAGGATTTAATTAGGAGCAATCTCCTGGGACATTCTTTCATCAGAGCCACAGGAGACAAAAACTAAGATGAAGCATTTTACACATTTCCTCATTTGACGAAAAACACTTTAGTATTGGGACTAATATGAATTAGCACTACACTTCTGGCAAATTATCTGTCACTAAAACTAACCTTCTTCACTACAATTATTGTTTAATTATTATTTTTTGAGACAGTCTCACTCTATCACCCATAGTGGAGTGCAGTGGCGCAACCTCCACCTCTCAGTTCAAGCGATAGTCCTGCCTCAGCTTCCCGAGTAGCTGGGACTACAGGCACGCATCACCACTCCCAGCTAATTTTTTTGTATTTTTAGTAGAGGCAGGGTTTCGTCATGTTGGCCAGGCTGGTCTCAAACTCCTGACCTCCGGTGATCCACCCGCCTCAGCCTCCCAAAGTGCTGGGATTACAGGTGTGAGCCACCATGCCTGGCCCCTACTCCAGCTATTTTATGAGACAGAGACTGTACTGCTACTTTACCTTCATGTTCTGAGTTTCAATTTTACCATTTGGAAATCAAACCTGGTTAAATGGAGGATGATGAAAAGAGCAAGTATAACACAGATATATTCGGAAAGATTAGTTACCCCTCCCCCAAAGAATTGATTCCTACAGTAAAGCATTTCTTTTTTTTTTTTTTGAGACGGAGTCTTGCTCTATTGTCCAAGCTGGAGTGCAGTGGTGTGATCTTGACTCACTGCAACCTCTGCCTTCCGGGTTCAAGCGATTCTTCTGCCTCAGCCTCCCGAGTAGCTGGGACTACAGGCATGCGCCACTACGCCCAGCTCATTTTTTGTATTTTGACTAGAGACAGGGCGTCACCATATTGGCCAGGCTGGTTTCCAACGAGATCCACCTGCCTCGGCCTCCCAAACTGTTGAGATTACAGGCGTGAGCCAGCGAGCCCAGCCCATAATTTTTAACAAAATCTTAACTGTAAAAGAAAGGGATGAACCACCTTAACTGTGCTAAAGTTAGTCAGCTCTGAATCAAGTGCTCCAGTGCTGAATAGACAGACATTGCCTCAAAGAACCCAATGGACAAGAGTAATTTAAAATCTAATTTCACATACAAAACAGGAATGCTTGAGTAGAAAGGCAAGGGAGTGACCACTAAGCCCTATTTAAAAAGAAAAACCAAACAGTAAAACATACACCCACACTTATAAAAGGAAAATCACAGGTAACAAAAGCCTATACTGTCATTTCCTGGGAGTCCATTCTCTGAGGAGGGGGCTTGGTCAAATGAGCAATGGAAACAGTTGGAAGTTGTGGGGAGAGACAGGAGTGTTGGCATCTCAAACCCTCATTTCTACCCGCAAGGCGGCCTTAGCAGTAACTCCAGATTCTCATTTCCTGATCATAGTCATGCCATGCTGAGAATGGTCTCAGTCAGGCTTCTCAAACTTGAAGAGGGATCCGAGCCTTTCTGGGAAGCCTCATGCATGGCAAATGTTGGCTGTCACGGCACAAAGCCAAGTGCAATCATGTAAGCTCAACTGACAGACCCAGCAAAGTTAGTGTAAGGCTTGTCAACTGCCTTGAATAAACAGGTAACAACTTCTTCAAACAGGCTTTTTTTCAAAGTTTCAATCCTGCACAACTCCCAAGACACTCTTCCTCGGCTTCACAACTCTTTTTTTTTTTTTTTTTTTTGAGACGGAGTCTCGCTCTGTCTCCCAGGCTGGAGTGCAGTGGCCGGATCTCAGCACACTACAAGCTCCGCCTCCCGGGTTTACGCCATTCTCCTGCCTCAGCCTCCCAAGTAGCTGGGACTACAGGCGCCCGCCACCTCGCCCGGCTAGTTTTTTGTATTTTTTTAGTAGAGACGGGGTTTCACTGTGTTCGCCAGGATGGTCTCGATCTCCTGACCTCGTGATCCACCCGTCTCGGCCTCCCAAAGTGCTGGGATTACAGGCTTGAGCCACCGCGCCCGGCCCACAACTCTTAATAAAGGTAATAAAAGGTTTCTATTACCATCTGCCCAACAGCATGAGCATTTCGCTTGATGAAAGACAAGCTGCAAACTAACCTGGAAATTCCTGTCTTTTGGCGAAGACAGTGAGAAAACTAAGCTAATTAGAAAACAGACTGAAAGATTCCCTACCTGGCTCTTCCTGGACAACCCTAAAGCAACCCTTAACATGAGCAAAATTCCCTTCGAAAAATCATACTACACACTACGGACGCATCTTCTAAGAGGTGCTGCGTGGGTGATACGTGCTGTGGATGGAGAGGATGGAGCGCCAACTCTCTAAATGCAAGTCACCGGGGAAAAAAAGGGCCGCCCATGTCAACCCCCGCGCCAGCGTTAATTCAAGCGTCCAGAATGTGAAAGGACAGACCAGCGCAAGGGTTCTGTTTCCAGAGCCAGCAAGTACCCTGGGACAGAGAAGAGAAGGCGTTCACACACCCTGGGCAAAAGAACCTACTGAGAGAAAAAAGTAGAATCACAGCAAAGGGACCCCGAGCCGCCTCCACCGAAAAGCAAAGACGGTGAGGTAGAGACACCCCAAGGTGAAGTGACTCAGTATCCTCAAAACGGTGGACGCCAGCGCGCGATCCTCGCCCTCCGCTCCCAGGGTAGGGGGTCGGGGGAAGCTGGGGACGAGCTGGTGACAAGGGAGCGCGGATTCGAAACCGGAGGAGAGTCGCCGCTCCCGCTGAGCTCTCCTCCGCGCAGAGCAGGGCGTGTGCGGCGGCCACAGGCCCGGACGGCCCAGACCCTTTCGGCTGGCCCGCGCGGCCCTCACCTTGTCCGAGTCCGGGTCGGGTTGGCCTGGCACAAGCGGTACAGGAAGGATTTCGGTCCCGGCACAGCGTCTGCCCAGTGGTGAGGAAGTAGGGGCCGCTGAGGTTGAATCGGACCCTGTTGGATACGCTGCCGGGTCGCTGTGCCAGGGCGTGAGCCCCGCCTTTAAGGGCGGCACAGGCAGCCGCCTCAGACCCGCCCGGAGATCGCCCCGGGCCGGTGGCAGGAACTCGGCAGGAGCTCGCAGTGATTTCCGCCACGATTCCAGTAAGCCCCGCCAGAGCTCCGCTACACCGGAAGGTCCGGCTTTTAACAGCGTTCTCTGCGTTCTCTCCCGCCCACAGGTCCGCTCTTATAGAAGGCCCTCCACAGCCTCACGTGGCAGGCTGAAGTTCCCATCCCGAAAAGCAGCAGGCTGGGCCCGCTTCCGGCAGGAGTGGAACCGGGTTTCGGGCGCCAACGCTAGAGGGCACTGGCAGGGAACCGCCCCCAACCGCGCCCCCACTCGGTGACGGGGTCAAAGGAAGAGCCACGCTAGCAAATCTCTCCACTCTACATGCTTTTTATTACAAGACTACTGAGCATACGAGGAAAATTCATCATCTGGTAACTACACCTAAAGCACAAATATTTGGGGGAAAAAAAAGAAGAGATTCATTAAATTATATGATTAAATCACTGACCCAATAGAAAATTTATATAATAAAGCCAGAAAAAAAGTTGTAAAATATAGTTTACAATAATTATTCACATTCAAGGCTGTACATCAATACATACAACAACGTGAACCCCGAACATGAATTCAATCCAAATAATTCATATATTAGAATTTAAATAACACAGACTGAACTAGAGGCCAATAGCCAGCAAATAACCTTATATAAGAATAAAAATACAAAAGTGTATATCCTAATATCATTGCATTATTTGTTTTCATAAGTCTCTTAATTTTTGCTTTGCCTGTACATCACAGTTACAGCTACAGACCAGGTAGAGATTACGCGTGTTCTGACTGCCACCCGCCTGAAAGACGTACTAGTCATTTCTCCTATTTTATGTTGTGAAGGAGCAGCTACAGCAGCTCTAAATACTGTAACAATTAAATTTTGCCAACGTCCAACTTAAAGTCATAATAGAGGCTTTTACCAGCACAATGACCCCTATTTGTAGTCATTCTGCCAGATGGTGAGGCTATGTGGGTTACACGGCTGAAAAAAGATCTGCCTTTTGTAAAAAGTTCCCTGTACATAGTTTGGTGTTTCTTCATATTGAAGAAATGAGTTATGGGGAAAATTCAGGTACACACGTAGCCTCGTTCAGTTGTGCTCACCACAGCCATCTCAACAGATCAAAGTGCTCTTTGTTGGAAACGCCTTCCTCCTCACCAGTTCTCCACAGGCAGCCTCATCTACAACCCTGCAATTTTGGGCCAGAAGTTGGTGGCCCCTCAGAGGCTCCGAAGTGCCTCCAGCCCCGATTCAGGCACTTGCCACGTGTGCTGCATAAGAAGGGACCCCACCCAGTGAGTCAACATAGGTCCATGTCAGGTTTGAAAATAACTGGGGAAAAGTGTATGACAACATCTTCCAGAACATAGTACCTTCACCGTATTCTCACAGCAGCTGCGATCTCTGAAGTCTCAGCAGTGAGCACCCCGGCTCTGTGGACCAGCCAGGCAAGGGGGCCTCAGGCTTCAGAGGAGGGCAAGAAACCAAATTCTGTGCTATTTGGCCATAATCTCTGGTAGAGTGCAGCAGCACTGAACGCGGTGCCTAGAAAAACCTCCTGCATGTTCCCCCGTACAATCAATGGACACCAACTAAAGGGGAGAAATGAAAAATCCAACCAAATGTGGGTGGTCTGGACTTGCCGCCAGCCAGGCAAGCTGCAACACTGTGGGCAGGGAGTGGGGAGGAGGCGGCCTGAAATCTACACCAGCTGGGACAACCACGCCCTACAATGAAAAAGCCAGCCTGGCTGCGGGGCTCTTCTGAACCACTAAGGCCTGAAGCAGGGGCGGGAGCGGGGAGACAAATACACTCGGAAAACCCAATCAGCGACATGGTTTTTTTCAAGTGGAGGCTTTGTTCTGCTACTGATTCCAAATGGCCTAATGTACTTTCTGAGTCTATAAACTTAATTACAAATCACTCACTAAGCATGTGGCAAGGTCAGTTCAACACTTGTTACCTCTGCTGACTGTGCAGATGCAAATTCAGTACCATTGTGGACACAAAGTACAAGATTCTGAAAATACCGCCAAGCGCTTGAAAGCCACAGCAGCAGGGATGGCAGAGCGCTGACATGCAGGCGGAGCCAGGTTCTTGCAACCAAAACAAGGAAACTGGCTCTTGGAAAAAATCGGCCACAAATGGATTGCAGCAATGACATCCTCTTAGCATTTAAATAAAGAGCGGTCTTATTCAGACATTCTTTGGAACACACACAGTTTATCAGAAACTGATTTGTTCAGAATCTGTAGGACACAACTAAGGTGGTTCTGCTACTGGAACTCTGAGCATCTCAACATAAGGTTGAGAGAGAGAGACAGAGAAATATATTTAAAATGAACAAACTCTTTGACCTCAAAATACCACTTCTAGGCATCTAAGGGGGAAAAAAAGTAAGAAATCAGAAAATTTTAAGGATATTCATCACAGCATTATTTAAATAGTGGAAAAATCAGAAACCGTCTAAATATTTTACAGTAGGGAAATGGTCAGATAAATTACAGTAAATGGACAACGACTAAACACTACAATTGTTAAAAACGTGTTTCTGAGAAACTCATGACATGGGAAAATGCTTAAAATATCAAGTGAGAAGACGAGGCAAACGGCGTGTGTCGGATGTTCCCAATTTAGTTGAAAAAGTGAACAAATGGCGGGGCAGGATACAGGCCAAAATGCTCACAGTGGTCTTCTCTGGGCGGCGAGCCTACAGCTGATCTCTTGTCAGAGACAAATGTCAGTTTTGAGTCACCCAGAGCCCTGTGCTGGTGCCTGGGGGTCTGTGCCATGGGACAGTGTCCACAATTCCTCTGAGGAAGGGCCGCAAATCCCACAGTGTGTCCCAAGAGGGCTGGAGTAGGCGGAGTCCCCAGCGGCTGTGGCATGATCAGCCATCTCTCTCAAAAAGAATTAACAAGCCTTCCGTAAGTTAAGGTTCCACGTGGTAGCCGTGGTGCAGAGCCATTTCACTAGCGTGGAGAGGCTTGTGCTCCACACCAGGACTGCCCACCGCCCTGGCTGGGGCCAAAGAGGGGAGAAAAGAGTCCCTCAGAAGCCAGCCCCCAGCTGTGTCCCAGAGAAAGGCAAGGCACCTGGGGCATCTAGGCCGGCAGCGACCACAGCCTCCCTCCCCTTTGTGCCGAGAAGCCACACAGAGTGTGGTCCTGACATTCCACCTGTCCTTGCCCACATGTGGGGAGGCACATGGCCCCAGGTCTATTAAACGGCAGGTGAAATCTTCCTCACCTTGGATAAACCCACAACTGTAATTCCATGTAAGCATGTCTGTGTGCACACATGGTACCCCACGTTCCACCGTAGAGTGTAAGGCACCTGCATGCCAGGTGATGGCTCTAAGGATGTGCTAGATAAAACTGGAGTTGACATGAGCAAGCACAGGGTAAAGAAAGAAAACACACGAGCCTTTAAAAAGGTAAGAGAAAGGGGCTGGGCGAGGAGAAAGGTGGTGACCCACAGAAGGGCTTGGCTGTCATTAGCTCAGGCAATGGCATCGTCAGCTGTCAGCTGCCAGCTCTGGCTCTGAGTCCCTAGTTCTGTGGCTCTGGAGGTTAAGATGGAGCTTGTCAGTGACGCCCAGGAGGTGGTGGCTCTATCCAGAGGAAGAACACACGGAAGAGTCTCCTCAAGCAGCCCAGCCAAGTGCTCCAATTAAAGCCACGTCCCTGCTCCCCTTGTTTCCCTATAACCAGACGCCCTGAGAGACGTCTTTCCTGTGCCTGTATGTGCAGTTAGGAGGGTTAGGAAACCACTCTCCTACACGGAGACACAGGACGTTCTGAGATGGATAAAAGAGCTGATAAGGAGAAGTAAGCCTGAACAGAAATTCCTGAAAGGACCAAGAGAGACTCCCCAGCACAGCCAAGCCTTTCCAAAAGCCAGGAGGAGGAGAGAGGACTTGACTCCGGCCACAGGCCCAGGGCAACGTGCTGGGCCCCGGAGCGTCCTGCTCCCTGGGGCGCCCCCGGGTAGGTGTAGCCCACTCATCCCAGCTCAAGGTCACAGGCTCACGTGCAGCTCACACACAACAGCAGCCAAAGCCCAGGCAGTCCAGGCTCCCATCTGCACTCACCTAGCTAAAAAGAGCCATTCTCATCATTAGCAGTGTAAAAAGGACACCTTCCCTCTCAGTTTGGACCTGGCCTGACACACAGGGTCACTGCTGAGTCATCTGTGACTTGGGAGTAGGGATCAGGGAGGGTGGACACAGTTGAGTCAGAGGCAGGTCTGTGGGCAGCGATGTCTGCCTCTCCCCCACGGGACTGAGGGCTGCCCTCCAGGGACAACCTGGGCAGGGAGAGGAGGACCTGGACCTGCCAGGCCAGCAGAAGCAGTGTCTGCGTGGGGAGTAGCTAGGCAAAGGACAAATGCATCTGGCCTATCTGTGCTGTACGGCAGGGAAGGTCACCAAAGCATCAAAGGGAAACAGCCCCAAAACCGGTAGAGGAAAGTACACCAGCAAGCTGGGGTTGAAGTGTCCTGTTCCCGCCTCCTGTGCAACAGCAACTGGCAAAGTCCACTCTCTATGGGGCCAGATGAGCTCGCAGCGAGAGAAGGCTGTGAGATTTTTGATGCAGAGATGTAGAAGCTCTGAGCGGGCTCTGAGAAATTTCAGCCACAGCACAAAACGGGTGTGTGTGATGGTGGTGCCTGCACTCCCTGGTGTGGTCTGCAGGAGACAGAATCACCCTGGGTCTGCTGAGGCCAGGGTTCTCTCAGACCCTACTTCATTGACTGGGGAGGCCTGGACATTTAAACCGTTTAGTAGGTCCTCAGGCCTCTCTCCTCCACACACAGGTCGGCATGCCCTCTCTGCTCTGGCTGGATTCTCCAAGGCACCTCCTGGCCCCACCCAGGGCTTGGGGCAGACCTATCTCATGCAGTGAGCCAGTTGGGTACTAATTGGGCTCACCTCTGACAGTACCGCTCCCAGCATGCGCTCGGCTTCCAGCCCCAGAGACCAACACTGCTAAGTAGGACAAGGAATCCGGAGCCCTTGATGGCACCCTCCACTGGGCAGCCTGCTCCCACACCACTCCAACCCCTCCCGCTCCTCACCACGCCAGTCTGCCTGCCGACACAGCAGGGGCCACAGAAAGCCTACCACCAGAGCCACCACAGGGATATGCAATGGGCCCAGCCAGGCCTAAGGGCCATACACAGGGAGACGCAAGAAAGGGAGCACATGACAGAAGCACAGAGGCTCCCTCCACAGAGAGGTGCGGCCCCCTGGCAGGGCCGCAGAGGCTCCCTCCCTGGTGAAGAGTTCCAGGACCACAGTGGGAGGGACAGAAAGCGCCAAACACACCCGGTCCCCTTAGCCACAGCAGGACCAGCACACAGTAGGGGCAGGGCGGGTGCATGGTTCGGACTGATGCTAGGAGAAGCTGGTGACACCAGGTCTGTCCACTAGTCTGGGTGGGACTCGGCTGACGTGCGCGGAGCTGGGTCCCCATGGCAACAAGGGCACATGGAGGCCTCCACGGAGCACAGAGAGCAAGCAAAGCGACCCTGAATTCCTTTGTGTTTGTTACTGGTTTTGTTCTTTGTGTGGTTGGGTGTGTTTTTTCTTCTTTTCTTTTAAATAAAAATGCTACAAGGTTTCCGCCTCTGCGTTCCCCTTGTGATGGCTGGCAGGTGGTCTGGAAGCGTCCCGGATGGCGGCCAAGCCGCGCTGGGGCAGGTGTCCTGGCAGCGAAGGCAGCCCGGCCGCAGGCCACGTCACTGCACAGCGGCGTCTGGGTGGCTCTGGTATCGCTGCCTCCAAACCTCCTGGATCTTCCTGCACCACTTGTGTGCGTTCCCACTGGGGTCCATCAGATAATACGTCCGGTTAGGCTGCAAAGACAGAAGCCGTTTAGTGCTCCCGAAGGAGTCCCACCAAAACCCCCAACCCAACCTGGTGAGTTGCCTGCTACCAGCCATTCCGAGTCCTGGAAGCACATGGGTGTGGTGGTTCTTCACACAAGCAGAAAGCAAATATGCAGGCTGATGACCACACCCCAGTCACCACCAAAATGAAAAACAAGCACTGGGTGTCCCTTGCCCCTCAGGACTGAGCCACTAGTGTGGGCATCTGGGATGTCGGAAAGGGCGAGGCAGCTGCCCCATCCCCGCTGCTCCCTCTGGCCAAGGCCTGCGGCTGCTTTCCATGTGCTGCAAAGCCCTCCCATTGCCCTGCACACAGGAATCCCTGGGAACAGACTCACCGTGTGGACAAAGAACGTTTTAAAATTCTTGGCCTCTGGTCGAAGTTCTTGTGACCAAGGAATTTCACCTTTCAGGACTTTGTTGACAGGATCCACGTAATATAAATGTGGTCCTTCTGTGAGCAACAACTGTCGTCGTCGTGCGAATAAACCCTGACACCAAAACACACAAAACAGGCCTCAGAGGCCAGTGCTGGCAGCATCTCCTGGAGCCTAGAGGGCTGGGCGGCCCCTCAGAGCTGTTTGAAGCACAGGACCACCGCCACCACCTGTGCACTCACCGAGGGGCAGGGTACTTCCTGCCCCACCGGGCCCAGTTCCTAAGGTCACAGGGGCTGCAGCTCAGGCCCATCCAGGTCAGGCCCATGGCTCCCCTGGCCCCTCTGCTCTGCCTGGGACAGGAGCCTGCTCTCGGGAGCCGGCCTCCACACACCCGCACCAAGGTCCTTGCCTGCGTAGGACACACGGCTAGGAACAGAGGCCAGGAGCCTGCGCTTGGAAGTGGCCCCATGTGAGCACCTGGAGTTGAATATTTTCTAATCAAGCGTTAAAGCTAACAGTTACTGGTTTGTGTTCTGTCTGATCATACTGAAATTCCTGATCTGATGTTCTACAGAAGTAATATGATTTATATTTGAGGAAGGTACAAGATGATCAAATAAATATCTGAGCACATCCACAGTCCTGCCTGGCTCCACACAGACCACGTGCTAAGTGCTGGATCCCTTCAATCCATAAAATAAAGAGCAGCCCTTCAATGGTTTTGAAACACTTCTAAAGTAATATGAGAACCCTGGCTACGATATCAGACGTGGCCTCTTCAACTTGATGGAAACCTCACAACAGGCAGCCCCAGGCTCCCAAGAGCGTGCCGAGGTTGCTTCTGTTCTGCCCTATCACCCACCACGTGTGTGGCTCCGCACGGCTTCTCTCGAGGGCTCACAGCCTTCCCGAGCTTGAAATCTAGAGATGATGTTTGAGGAGAATTAAGAGAGGGAAGGATTCCACACCATCAAGCTGCCCTCCCTTGAGCTGGAGTTGGGGAAGATGCAGGCGTGCGTGCGGAGCATCGGGACCACTGACCACTCACCTTCCGCTTATCCACCGGGCCCATCTTTAGTATTAAATTATTTTCTACAAACTGGTGCCTGTGGAAAGAAATAAGAAAGAGACGCTCCTGTGAAAATCACAAACAGAAGTTCTCCACGCTCCTTCTGGCACATGAGCTCCCCATGGCCTTGGCCTTCCCCTCAGAGCCGGCCTCACTTTGAGATGAGCAGAGAACACCACATGTAACCCAGCACGCACGCCACTGCCATGGACAGCCTTCATCTGTATCTGCAACGGAGCCTGCAGATACCAGACACAGTGCCTGTTGTCCCCTCATTGCCAGTGGCATCCACACAGCAGGGAAAAGGTTGGGGAGGACCGTGCTGCAGAAACGGGCAGGTGACACAGGTTATTGCTGCCTAAACAAAGCTGTGGTGAGGCGCAGAACTGCCTCCCGAAAGGTGGCTGCCCGTGGAGTCAACAGCTGGAGGAGATGATCACCCTCAAGTTACCCCGCAAGCTGGGACCCCCGATTCAGTGCTCAGGACCCGCAGAGTAGTTTATAATCACAAAGCCCTGAAAGACCCAAGTTGGACTTGCCGTAAGAACATCTCCTCTGGCTTTTCCATCATAGTAAAACACTTTTATTCAGAGATGACAGAAATTCAAAGAGCAACTTTCAAATACAGGCTTTGATTCAATGTACATTATGAGCAAGCACACCTCACTTCTGATTCTTGAGAGTTCAGAGATTTTTGTTTTTAAAGACAAAGTCTTGCTCGGTCACCCAGGTTGGAGAGCAGTGGCGCCACCACAGCTCACTGTAGCCTTGATCTCCTGCGCCCAAGCCGTTTTCCCACCTCAGCCTCCCAAATAGCTGGGACCACAGGCACACATCACCATGCCCGGCTAACTTTTTTTCCTTTTTTTTATGAGATGGGGTCTTGCTAATGTTGCCCAGGCTGGCCTTGAACTCCTGGGCTCAAGCAATCCTTCTGCCTCAGCCTCCCACAGTGCTGGGATTACAGGCATGAGCCACTACACCTGGCCAAGGTATTATTTTATTGATTGACTGATTGCTTGAGACAGGGTCTCACTCTGTCACCCAGGCTGCAGTGCAGTGGTGAGATCTCGGCTCACTGCACCCTCTGCCTCCGGGTTCAAGAGATTCTCCCACCTCAGCCTCCGGAGTAGCTGGAGCTACAGATGCATGCCACCATGCCAGGCTAATTTTTTTTTTTTTTTTTTTTTTTTGAGACACAGTCTTGCTCTGTTGCTCCCAGGCTGGAGCACAGTGGTACAATCTTGGCTCACTGCAAGCTCCGCCTCCCGGGTTCACGCCATCCTCCTTAGTCTCCCAAGTAGCTGGGACTACAGGCACCCGCCACCACGCCCAGCTAATTTTTTTTGTATCTTTAGTAGAGACGGGGTTTCACCGTGTTAGCCAGGATGGTCTCAATCTCCTGACCTTGTGACCCTCCTGCCTAGGCCTCCCAAAGTGTTGGGATTACAGGCATGAGCCACCGCGCCTGGCCAATAATGTTTTATATTTGAAGAAGGCATAAGACGATCAAATAAATATCCGAGCACATCCACATGCCTGCCTGGCTGCACACAGGGCCAATAGCACTTGTAAGAAGACCGGACTGGCGGAGCTGGGGGCACAGCATCCTCCCCCAGGGCTTACCCAGCCCCACCACCTGACCCACGTAGACCTGGGCAGAGGTGCCCAGGCCTGCCCCAAGAGGGAGGACCCAGGGCCTGGCCTCACACACACACCCCATCCTGTGGGTTTGAAGCAAGAGGAGTGTATGGCATGTGGGCAAGTGCAGCCCTCCTCTCACACCAGGGACTTCACCATCAAACACACACAACGTGGGGGTTAAAACAAAGAGAAACAAATCAAGAAGGGTCCTGAAAAGGACATGTGATGAGGAAGACCCGATATACCACAGCACAGAAAGCACAGAGCACAGAAATGCCTGGAGGGACCACAGAGCCGGCAGGAAGCCACTCTGACAGACAGGCCTGTGACCAGGAAACAGCGCAGAGGGGTAACAAGGAAATTCATAATAAACTACACCGGGGCAGGCAGTGTAGGAGGGACAAGGTCCCTTTGAGCCCAGGCTGGTCAGAGCTCTTGCAGGCGGATGAGGACGGAGAAAGCCCCATGGCCTCTCCCATCCTCAGCTTTCACCACACGCCAGCAAGTGCCAGAACAGGTGATGAGATACAAGGTTTAAAATATCAACTCGAAGGAGAGAAAAACCACAAGAACAAAGCAGCCCATCCCTGCAACCTGTGTGGGAGGGGCCGCCTTCCTTGCTGAGAGTGAGAACAGCAGCCCAGCATTGAGCTGCGGGAGCCACAGCAAGATGACAAAGCCACCTCCACCTAAAAAACCACCAGGACCACAGTTGGGGTGGGAAAGAATTTCCAGATCCAGCCGCCGTGGGCCTCCACCTGCACCCCACAGCAAATTCACAGTGCCACGAGAGGCTTGGAACTCAAGAGAAAACTCAGCAAACTGGCACCAACTAAAAATTCCCAGAAGAGGAATTCAAGTGACACAAAAAACTCTCAATGGCCCTAAACGAAGAAATTGAGCTGGGCTGCTCTGCCCTGATCAGCTGGGCATGCCACAGGCATGGGCGTGCAGGAGTGGCGCTCCTGCTCGGCACCTGCAGCCTGGGGAGGACTCACTGAGGAAGCGATTCGGAAATAGGACTGAGAAGTAGCCTCGCTTCCAGAAATCCATCCGAGAAAAAAAAAAGGGCACAGGCAAGGAGCCCAGAGGCACTCCCAGCAGTGTCACCCATGCCAGGGACACTGAAGCTCCAGAGCGGCTCAGCGACAGAACACGCCAGCACCTTGGGGAGGCAGGCAAGGGCCCCACAGACAGGTGCCACCCACCCCTGCGCCAGCATCACCTGTGAGAGACAATGAAACGGACAACATCCATTCCCCCGTGGCCCAGGGACACGTGGACAGAGACTGCGGGCAAAGCTCCACTGGTGGCATCGAGAGCAGAGCATGTGCTCAGCAGATTCACCCACCAGCTCACAACAGGAAACAGCCCCTTGCTGTCACCTACTTGGAAGTTTCCATACTTCTAGGAATCACCTTGATTTTTCTCTTTTTTTTTTTTTTTGAGACGGACTCGCACTCTCTTGCCCAGTCTGGAGTGCAGTGGCGCAATCTCGGCTCGCTGCAACCTCTGCCTGCCGGGTTCAAGTGATTCTCCTGTCTCAGCCTCCTGAGTAGCTGGGATTACGGGTGCCTACGACTAGGCCTGGCTAATTTTTAGTATTTTTAGTAGAGACAGTGTTTCGCCATGTTGACCAGCCTGGAATCATCTTTTTACTTCGATTTTTTACTATCTCCTGCAGAAAGTCCCCCGCCCTGAGAGCCCTTTCCTCCCTGGGAGGCTGGGTGACAGCTGAAGACCTGAAGACATGCCTAACTACTCGCCATGCACACTGGGCTTTCCGAAGGAGCCTCACTCTCATACATCGCATCTTGGCTCCCTCAAAACAGGCAATGCCTCTCCCCACCTCTGCACAGAGGAGGGTGCAGGGCAATCCACAAGGGGTGACCACAGAAAACCCCCTTTCCTGATGCCAAAGTGCGGGTTCTCACCACCTCCTCCACCCTCCCTCACCCGGACCCCAAAAAGAGCATTGTCAAGGATCCAAGCCCAAGGCCACTAGCAAAGCACCTGCCACGCCCAGGAGAGCCCAGCAAGGAGCCAGAGCTCCGCCAGTGGCTTTCCTGACAGCTTGGAAGGGCTCTCCAGGCTCAGCTTCGCCGCCAGTGAGGGAGGGAGCCAGTGGCAAAGGCTGATGGGTCCCAGGTTTCCTCTCCAACCTTCCAGTCCCATGGCCCCCCACACTCTTTACCTCTGTGGAAGACCCCAAAGAGCTTTTAGATCAACGGATACGTACTACACAGGAAATGAAAACTGAGACATTTTCAAATATTTAATTCATTAAAAAACAATAAACCCATTACTATTAACATACATTACTTTTATTTTTAAAATAACTACCTTCCAAAACAAAATAATGAATGAGGAGAGTGTGCCACTCTGTGCACTGCACAGGCCTCTCCTGTTCAGCTCCTAAGGAGAGCGCTGCGTCTCCACGTCCACTCACGCCCACACTCTGCCGAGACCTGTGTTCGGGCAGAAGGACATGCAAACACCCAGCCTCACTCAGATAAACAGCTAGAAAAGGGAGGAGTATACTCACCCTTTTAAGAGATTTGCGTCACTTCCTGGCCTTTTGGCTAAGAATACGTGTAGATGTTTGTGGATATTCTTCTTGGATACTACACCACAATTCACAAAGTGGTGGCTGCTTAAAGCTTAGTTGCAATGTGAAATCTGATTCATAACAATAAATTTTCATACACCGTGACACTAAAAACCATCAATCTACCCCGCACTAGTGGTTCTTCTGCCCTCACGTGATTTTCTAGGTCATACATTGGTCACCTGGAAGACAGTGGTTCACTGAATTATGTGAAGCTTCCAAATGTTGACAAATTTCATTCTATAGAATCAACAGATCAGTTCATTGATATCACTATGTATCTCCTCAAAAATGACTTTTGGCCTCTAATCCCAGTACTTTGGGAACCCGAGGCAGGCGAATCACTTGAGATCAGGAGTTCGACACCAACCTGACCAATACGGTGAAACCACGTCTCTACTAAAAATACTAAAATCAGCCAGGTGTGGTGGTGCGCGCCTGTGATCCCAGCTACTGGGGAGGCTGAGGCAGGAGAATCGCTTGAACCTGGGAGGTGGAGGTTGCAGTGAGCTGAGATCGTGCCACTGCACTCCAGCTTGGGTGACAGAATGAGACTCCGTTTCAAAAATAGAAAGAAAAAAAAAGACTTTTGGCTGGGTGCAGTAGCTCACGCCTGTAATCCCACCACTTTGGGAAGTCAAAGGGGGAGGAATGCTTGAGCCCAGCAGTTCGAGACCAGCCTGGGTAACACAGGGAGACCTTGTCTCTATTTCTATTTTATAAATAATATAAAGAAACAAAAAAGAATCTAAACATATGTCTTTTATTGGGAAGGTATCAAGCTCACAGTGATGAATAAAGTTTTTCAAAATTCCAATTTTCACTTGAAGGTTTCGGTTTTATCATTGGTATAAATATGAGCAGTTGTTTTCCTTAAAGTAACAAGCTCATTCCAATCATTTTCAAGAAAAATATTGGCCAAATAGCTAAGTCTGCATAACGGCAGTTTGCCTGTCAGTCAGACGCTCCATGAGGACAGCAGGCCAACAGTCACGAGCGTGTCTCCCTGAGGCGGCTGCACACTCATGTTTGCGGCCAGAACTGACTGCTGTTCTGTATACCTCCACTTCACCCTACAAAGTGTTAATAACATCATTTTTAACAAACGCTCAGAAGCGAGACTCGTTTCTTTCCTCTCTCTCTCTTCCTGTGGGTGAGTGCTGTGAAGATATGATTATTGCCCTGGCACTGCTTGGTGTCATGGCCTCAAGTCGTGCTCAGATGCCAGCAGTTCCACCCACCATGGCTTGTGCACCATCAGCACAAATGGGAAAACGTGTTCTGGAACCAATCACGAGATTCACACAGGTGCTCCACACTCTGACTACGTCAGTGCCATTTGTGCTTTATGGTCAAGCAATGGGGTAAAAGAACATCATCTGTAGACTGGGCGCAGTGGCTCAGGCCTGTAATCCCAGCACACTGGGAGGTCGAGGTGGGTGGTCAGGAGTTCCTGAGGTCAGGAGTTCCAGACCGGCCTGGGCAACACAGTGAAACCTCGTCTTCACTAAAATACAAAAATGAGCCAGGCATGGTGGCACATGCCTGTAATCACAGCTACTTGGGAGGCTGAGGCAGGAGACGGAGGTTGCAGCGAGCGGAGATCACTCCACTGCACTCCAGCCTGGGCAACAGAGGGATACTCCGTCTCAAAAAAAAGAATATCATCTGTGATAAGAAGCCGGGGACACAGGCCAAGTGGCAGGTCCAGGTTGTCTGTAGACTCATCCACTGTGAGGCAAAAGCACAATTCAGCAGCAGACACGTCAACTCCCTCTTTGTGTTTGCAGTCACATCTTGAATCCAGCAAGTTTCGATTGCATTGTGGACTGTGGCAGCACAGGGTGGCCAAGCCTGAGGCTGTGCTGCAGCCAGGGGCTTTGTCTCCCAGCTACTGTGTGGCCTCTCCAGCGTCTACAATGCAGCTTCTAAGAGCTTCAGTGACTCTTTAATTTATCGTCTGAAAAGCTGTAACAAACAACATTGGATCTCAAAGAGCTCACTATATTTATTTTTAAAATGTTCCTTTTTAAGTGTAAACTATTCCATGTAAATTAAAAAATTCCTTTTATCTTTTTGTTGTTGTTGTTGTTGAGACAGGCTCTCACTCTGTCACCCAGGCTGGAGGGCAGTGGCAAGATCTCTGCTCACTGCAGCTCTGATTTCCAAGGCTCAGGTAATCCTCCTACCTCAACCTCCTCAAGCAGCTAGGACTACAGAGATGCAGCATCACGCTCGGCTGATTTTTGCATGTTTGTAGAGACAGGGTGTCACTGTGCTGTAGAGACAGGGTGTCACTGTGCTGTAGAGACAGGGTGTCACTGTGCTGCCCAGGTTGCTCTCGCACTCCTGGCTCAAGCGATCCACCCACCTTGGCCTCCAAAGTGCTGGAATTACAGGTGTGATCCTGAACTTACTTACCATATTCTCATGTGGGCATAAGGAAAACTTCAGGATTTCAAAATAATGATTCAGTTGAAGGAAAATTACAGAGGCTATAGCAGGTATAAATGAAGAGAAAGTAAGAGCTCAGTAGAAATATTGGACATTTATTAATCTCTAAAAATGCATCTATTGGTTGGCGTGGTGGCTCATGCCTGAAATCCCAGCACTTTGAGAAGCCGAGGTGGGTGGATCACTTGAGGTCAGGAGTTCGAGACCAGCCTGGCCAACGTGGTGAAACTCCGTTTCCACTAAAAATACAAAAAGTAGCTGAACATGGTGGCGTGTGCCTGTAATTCCAGCCACTCAGGAGGCTGCGGCAGAATTGTTTGAACCCGGGAGGTGGAGGTTGTGTGAGCAGAGATCATGCTACTGCACTCCAGCCTGGGCGACAGAGCAAGACGCTGTCTCATTAAAAAAAAAAAAAAAAAAAAAAAGCAAAAAAAAAAACATATATTTATACCAAAAACTTATGACCCTAGAAAAGACCAAAAGCACACAGACTCTATTCTAAAGCATGTGGTCACTGAAAAACTCCACCATACACTCACAGAGAACGAGAGCAAAAAGACAAATAACATCTTAGTATTACCAAAAAAACTACCCTGACTTCGAGAATTTGGTGGCCACACACAGAATGCGAACCACTACTGTAAAGAGCAGGTGCTGGACGGACCTCCCAGCAGCCAGAACAGATCCTGCAAGATCTCAGGAGTCATCAGCTTCCCAAAAGGGCCTAAAATCTGAAGGAAGGGGGAAAGGGGAAGAGAACCCTGAAGACAAAGGAAGCAGGCAGGAGAATGTGCATCCTGACTTGCCGCCAGCACCAGGCTAATGTACCCAGACGGACTCCAAGACCCTCTAAGAACTGCCCCAGGCAGAGGGGCCTTCTGGGAGTCACCAAAGGAGCTGAAACACACACACACCTGCAGACAGACAGCACCTCTCAGCTGTGCTCTGCAGAGAAAGCGCTCCTGGCCAAGTATGTGGAGTGGCCACAGCAGCCCTTCGTGGGGACCCCAGCACATACAAACCTGGGAAGCTCCTTGCATAGCCGGTCACACACCTCCTTGCTGCTTGGAGCTGCACAGCGCAGCCCTGCTCAGATTGTTCCCATCAAAAGCCCTCCTCTCCGACTCAGTACACATTAACATCCCTAGCAATCACACTGACTCATAGCTAGCGAGTCAGAGCCCCTAGCTGTAGACTGTTTCTGCCTGCCAGCATCTCTGCACAGGTGTTCTAGAGACAGGCATGGCACACCGCAGAGAGTCGTGGTCTTCCCCACTTGCTGGGGCGGCCCAGAGCTCAGCTCCTTCCTCTCATTCCTCCCCACAAGTCTCTCAAGTCACATGTGTCCTGTCCCTCCCTAGCGTGGCCCTCAACTCCCCCTCGCCTTGTGCTTCCACTCCAGCATACCTGCCTGCAAAGCCCTCTCCCCACTATCTTGGGCTCCTCCCTGCCCACACAAAAGAGACAAGCAGGTAAAAATATTAGAGGGGAAGCCCTTCTTACCAGATTAAGATGGAAAACATAAAATATAAATAGGGACAGGATGGACTTGGTAAGAATTTGCAGCTTCCATACAAAAACAGTATCAACAGACTGGAGAGAAACTGAAGAATGTTTGCAAAACATACAACAAGGAATAGTCTCCACACACATGGCTTTTAAAAATCCATGTTAAAAAGATGCACCAGTCTGGCCAGCACAGGGAAAACCCATTTCTATCAAAAAATACAAGAATTAACCGGGTGTGGTGGCTATCGCCTGTAATCCCAGCTACTTGGGAGGTTGAGGCAGGAGAATCGCTTGAATCCGGGAGGCAGAGGTTGCAGTGAGCTGAGATAGCACCACTGCACTCCAGCCTGGGTGACAGAGTGACATTCTGTCTCAAAAAAAAGATGCAAAACATACAAGAAAAAATAGTTAAAGGACACAAAGTACCTCAAAAAAGAAACACAAATGGTCATGAACACAGGAGACATCTGCCTCCATAGGAATAAAACAGAAATTCACAAGTTTGTTTTTGGAGCATCAAAACACTCTCAGGCAGGCAAGAGCATTGGGAAAGGCAAATTCCTGGCCCCCAGGACAGATCCCCAGCCCTCTGAAAACAGGCACGCCCTTCAACACACACTGCCCCTGGCGCTCAGCTTAAAAGACATAAATGGACAAGTGGGGAAAGCTGTGTGGAAAAGAGGGGCTACAACAGCGAACCTCAGAAACTCCCAAGTGGCCCAGTCCAGGCCGCGCCTGTCCACACCACAGTGACTTCAGGCCACACCCAGCAGATCCAAATGCCCAGCAGAGGAGGGGAGCGCCCAGCAGTCACAACCCACTCACCCCCTGGGCCAGCTGCCTCCTAAGGACCTGTTTCCAACTGTGCACTTACAATGTGCTCCTTGGCCAAGCGTCCAAGGCTGCTGAGGGAGGCAGTGACAAGGCAAAGGCATCCACCATAAGCCCCCATGTATTCACGCTGCAATTCTGCACACACCATTGCTTGTGTCTATAAGGTCTTACCAAGGGTTTCCGCCAGCCTGCTTCTCCAATAACAACCTCTTCTCATCTTCGGAAAACTGTAAGTCCAGTTCAAAGGAGTTCGAGTCCAGATCGTGGATGTACTGCTCTATGTTGCTGCCTGACCTCTGGGGCAGGCCCACGTCCGAGGCTGACAAGGAGTGTGAGGAGGAGGATGAGGACACCTGCATGCAGCCAAACTGGCTCAGGAGATTGTCATACTGCAGAAAAGAAGGAAAAGTGAGAACCGCACCTTCACTTGCCTCTACAGTCCTAAAACCCCAGCCCCTCCTGGCACTGCCGCTGTCAGGCCCTGGGAGCTCACACACAGCAAGGCACAAGGCGACAGGGTGGGCAGCCCTGATTCTCCTCCGTGGGACACCTGGCCACAGAACCGAGGCCTCACTGGATCCTGCCTGGTCGGGCTCCTCTTCCCATGGGAATCAGGGCCAGAGAGGGGCGAAGCCTCAGATTTCCTCTCCAGGAAGAGGGGACCTGGGCCCTTACCCTGCAGGCCCTGTGAATGCCAGTGCTGCCCCCGGAGGTGGGGGCTGGGATGCCTGCTGGGAAGAAAGGGTGCCCAAGGAGGCCTGGCGGCAGATCCATCGCACGGGCTGGCAGGCAGGGCCTCCATGCAAGACCTCGTTGGGCCCCAGGGGTCTTAAGGGTCTGAGTCTGTAACAGACGCTACATATTGTGATTTGACTAAACACATTCAACTGTTTAAAAGACATTCCTTTTAATCTCAGCAAAGATAAACTGAACTTACTATAGACAACGCTGCCTAAAATGACAAACTAGTGTCGACAGTGGAAACTCACTCACTCATAAACGTGCCAAGCAGACAGAGCCTGCGCACTAACATGCTCCTGGGGCTGCCAAGGCCAGAGAACCCCTGGGTGGGGGCAGCCACATCCCCGGCTGCAGGCCCCACATCTGAGCTCTGCTGAGGCCAAGAAAAAGTGGAAACAAAAGGTGCCACCAGCAATGGCACCATCAGCAATGGCTGGGATAAGAGTACAACATGCTCTTCCACGTCCTCTGTGCCTTCAGACGCAGGCCCTGGCTGTTGCCCCACACAACCCTCCACACATGCAGCGTCCCCCATGTGCTCGCACTCCTACAGCTGCACAACAGCCCCACCCCACAGCCCTGAAGCCTCTCACCCTGCTGGGCTGGAGCAAGGTGCTCGTCAATGAGCAGGGTAAAAACACCCAACGCTGCCGGCCCCTCCATGCCGACGCCTCCACAGGGCGTGGGCCTGCCCAGCCTGCTTGTCTCCAACACTGTCCAATGGCAACACCGCCCCAGCACTTGCAGGACCTCAGGAGAGCAGGAGCCAATGAAGCACCTGCTCTCCTCCTGCCTTGACCCAAGGGTGGGTACCATGGCCAACCCCCCTGCTGAAGGGGACGCCCAGTGCCCATTCCCCATGAAGGAGGGGTTGCAGCCCCACAGGGAGGGAGGAGGTACAGCCCTGAAGGCTCCTTCCATGCTTGACGCCGTTTGCCAAGACTCACTCACTGTCCCCATATGAGATCTGACCTGGGAGCTCCCTGCCTGGACCCACTCCAAGGCTTTCAAACCACACAGCTGTTCAGAGCTAAGGATGGGCCATCTAACAGTCGGCTGCCAACACATGGAGCCACACTTCACAGACGGCAACAGAACCCACGTATCAAGCAGCCCTAGCTCTCAGTAAGCCCAGGCCCAGAGGCCTGCACAGGTACGCAACGTGTGCAAGCACACCCACCCCCACACTAAGAGAAGCTCTCCAGGCACTGAGACTGCAGACAACTAAAGCCTGTGCTGCTCCTTCAGAGCCCAGCTACCGCCCTGGGAGGAACGGAGGACAGAGCCCACGGGATAACGGCCACCAGCTAGTCCCAAGCACAACCTCTGTAGCAACAGCAGGCCCAGCAGGGAGAGCACTGCAGCCCGGTGGCACTCGCCAGCCGTGACCAAAGACCCTGTAGGAGGAGCTGGGTGGCACAGAGGATGGGGGCGAGGGCCTTGGGGGGCACAGAGGGTGGAGGTGAGGGCCTCAGCGGGCGGCTAGGGCCTCAGGGCTCCCAGCCCTCTGCATATATGAAAGCTACAAGTGGCCACGTCAGGCAGCACAGACTGCCCCCCAGGCCTGGTTCCCCTAGACTTTGGGCTCAAAGGATGTCGGGAGGATGAGGAGCATTACGGGGCATTGGGAAACTTCATCTCCAGGAGGGGACACTAGCAGAAGTTTAGCTGTGGATGACTTTTAGAAAAAATCTAGAATTCCCAGCTAGGTGCAATAACTCATGCCTAAGACCCCAGCAGTTTTGGAGGCCGAGGTGGGTAGATCACTTGAGGTCAGGAGATTGACACCAGCCTGGCTAACGTGGCGAAACCTTGTCTCTACTAAAAATAGAAACATTAGCCAGGCATGGTGGCACACACCTGCAGTTCCCACTACTTGGGAGGGTGAGACAGGAGAATCGCTTGAACCCAGAGCGGCAGAGGTGGCAGTGAGCCGAGATCGCGCCACTACACTCCAGCCTGAGCGACAGACCGAGACCCTGTCTCAAAACAAATAAATAAATAAAATCTAGACTTCCTCATTCATGGAAAGTGGAACTCTGTACATGGTGCCAGTTAGAATAAGCCACAGTGCCAGAAGTCAAACCAGAAAAATGGGTCTCATGATAACAACACTTAAGTATGAGGGGGTCATGGTGGAGGTGGCAAGAGGAACTCAGAGAAAACAAGGCTGAAAGTGGGCAACATGCCTGCCTCTCACAACACTCTCGGTCCCACAACACATGGTCCATATTCTCTACAAGAAGCTTAAAGAGCAAAGTGTGCTGAAGACCCCATGGCTGTGATCAAGTTGGGAGACCAGCAACCTCAGAGCCTACTCAGCACTGAAGCAGACGGTGCCAGTGTCCCTGCCAGCACCACGTCCCAAAAGTTCAAGCACCTGACACTCGGGGGTTTCTGTGGAAAGACAGGCAGTGTTCTGAAACATCTTGGACACACAGCTATACAAGCATCAAGCCAAGCGCAGATGCGACAGGCCGGGCAGGAGGCCCCGTACCTGGGACCCCAGGGCCAGTGCCAGGGTGCTCAGTATCCGGTTCTAGCAGTACCGCACCCTCTGGGTGGAAACTCACCAGACTGCCCACAGCCGTGGAAATGAGGAAAAAAAGACCCACCCGACACCTCACTTGCCACTGCCTCATGGCAGCAAAGACTACAGCCACCAACAGGCCTGCCGCCGTGGCACACACACCCTCCCCTTTCGCCTGCAAATCACACGTGGGTCTGGCGCACAAGCATGAAGCCCAGTGCACGGAGGACCCAGTGCCACCCACCTCACCCGCCATCCTGGCCAGCTTACATTGCCATAGCAGTCCTCGTCGTCTTCTGACATGGCCGGCAGGTAAGCGGTGAGCTTCGGAGGCGTCTGCTGGTGCAGGTTCTCCCACGTGACAGACTCGAAGAATGGGTGTGCTTTAAGAGGTCCATACCCTTCCATTTCCTCACAGCCTAACCGCTTTGTGGCATCTAAAACCTTAAGTAACAATCAAGACTAGTCACTGCCAGGGTGAAAATGTGATTCTGACCAAAGAAACCCAAACCTGGTGGCCAAGCGCAGTGGCTCACGCCTGGAATCCCAGCACTTTGGGAGGCTGAAGCAGGCGGATCACCTGAGGTCAGGAGTTTGAGATCAGCCTAGTCAACATGGTGACAACCCGTCTCTACTAAAAACATAAAAATCAGCTGGGTGTAGTGGCACGCACCTATAATCCCAGCCGCTCGGGAGGCTGAGGCAGAAGAATCGCTGGGACCCGGGAGGCAGAATTTGCAGTGAGCTAAGATCGTACCGTTGCACTCCCGCCTGTGTGACAAGAGCAAAACTCCATCTCCAAAAAAAATAAATTTATCTCATCTCATTATATGGCTCTTTCTTTTTTTTTGAGACAGAGTCTTGCTCTGTTGCCCAGGCTGGAGTGCAGTGGCGTAATCTCGGCTCACTGCAGGCTCTGCCTCCCGGGTTTGCGCCATTCTCCTGCGTCAGCCTCCTGAGTAGCTGGGACTACAGACGCCCGCCACCATGCCCGGCTAATTTTTCGTGTTTTTAGTAGAGACGGGGTTTCACTGTGTTGGACAGGATGGTCTTGATTTCCTGACCTTGTGATCTGCCTGCCTCAGCCTCCCAAAGTGCTGGGATTACAGGCGTGAGCCACCACGCCTGGCCTATAATTCAATTTCCAAGTGCCTGACTCTTGACAGGAAACTACTGTAGCAGGAATAATAAAAGGAACTAAAAATAAAAAAAAAAAAAAAGGAAATGACTGTACCATTTAGCATTTGCTCATCAACGCTGCACAGCATGTTAAGTTACTGGTGCTGGAGCGTCCGGGGTTATGACAGCACAGGTGGCTGCAGACCCTAGTTCGTGACATCTGTACATTTCAGCTGTAGAGTCAGCTACATGAAAATTTTAAAGACCGGCCCAGGTACAACAGAGAAGAGAGGTTAGTCTGGGAAAGGTACATCAGTTTATACTCTAGAAACAGAAGTGTCCTGACATTCCTGTGCTTTTGGCCCTGGACATCCCTCCTTACCACGACTCTGGGAGCCAGTCCTGCCCCTGCAGGTGGCCCCAGGATCGCTAGGCTCCACAGCCACTGGCTTCTCCCAACCTGTCTCACCTCTTTCCCCTGGGCTGGGGTGTGGGATTGATCAGTCCCTGGAGGAGACAGCTCTGCAGCCTTCGAGGGTCCCAGCAACACCCACTCCACAACCGCGGGAGCGTGCTGGTCCCAGTGATGATTCGCTGTCTTTGTTAATTACTCAATTTTTGTTTTAGGATTTTTAACTATACACTGTAAAATAATCCTTGTTGTTGTTCATTGTATTTTGAGACTGAGATTCCTTTCCACCTGTGCGAGAAAAGGGGCCGAGCCTTGAGAGGCAGCGCAGGATCCCAGGGCCTGCCTCCCCATCCAGTTGCTCTGTGGGGAATGGAAGGAACAGCAGGGGAACAGTACCCAGTACTCTCCAGTAGATACTGAGAAGTGAAAATAAGTACTCAAAAGGTTTGGGTTTTTGTTTTCTTTTTTTTTTTTTTTTTTGAGACAGTCTTGCTTTGTCGCCCAGGCTGGAGTGCAGTGGCGTGATCTCAACTCACTGCAACCTCTGCCTCCCGGGTTCACGCCATTCTCCTGCCTCAGTCTCCCGAGTAGCTGGGATCACAGGCGCCTGCCGCCACGCCCGGCTAATTTTTATATTTTTAGTAGAGACGGGGTTTCACCATATTGGTCAGGCTAGTTTCAAACTCCTGACCTCAGGTGATCCGCCTGCCTCAGCCCCCCAAAGTGTTGGGGTTACAGGCATGAGCCACTGCGCCTGGCGACATGAGATGTAATTATCTATGCTCACTATTAACCCTAAAAACACCATTTTTTGTGAACACAGGAACCTCCAGGAAAGCCACTCAGAGAGCAGTTTCAGAGGACTCAGGGTGTCCCAGATCCCCTTTCCAAAAGGAAATTCACAATATTTACCAAAAGTTTCTCCACGAGGTCTCTTGCCTTAGGGAAGAATTTTTCTGGAAAGTCATATTCCAACTTAATGATCTTCTGAAATATAAGATACTCGTTTCTGTAAAAATTTAAAAAAAAAAGTCATCCTAGGCAGGGTCCCAGAAGCCTCCACAGGCAGGGATGAGTGCCCTGGCCTCGCAGCGCTGCAAACACACCCCGGCCCTGCATGCCAAGAGCCCCCATCTGGGCACGGCACCAAGTGCTACCCTCCCCCACCCACCTCGCTGCTGGGAGGGGCTGCCGGCCGGTGGGGTGCACCCCAACAGGCTCCAAGGCCCAGGAAACGCTGTCTCCTTACCCAGCTCGGAATGGTGGGAGTCCTGCCACAAGCTGGTATATTATGCATCCAAGAGCCCAAAGGTCTGAACTTTAAGGTAAGGGGAAAACAAAGAAAAAAAGACATGTGTAAAATATAAGTGACAAGGCCAGCTCATTTTCCACTCTGTCCACACGGCCCCAGTTTCACCTCTAATGCAATTCTGTCCTTTAAGACCAGTGAGGTGTGAGGGTGGGGAACCCGCCCTCTGGAGAAGCCTCCCAGCGGCCTGGGCCCAGAGGGTCTGCACGCGGCAGGCACCGGCGGTCGCTCAGCTGTCCCCAAAGCTTCGCCATTTCCAACGGGGCTTACTAACGTCCACACACACCTGTCATCCTGAAGCAGAGCAGAGCTCACTCCTGGCACCACGTGGCTACAGACCAGGCAGGGGGCAGGATGGGACAGAATGGGGCTGACCCTGTTCCAGTAAGACAACCAAGAAAGCTGAAGGAAGCACCCTCCCGTCAGTGCCGGTGGAGGGCTTGCCAGGGGCAGGAAAGTGCAGCACAGGCGAAATGAATGACCGTAACATTCACACTTGACTTTCTTTAGTGTTTAGTTAAAATGGGGAGCAACAAAGGAAAACAGGCAGCAGAGCCTCCACCTTTCAGTGTGGAAGCAGCAGAGAGAAGAGGGGTGCTGGGGGCAGAGCTGTGCCTGGACCTTCACGAGGTCCTCTCCAGAGCATGGAATTCAAGCACAAAGGGATTGTGGGGTAGTTTTTCACCTCTGTGAATTATCGAATGTTTTATCAGAAACACTTACTTTAGAATTTATATTTTTTAAATACAATACAAAAATAAAAGGGGAAGCCAGTATTACACTTCTGGAAAGCATGTGTACCAAGGGTGTATCAAATAAACCTTCAGTTAGACCAAGTCATGCCACTTCCTGAAATTCAAACCAAGGAATTCAGGGCGGCCCCTCACTCAGTCCAGCAGACCCTGTCTCGCCCACTAGAGGGACACCACCACCCCAACCCCAGGCAAAGAGACCTCCTCTGCCCATGCAGGTTGGGTGGCGGGTCAGACACACGCCAGTGTGTGAATGAATGGAAACCTTTCAACGCACGACAGCAGAGACAGGTCCATGAACCACAATCTTCATGCGGCAGAAAACCACACACTGATAAAGACACCCACCAGTCATTCAAATGACAGGGGGAAGCGCCCATTATATAATCACATAGGGCTCAAAACCGCCTGCCCAATGTGACTCGAATGGCATAAAAGCCACTTAAACAACTATAAAATGCATAGAAAAAATGGACTGAAAAGACATACGTACGCCCAATTATTATCTGTGACTATAAGTGGGTTTGGAGACTTATTTTCTAAGAACTCTTCATAATGAATTTTTCTTTTTCTTTTTTTTATTTTTTTATTTATTTTTTATTTTTTATTTTTTGAGATGGAGTCTTGCTCTGTCACCCAGGCTGGAGTGCAGTGGCATGATCTCGGCCGACTGCAAGCTCCGCCTCCTGGGTTTACGCCATTCTCCTGCCTCAGCTTCCCGAGTAGCTGGGACTACAGGCGCCCGCCACCTCGCCCGGCTAATTTTTTGTATTTGTAGTAGAGATGGGGTTTCACCGTGTTAGCCAGGATGGTCTCGATCTCCTAACCTTGTGATCCGCCTCGGTCTCCCACTGCTGGGATTACAGACTTGAGCCACCGCACCCAGCCTTTTTTTTGTTTTTGAGACACGGTCTTACTCTGTCACCTAGGCTGGAATGCAGTGGCGCAATCTCAGCTCACTGCCACCTCTGCCTCTGCCTCAGCCTCCTGAGTACCAGGGACTATAGGCGCTCACCACCAGGCCCAGCTAATTTTTGTTATTTTTAGTAGAGAGAGGGTCTCGCCATGTTGGCTATGCTGGTCTCGAACTCCTGGCCTCAAGCGATGTGTCATCCTCAATCTCCCAAAGTAATGGGATTACAGACATGAGCCACCAAGCCCGGCCTCTTTCAAATCCTTCTTTTTTTTTTTTTTTTTTTTTTTTTTGAGATCAAGTCACACTGTTTCCCAGACTGGAGTGCAGTGGCGCGATCTCCACTCACTGCAAGCTCCGCCTCTCAGATTCACGCCATTCTCCTGCCTCAGCCTCCCGAGTAGCTGGTACTACGGGCTCCCGCCACCACACCCTGCTAATTTTTTGTATCTTTAGTAGAGACGGGTTTTCACCGTGTTGGCCAGGATGGTCTCGATCTCCTGACCTTGTGATCCCCCTGCCTTGGCCTCCCAAAGGGATGGCTGGGATCACAGGCGTAAGCCACCACGCCCAGCCTCAATTCTTTATAATAAACGTTCCTAACAACGTTTAATGTCACATGATTTAAAAATTCAAAAGCAGAAAAAGAAATGCAGAAATGCCTTCCTCATAATCCTGTTCCCTCACCCGAAAGAGAACTACCATCATCCGTGCAGTGTCTATCCCTCCAGAGAACCTGAACATGCAAATGAGAAAACGTGAATACACATTCCTCCTTTTTCCCACAGGGCAGGATCCCATGCCTATATTCGTAGAGCTTGGAGATCTTTCTGCACCAATGCTAAAGTGGTCCTCCACCATGAAAGTAAAATCTACAAACAAGGAAACGCTAGCTCTTAGGTGGCGACCACACGCACTTTGAAAGCCGGGTACATCGCGCCCGCACCTGTGGGAGGGACTGCCCTCTGCATCGCAGGATGCTGAGCAGCTCATCCTCTCCTCCCCTGCTGGGTGCCAGCCCGACCCCTGCCCCAGCTGTGACAACTAAAACTGTCCAGACAGGGCCAAGTGTTCCCAGGGGAGCAGAATCACTCCAGTTGGGAACTCTGACCTAAAGCAGTCTCTGGCCATGCTAAGAACTCAGTATCCGGCCGGCTGCCATGTCTCACGCCTGTAATCCCAGCACTTTGGGAAGCCGAGACAGGAGGATCGCCTCAGCCCAGGAGTTCAAGACGAGACTGGGCAACACAGCAAGAACCCATCTCTATTTGAAAGAATAACTGAGGCCGGGCGCGGCAGCTCAAGCCTGTAATCCCAGCACTTTGGGAGGCCGAGACGGGCGGATCACGAGGTCAGGAGATCGAGACCATCCTGGCTAACATGGTGAAACCCCATCTCTACTAAAAAATACAAAAAACTAGCCGGGCGAGGTGGCAGGCGGCTGTAGTCCCAGCTTACTCGGGAGGCTGAGGCAGGAGGATCGCTTCAACCCGGGAGGCGGAGGTTGCAGCGAGCCGAGATGATGCCGCTGCACTCCAGCCTGGAGACAGAGCGAGACTCCGTCTCAAAAAACAAAAAACAAACGATTAAATCTGCAACCAGAAAGCATCAGCAAACCCAGGAAGCTTAGAATACAACATTAACGTATCACGTGTGTGTATGTCACGAAAAACACGCTTTGAAATGTGAAGTGCTGGCCGGGCGCGGTGGCTCAAGCCTGTAATCCCAGCACTTTGGGAGGCCGAGACGGGCGGATCACAAGGTCAGGAGATCGAGACCATCCTGGCGAACACAGTGAAACCCCGTCTCTACTAAAAATACAAAAAATTAGCCGGGCGAGGTGGCGGGCGCCTGTAGTCCCAGCTACTTGGGAGGCTGAGGCAGGAGAATGGCGTGAACCCAGGAGGCGGAGCTTGCAGTGAGCGGAGATCGCGCCACTGCGCTCCAGCCTGGGCGACAGAGCAAGACTCCGCCTCAAAAAAAAAAAAAAAAAAAAAAAAAAAACACTTTCCAAAAAAAAAAAAAGAAATGTGAAGTGCTGATTTCTTTCAAAGTATGCTTAGCTACTTAAAGGCCACCAAATTCACTCTCTCAAATATTAATTTCTATGTTAAAGAAAAGGGAAGTACGGCTTAGATGAAGGTGGTTTTTACTCTTACAGGCGGACTTCTCCGTGAGCAGCTCTGGAGAAACGTACTGCGCTGTTCCCACGAATGAGTTGGCCCTGGCTGCAGAGAGAGAGAAGGTCACACTCGGACTCACGATCGTGACAATCAAGGGCTGCGTGGTGGGTGTCGCACATGGCCGACATGCATCCCCAGGAGCCAGACTTGTCCAGCCCACACCGGGGCTGGCTCGCGGCTCACCTGCTCAAAGACGCCTGCCTGACACCTGGACACTGGGCACCCTCCACCCTGGCGCTCCCACCCGACACGCGCTGGAGAGCGAGCTGCACACCAATGTCCAGCGCATTCTGCCGTGTCACCCGCTCAACGGAAGGCATGAGGACACGGTCCTGGCTGGCTCACTGCAGGACTTGGGGTATCCAACGTCCCCAGCACACAACAAACAGTGGCAGGCCAGAAACAACCTCCTTTCCATCACAAACAGCTTGGGAGCTGAGGCGCTACAAAGGGAACAAGACTCGGCCTCCAGCCCAAGGGCCTTCCTTACAGAGAGCTGTGACAGAGCAGAGCCACAGCACGAGCTGGCCCGGGACCACCACAACAGCTGCTGTCCACACCGGCCCTGCCCGTGCCGGTTCTGAGTTGTCCCTTCCACCTGCCCTCCTCCGGCCAGGCTGAGAGAACCTCACACCCTCTGCTGCGGGGACCCTTTCCCTTCGTGGAATGACTTTTTTGCGGACTTCATGACTGCC